>NW_005871070.1:9071185-9127710 GCF_000147115.1 Myotis lucifugus | reverse complement strand
GTGGAAAATCAAGCAAAATACATAGCAAAGAAAATGTGCCACCAAATCTTGCCTTTGTTTCAAATCTCTTTGGAGCATTTTACATCCTTACTATTGTTCATATTTGAATAATATCCATTCCCCTTCCCCCACCCCTAAATTAGTAAAGCATATAGAGTTTTTTCAGAGAATCCATGGTAAGACGACATGATCTCAAAAACTACAAAAGAATAATAGTAATATTAGCTACTTCTAGGAAACACAGGGGATATAAGAACAGCCAAAATAATTTTAAGGTAAACCTAAAATTAAATGGTATGATACCATTTTATAGTAAAAATTGTATCAATATAGATGTATGCTATCAGTTAAAGCAATGAATTTATCTCTAAAGCAAGATGTTACACAGAATATTCATTTTATAAATTAAAAAGCAGTTAGTTAAGATATTTTTGTCACTAATGGGCAAATGGTAACATAATAATATTCCTGCCAAGGTAACTTTATCAGAAGACATGTTTACTAGTATAACTCTACAGAAGACATCCTTATAATTCTACAAAGAAAATATATATGGAAAAGTTCCACTCCCACATCCAAAGAGTAGAGGGGAACATTAAGTCTTTAAGGGTTCCTGAAAATGGAATCTCAATTTATCTACCAATTAATCCAATCCTCTCTCTTAAAATGCAGACGCTGGCTTTAAAAGAAGGCCAAATCTATCTGGCTTCTAAGTATATTCAAAGTACATACATCTGAAGGCAGCCCAATTCTCTAGGTTCAATAGCTAGTCTTTCCCATAGACCCTCAGCACTGACAACATGAAGAAAAGAAAAGAAGTATAGATATTTTTTCTCCTAAGAACATCCTCAATATATTGTTACATGAACAATGTATTGTCATTTTTACATTGCAAAGGATCATAACAGACTTATTTTTCAATCCTCACCTGAGGATAGGCAGCAAAAGACAGAGACAGAGACAGAGACAGAAGGCGAGGGAGAGGGGGAGAGAGAGAGGGAGGCATCGATCAGCTGCCTTCCACCATAGGTATGTGTCTTGACTTGGAATCAAACCAGCAACCCTTCAACCCTTCAGTGCATGAAACAATGCCCAACCAACTGAGCCACCCAGGCCAGGCAGAACAGACATTTAAAATGTCCCCTACCACAGGAACAAGACAAAGGGGGAGCGGGAGGGGGAGTGTATAGATAAATTCAGGGGACATTAGTTGGGATATTTTTGGAATCCCAAATGAATCATTCTGAAGATGACTTTAAGACGAAGCAATTTAATTAAAATCCCAAGACCTTGGGATTAAGGCAGAAGGGGAAGGGAAATAGAGGAACTAGAGGAGCAGAGTTAGTAGCCCAAGTGAGCAAACTGACCACAGAACTGGATTTCTCTCTCTGAATTCTCAGTTTACTGGAGGGTGCTCTTGAATTGTCTCTAGGTCTGATCCTTAAGCCACAGGTTCAATTTATCAGGTTTTTCCTCAAAGAGCTGTATCTTTAATGAACTGAGACATTATGGTAGTTTTTTCAGGTCTTCAACTATTTCTACATTTCTCTGCCACTCAAGTCACCTATGCAAGCAATATCTAACTATAAAAATATACACAAAAGTGCTACCAACATCTTATATAATAAAGAGCTAATATGCTAATTAGACCGAACAGCAGAAAGACCGTCCAGACGAAGCCAGGGCTGTGAGGACTGAGCCCCTTGCACAAATTTCATGCATCGGGCCTCTAGTATATTTATAATATCAATCAGTCACAAAGTACTTAGTGATCATATGAAATTAACATACATAATTCAAGGGAGGTGGGCACCAAAAAATCACATGCTCCATTGCATACTGAAGATAAAGTAAGCATCATGAGGGTGGAGGACTGTGCTTGTCTCATGCCCTTTGCAATTGTCTCTAGTCTCCAATACAACAAAACAGGCACTGAGTAAACATTTGCTGAGTGAATAAATACGTTTCCAAAAATGTTGCAAATGAGGAAATCAAAATGGCCATGATTATTTTAGTTATCTGCCGTGTGCCATACCTCCATGCTACTTCCTGGTAATGGCAGGAAATCCCAAATTTCAGGGACCAACTACTCTCCAGATTATTAATGCAACAAACCCTCTGCTAGCCCTGGATTGTACTGAGCAGAACTAATCATTAACTTCCATACATCTGGGACCCAATAATTATTGTTGATACTGACAGCTTATAAGACCTTAAAGTAGTTTTTAATCAACAAAAAGAGTATGAGTCTTGTGCTCATACTCTTTGAATTTAATTCAATTATATTTAAGAATCTATTAACTTTCCATTATCCAATAATTACTATTCAACCATGTCGAATAATGATGTTCATAATACATTAATCATTGTAAAAGTTCACGTGATAAGGTAAAGTGGTGGACAGAATACAGGCATAGAAATTTAGAGTAGATTGCTATTATTTCAAACCAAAAAGGAAGAAGAAAAGGACTAGCCTTGAATACTGACTTGGAGGTCTAGCATGTCTCTCTCCATCAGTTTCTTACTGAAATAATAGGCAATGCAAACATTTTATAAAGAAGTTAAATGGTTAATTTCTTAGTCAGTGATATATTAGCACCATACAGCACTTTGGCAGCTATACGTGAGAAGAAATTCTCAATTTTCCATCACCAAATGTTTTTCCCATGTGTTCCCTAAAACCCTTCATTGGGACATGACATTACAAAGATATACTACATGAGGAACTGTTACGCACTCTAAGTGCTGATGTCTACCTGGGAAAATAAGTCTGGGAGGGAAAAGTTAAAACACAGTGGCAGCACAGAGAGAGGTGCACACAACCTTCTACATGTCTAGCGGCGAGATAAATAACACTTCAGTGGGAGGTGGAAGCAGTGGGGAAGGTGGTGATTAGAAAGGTCTTCCAAGAGTCAAGGCTTATGAGAGGGAATTTAGACAGGAAAAAAGGAAAGGGAAAGAGTAGGCGTAAACAGAACGAAGGGACAAGAATGTGGCACAGGTAAGAGTTAACAAACAGTATCAGTGGGTAATTAAGTTAGAAACAATAAGAAAAATATGATAGTGGTTTCTGAGCTTTGGATTTTGTTTTGAGGCTCATATAGCAGTGCCTAATAAAGTCTGGTTCATGGGAGACACAACTCCAGCAACCCTCACTTCATTTCCACCTGACACTGGCCTACTACACCCAGCCTCAGCCCTAACTTTGTTCTGAGAACCGCTGCACATTTCAAGTCTTAGACACCACTCCGGCCAGTCCTCCATCTTTCCAGCTCTCTCAAACCTTCATTTCCACTACACTTTCTCCCTTAATCCAATGAACACTGTGGTCTCACAGTCTATAAACTCCTTCCTGATACCATTCTCTAGTGGGGGAAGCATAAAATAATAAAGGAAGCAAAGAAATATAAACTTGAACTTTGAATATGCCATAAGAAAAAGGGTGTTACAAAAGAGAGTTACGAGGAGGCCTATTTACACAGTGTGGTCAGAGAAAAACATTTAAGATAAGACATAATGGAGGAGAAGGAGCCGACTGTGGGATGAACGGAGAATAGGGTATTCCAGACAGAAGGAACGGCACGTACAAAGGCTTTTGTAGATGAGAAAGATCCTGGTCTCATGTACGCACAGAAAGGTGCCCCATGTGACCGAACACAGTGGTCAAGGCTTTGTGAGCTGTGATAAGGAGCTTGAAACTTAGGTGACTTGTAATGAGACTTCATCGAAATGCTTTAAGCAGGATTGTGACATGGTCCAATTTGTGTTGTTTAAGATGACCATGACTGAGGCATGCAGAAAAGATGCTAGAGGCAGAATGGGTGTGGGGGTATCTGTAGAGAGGTTTCTGACACTGTCTACAGTAGAGAGCCTGGCACATGGTAGATGCCCCCAAAATAGATGATGACAGAATGAATGAATAAATGAGCCGACAACACTGAAGCTGGGAGTCACAATTAGTTTTGGAATGATTAGACTGGCATCTCTCGTGTTTTAGACGATAGAGAGTCTGTGTCGGGAGAGCATTACTCAGACCCTGAATAGATGGACCACTAAAGAAGCATGCCACAGTTGACTATGCAGTCTGAGAAGTTATAGTCCAACTTTACAGGCTTTCAATGTTCCAAAACACAATAACAGAACAAGAATCTTATTTATGCACAAAATCGCTCTGTGTAAACTGTTTCTCAAATTTAATAAAATCTTTGTTTATCTTGTGTCTGGCCAAGTGTATGTCTGTGTGTGCTACGTGTGTCCGTGTGTACATGAAATATATGTGTTTAGAGATGCTAAAGACTGATGGTCAATCAAAAACAAAAAACCCAAGCTGAAACTGTTAAAGGCTGGGAAGTGAGCCAGTTCGCAATCACTAAAGGAACCGCTTAAGCTAGTTCCTTGTTGCCACTCTGGTAATGAGCATTCCTCAAAGGATGCCACTTAGCATAGTTTAGTTCTTGCTGATGCAAAAGATGTCACTTCTGAAATCAGGCTGACTTGTTTTAAAAGAAGTGTCAATAAAATTAAGCTCAACCTATTCACTGATTACAAGAACAATAAAAATAAATGCTGGCCCTTATGCTTTAAAAAAAAAAAGTCTATCAGAAATATATGGCAATACTCTTTTGAGAGATTGAACTCTAAATCTGATGTTTGCTGCATTTTTTTTTCATTTTCTTTTTATGGAATCACATAAAAGGGGCAATGGGGGTGAAAAATTCATCAATTCTTAGTAGGAATTTTTACTCAAAAGTAATAAGAGAGATATTTTCTTGGAGTAAAGTGGAGCTTTTAAAAACTAAATATTATTCTAAAAAGCAACATGGATAGATTATTACCATATAAATCCATATTCTCTTGCTTTGCAAAGAGTTTCATAGAACAATGAAAGTCTAGACATAGTCATATCAATTTATTATTTCTAGTTCCTATGGAAACATGCATTAAACCTATGGAGGCCAATCATTCAGGCACAAGTGCAAGGCAAATACACTTAAGGAGAAATCATATAATTTATATCTCTAGCAAAATGAGCTCTGAGGTATCAGAAGCCAAAAGGACCCACAAATCACTGTGGAATGTTCTCTAAACTTACTAATGTTACTGGTACCATTAAAAAAAAAAGCAAAACCATAATCCTACATTTTAGAATCCCACATTTTGAATTTGCCAGTTGCAAATGAATATCATGCATTTTAGAAATACGAAGTTGAGAAAAGGCTAGCCCAAACTCTTAAGAGACAGAAAGAGAGAGAGAAAGAGAGATTGATTTACATGAAATGTAATTTATTCAATAAATCTCAGTATTTAAAAATCTATATGATAATGTTGAAAAGCCCATATAGTAAAAATAAATAAAAATCCTGTGTATTCTCTAAATATAATGTTACAGGACAGTACTTAATGACACAGAAATAGGTTCATGGTGTATTGTGTAAAAAAGTAAACCCCAAAACGCTTTACCATATCAAA
Source organism: Myotis lucifugus (assembly GCF_000147115.1). Lineage (NCBI taxonomy): Eukaryota > Metazoa > Chordata > Mammalia > Chiroptera > Vespertilionidae > Myotis > Myotis lucifugus. Next base: position 9,122,241 of record NW_005871070.1, on the reverse strand, counting down.
TCTGTAATTAAAAAAGACTGAAATGATGTACTTCAAAATGTTAACAGTGTCATCTCTGAGTGTTAGAATCATGAATGATTTAAATTTTCTTCATCTTCATTAATTTTCATAACATCTAAAGAGTTATTTTTATGATAATTGTATTAGAAATGTATTTTTATTTTTTATTTCTTTTTATTTTTTATTTTTTAATATATTTTTTATTGATTAAGATATTACATGTGTCCTTATCCCCCACATTACCCCCTACCCCCCCCCCCCGCTCATGCCCTCACCCCCCGTTGTCCGTATCCATTGGGTTAGACCTATATGCTTGCATGTAAGTCCTTTGGGTGATCTTTCCCCCTTACCCCCACCCTCCCCTACCTTCCCTCCAAGGCCCGACAGTCCAATCAATGCCTCTCCGTCTCTGGATCAGTCCTTGTTCATCAGTTTATGTTGTTCATTATATTCCACAAATGAGTGAGATCATGTGGTATTTATCCTTCTCTGACTGGCTTATTTCACTTAGCATAATGCTCTCTAGTTCCATCCATGCTGTGGCAAATGGTAAGAGTTCCTTTTTCTTCTTCCTCTTCATTTACCTTTCAGCATTTCATATAATGCTGGTTTGGGGGTGATGAACTCCTTTAGCTTTTGCTTATCTGTGAAGCTCTTTATCTGACCTTCAATTCTGAATGATAGCTTTGCTGGATAAAGTAATCTTGGTTGTAGGTTCTTGCTATTCATCACTTTGAATATTTCTTGCCACTCTCTTCTGGCCTGCATGGTTTCTGTTGAGAAATCAGCTGACAGTCGTATGGGTACTCCCTTGTAGGTAACTGACTTTTTTTCTCTTGCTGCTTTTAAGATTCTCTCTTTGTCTTTTGCTCTTGGCATTTTAATTATGATGTGTCTTGGTGTGGTCCTCTTTGGATTCCTTTTGTTTGGGGTTCTCTGCACTTCCTGGACTTGTAAGTCTATTTCTTTCACCAGGTCGGGGAAGTTTTCTGTCATTATTTCTTCAAATAGGTTTTCAATATCTTGCCCTCTCTCTTCTTCTGGCACCCCTATAATTCTGATGTTGGTACGCTTGAAGTTGTCCCAGAGGCTCCTTACACTATCTTCATATTTTTGGATTCTTTTTGCTTTTTGCTTTTTCGGTTGGGTATTTTTTGTTTCTTCGTATTTCAAATCTTTGACTTGATTCTTGAGATCCTCTTGTCTGCTGTTGGATCTCTGTATATTATTCTTTATTTCAGTCAGTGTATGCTTAATTTCTAGTTGGTCTTTTTTCACATCCTCCAGGGTCTCACTAAATTTATCGGCGGTTTCCAGAAAATTCTTGAAAAACCTTTTAAACGTGGTTTGGAACTCTATATCCAGTCGTTTTCGTTCCTCCTTTTCTGTCATTTGTGACCTGTTTCTTTGTCTCCACATTTTTTATGCTTCCCTGTGTTGGCAGAGTGGTTTTGTGTGCTAGGTGTCCTATAGGGCCCAGTGGCTCAGCCTCCCCAGTTACCGGAGGTGGACACTCTTGGTGCACCCCCTTGTGGGCTTTGTGCACAGAATTTTATCAAAAGAGATTCATGCAGATATAGAACTTAGCAAGAAGATTTATAATTTTTTCTAAATCAAGCCAGGATAAAGTAAAAGATCTACACGCAACATGCTACTTTTCATAGCAACTTACATCAATCGCTGCCATCAAACTGAGCTTTAGGTGAATAGCTTAGTCCTTGGCATATGTAAATTTTCAATGACTTTCTTTTTTTTAATTTCATGTTTATTTTCAAGTCTGCCCCAAAGTGACAGCAGTCTATTTGTCACTTTGTCTATTTCTATATTGTTTTACTGTTTTAAAATTCCTATCAAGTAAGACTGACTTCCATGTAGTCCCTGGTTTTCCTCCTTTTCTTTTGCCTTTGAGACAGTAAAACCTCAATATAATGGACTAATTCAGGTGAGGGAGTGACCATTAAAGCCAAAAGTCCATTATATAATAAAGTAGTTTTTCCAAATGCATATGTTAAAAAACTGACAAATTAGGTAGTTTACCTGTTTTTACTTATGTAGACATTTTTGTATAATTAAAATTAAGAATGTATGTAAAGTTTAATTTCAGAAAAACGCTTTCTATATGTATTATAGTAATTTTAAATTTATACTGAATAAGTCTAGTAAATGCGGACATTCACCAATCACCTCGAGTAAACAAATGCACATAACTAGGGCATGGCTTAGTACATGTGGGAACATCAGCCAGCATGTATTAAAACTCCTGCAAAGTCACGCCACGCGAAAACAGAACTAATTACCAAGCACTATACAATGTGATCATGTGCTAATCTTTTACAAATACTGTTTATGAGAGGTGACTCTTGGATTTAAATATGTAGACTATAGCTATAGATATGTAATATTTATTTATGTTCCTGAAATTACTGCAGTGTATTTTCCAAAATATGGCCTATTTGAGAAAATTTGTTAAAAATAACTAGATTAATAACAAAACAAAAAATAAATAACCTGTCAATTCTATATAATAAAAGGCAAATCAACCAAACGGTGAAACTACCAGTCGCTATGACACGCATTGACCATCAGGGGGCAGACACTCAACACAGGAGCTGCCCCTTGGTGGTCAGTGTGCTCCCACAAGGGAAGCACCGCTCAGCCAGAAGCCCTGAGCCGGGCTCATGGCTGGCAAGAGCAGCGGCAGTGGCAGGAGCCTCTCCCACCTCCGCAGCAGCGCTAAGGATGTCCAACTGCTGGCTCAGACCCGCTCACTGTGGGGAGCGGGCCTAAGCCATCAGCTGGATATCCCCGGAGGGCTCCCAGACTGCGAGAGGGTGCAGGCTGGGCTGAGGGAGCCTCCCAGCCAAGTGCACAAATTTCGTGCACCAGGCCTGTAGTTTAATTATAAGCAAATATTGGTTAAAAGCTTTTCAAAATTAACAGGGTATTAATTTTCACATATGACATACAGACTGGAAATTTTGAATTTTGCCCATTAAATCTGAAGTCTGTTAAGTCAAGGTCCAAAAAAAAAGGGTTTACTGTACTTGTTTTTTATTGAAGGTGTTGCCAGAGAGGGTTCTTTTCCTCACAATATGAAGCTAACCATCATTGTTCCCTCCCTCATTTCCTCATTCTTAATGCCTCTCCTTGAATATAGTTAACTCAGGTCAATACAATAATCAACTCTTGTTATTTTCACTTCTCCTTATTACCATGATAGGGGCAAAAAGAAAAAAAAAAGCCATCAGGTAAAACCCTTAGTTCAGATTTCCTCCATATTTTTTGAAACCATCAAACAAATGCCCAGATTGTATTTCCCTGTAAGATGAGCAAAAACACACCTCTTCAGCTGCGGCCCCTTTCCGGGTGCTTTCATGGATGCCAAAATCAGAACCTACAGTTCGGGAGCTGCACACAGTTGCATCTTGTTTTGAATTTGTGTTTGCAAACTGTCAGTAAGATCATCATAAATTGCATGATATGCAGTCCAATATGTATGTTCTTGAGCACATCTCAATGTAGCCACCAAAAAATATTCATAGCTGCAGGTGTACAAAAAAAAAGGCAGAATTATGGCTTGATTTGCCTTGATAAGCATGGCAATTTTCTGTACACTTTTCATAAAGTGCTAATCAATTTCAGCTCAAAATAGATTGAAACACCCAACAGATTGCTGCCATAGTCCACAAATGTTTGTCATTCCTAGGCTGTGGCAATAATGTGAATTTTGAGGAGGAAAACTGCAACTGAGCTGTACCTTGTTAAAACCCCTTTCATTTGCCTTAATAACTCCTGAAGAAATGCTAAGAACTGTTCAGAACTTACTTGTTTGAAATTTCTATTTCTTTTTGTTATGCCTAAGTATTGCTTTAATAATATCTGTTGTAAAGATGGTTATGGAACTACTATATTTAGAACTCAGTGTAATGACATTTAAGAATCAGATATCACATCCATATTGTTTAATGCGCCTCTAAAATATAATTATAGATATCGCATACAACTTGGAATTGAGCCATTACAAACTTCTGCAATAAATTACTTTGTCTACATCCTTAACTGTTAAATGTAGCATAATTTTTTCAAAATGTTTTGTCAATATTCTAGTTCTTGCATTAAGATTATTTCACAAATACTTAGAGGTGCTAATATTCCTATTAATGCACCTTTTCCAGTAGCAGTAATCCTGCCATATGAATGATTCATCTGCCCAGGGTGTTTTGCCAAACACAAGTGCCAAAATTTTGCTGAGGATTGTCATACTCCTACAAGGGAGCCTCTGCTCAAAACCGAGCATTTACTTTCCCTTTCGTTAAGTGTGAGAAACTACTGGTAATGACATTTAGGTCTGGGTATGGTATGTTCTCTATGGAATGTAGGAAAATTAAATGAGAATAGATAACATTTCAAATTTTCACACCCTTCTTCAAAACTACAAGAGTGATAATATAATTTGGGGGGAATAAAAACCACACAATTTGGCTTTAGAAAAAAAGAGTACTTAAGAGTTGTGACTTTAAGCAACTTGTGTGATCACCATCTGTCAAAAATTTTTGCCAAAATTAGAGGCAGTAGAGCATAGCAGACATACACTCTGCAGTCAGAAAGCCTGAGTTCTTATGCTGACACTAAATATGTGACCTTGAACAAGGGCTCTGTCCTTGCCATGTCTGTTTCCTCATCTATAAAATGGGGGCTATGAGAATAACTCAAAATTAAGTGAGCTCATATATGCAAAATCCCGAGGATTAAATGAGATAATATGTGCGAAGTTCTTAGCAAAGTAGGTTCTAGTCAATTCCCAATAAATGTTAGCGAATCTTAGCATCATCAGTCATCTTGATCATCTGAACGAGCAGTTCTAGACTCACAGTCAGAGTACGATGGTAAATGCTCTTAGCTGCTTTACAGGAATTGCCTGTCAAGTGTTTGTTTCGAGGTCTGGGTCCTCCTGGGTCCCATATATTAACCTGTCTTCCAAGAGACAGCCCAAGTACCCATCAGTAGATGAGTGGATAAAAAAGCCCTGGTACATTTACATAATGAGAAAGACAAATACCATACGATCTCACTTATATTTGGAATCTAATGAACAAAATACACTGACAAAATAGAAACAAAGGCATGAATACATGTAACAGACTGACACAGGGGAGAGGGGTGGAGGGACTGGATGAAAGATGGTGAAGGAATTAGCCAAAGAACATCTATACTAATAACAGCCTAGGTGGTGGTCATGCCCTGACGCCGTGATGCCCTCATGCCATCACAAGATGGCTGTGTGCACAGCGGAGGTGGGGCCCAGTGGCCGCTCAGTGCGGCAAGGCCTGGAGGTCCCATGGCTCCATGCAGAGCAGAGGAGGCCGGTCCTGGCGTCTCCGCTGCCTCTAGCGGAGGAGGCGAGTCCCAGCAGAAAGTCCCTGCTGCCTCGCGAGGAGAAGACAGGTCCCAGTGGCTGCTCTGCATGGCTTCCACCAGGGTTCCCATGGCCCAACTCGCCATGGAGGGGGAACCCCCAGCTCCGGCCTACCTCTTTGGGGCAATCCATCGAGGAACCCCGGATGGGTGGGCAGGGCCTACCTCTTTGGGGCAATTGATCACAGGGCTCCCGCACTGTGAGAGGGCACAGGCCAGGCTGGGGGACCCCCCACCCCAGTGCACGAATTTCATGCACCAGGCCACTAGTATATACATAACACACAGACACAGACAACACAGAAAGAGGGAAAATGGGTGGGGGATATGCAGAAGTGGGCAGCGGGGAAAATAGGGATGGAAAGAGGCTTTAATTGGGGTTCTGGGTGCCCAACGCAGTGTGCAGATGATGTTTCATTGATTTGTACACTTGAAGCCTGAATGGTTTTGCAAACCAATGTCACCACAATGAATTCAATTAAAAAATAAAAACAGCTCTAGCCGGGTAGCTCAGTTGATTGGAGTATCATCCTGTATCAAGCATGTCAAACTTGCAGCCGGCAGGTTTAAATAAATGAGACATGCACCCCCCGGTCGCAAGTTTGACATGCTTGCTGTACACCAAAAGATTGTGGGTTCAATTCCCGGTCACAGCACACACCTAGGTTGCAGGTTATTTCCATGGTTGGGCACATACAGGAGGCAACTGATAAATGTTTCTATGTTTCTCTCTCTCTCTCTCTCTCTCTCTCTCTCTTTCTCCCCACCCCCCCCCCCCCCCGCCACTTCTTTTCACTAAACATATCCTCTGGTAAGGATTTCTTAAAAAGGAAAACAGAGAGTAAGATGTTTGGAAATCAAGTCAGCTCTGCATGAGATAGTAGACCTCTTGGCCCAAATTACCATCTACTAATCCTATTAAAATAAGAATGAAACGGGTATGTAAAGCTATGAAACACACTTAGAAGACTCTCCTTGACTCTCCTGCACAAATGGAATATTGTCACCTTCTGCTTATTCCAGACCTAATGCAACAGAAGCTGTCTGTGCTCACTGAGAGCTGTCCCCACAATGTTACTCTTCTCACCCATTAATCCGGTCTCTGGAATTTTGCTAGAGAGCCACCTCTACTTAGCCATTAGATTTTTCAGGTGCCATTGAGGAAATAGTTTACACATTCTAACCTTAAAAGACTGAATCTGATGTAGTTTCAGGAGAGGAAATTCATTTTATTTACCCAACATGAAAATAAAACACACCATTCAGGAAAAACTAATGTGCTTAAAATGTAATCATAAAAAATACATTTCAAATCTTCTTAAATAATTACCACAGTTAAAAGGAAAACAGCTGACGGCTCTGACTCAAAAACATTTACATTCTCCGCACCAAGTATTCTCCTTTTCTTTCTTCCCCTTTGGAATATTTCTATTGGATGGTTGCTACAGAGCAAGTCAATGAACAAAAGCCGTCAAAACAGAGACATAATCAAGTAAATTATGTGTATGATTTTAAGAGATGTATATACTTAGATGTTGTTTTCCTGAGATCATATAGAGTCATTTGCCAGTTTCTCCTTGACAATCTATTAGACTTTATGTATTTGTGTTTTTCTTCAAGTTGCCAAAATATCAGCACAACTTCATGAGATAAATTATCACCTCGTTCACTTTTCCAAAGACAATTTAAATACAAGTTACAGATGAAGACTGAAAACATTACAAATAAATTTGATGTTGCTTATACTACTTTTCTTTTATAATTAGAGGCACATCCTCAAGGACAAGATTTTGGAATTTTAGCTAGGTATTAAGTTAAAATTATATTTTAAAAGAGCTTACTGATGCAGAAAAGCAGGTTCATTGTATACTGCATATTTTGCAAAGAGCAAAACAGGATCATGATGTGTACAAAAATATTTTGTCCATAATATATATTCAACATGAATTTGTGACTTGATTAGAGTAACTGTCCTTCACCTGCAAAGAATGTTTTAAATATTTGTTTTTAAAAGTGCCTGAAAAAACTGTGGTACATTTACACCATAGAATACTATACAGCAGTAAAGAAGAAGGACCTCTTACCCTTTGAGACAGCATGGAGGGATCGGGAGAGTATTATGCTCAGAGAAAGACAAGTATCACATGATCTCACTTATATGTGGAATCTAATGAACAAAATAAATTGATGAACAAAATAGATCCAGAGACTTAGAAACATGGAAAAGATAGACAAATCTCAGAGGGAAGGTGGGGGTGGGTAGGAAGAGATTAACCAAAGAACTTGTACGCATACACCAGGAAAACACACAATAGTGTGGTGAAGGCCTGGGAGAGAGGGAATAGAAGGGGTCAATGGGGAAAAATGGGTACATCTGTATTACTTCCAACAATAAAGATACATTTTAAAAAACAAAAAATAAAAGTGCCTAAACATATACAATATGGCTGTTAGCCTTTTTTTAATCAGTAACTTACACAAGTAGGGGTGCACTCAACCCAGAAATGGGCAAGAAAAACCATAGTAATGAGAGAGAAAATAGTAGATATTATGTTCATATTAAATTATTTCATATTAAATGTCACTCTGTTTATAAAATGTTATTTTTACTTTATAATGTGTTTTACTAATATAGTGTATATATATGCATATATATGTACATGTATATATATATGTGTGTATATGTATATACACACACAGATATATATATATATATATTTGGTATATGTGATCAAAGTTGTTTTCACAAATGATGAATATGTGCAAAGGTTTTTAACTAACTTAGTAAGTATATTGTCTTTATAGCTGTAGAAATTCTACCCTGAGAGATACAATGCACTTATCTTAGGCAAACTTCTGAACTTTCCTAATCCTCAGTTTTTATATCTATAAAATGGAGGTAATGCTTCACAGATAGACCATTTTTTTGGGTGGGGGCTTAGCCCACAAATGCCTAGATGGTAGGAAGACAATCATTAAGTTGTAGAAGTCACATATAAAACAGAAATAAGCATTTGCAACAATGTAGGTAAGCTAGAACCCTGATATATTGCTGGTTGGAATATAAAATGTTGCAGCCGCTGTAAAGAAAACAACAACAACAACAAAACATTAATTTGGCAAAGATATGGTAAAGATATATTTACCATATGACCCCCAATTCTACTCCTAAAAATGGAATACAGGTATTCACACACCCTTGTTCATAGTTATTATTCACAATAGCCAAAAGCTAAAAACAATACATTGTCCACAGATGAATGCATAAACAGACTGTGGTATAAGCACAGAGTGGAACATTATTCAACCATAATACAAGCTACACAATGAATGAGCCTTTAAACATTATGCTAAGTAAAATACACCAGTCACAAAAGGACAAATACTGTGTGATTCCACTTAAGTGAAGTACTTAGAATAGGCAGAAAGAAGATTAAAAGTGACCAGTGGTTAGAGGGAAGAGGGAATGGAGAGCTATTGCGTACTGGGTACAAAATTTCTGTTTGGGGTGATGAAAAGTTCTAGAACTAGGTAATAGTGTTGGTTGCACAATATTACAAATGTACTCAATGGCACTAAATATGCACACTTAAAAATGATTAAACTGGTAAATTTATGTTATGTATATTTTACCACAGTAAAAAAATGTATTATATAAAATTACATTATTATATCTTCTCCAATATCATTTTTTCTACTCAATAGCCTCATCATTATAGTAAAAATTCTTGAAAGGGCTGTCTTTGCTCGGAGGCTCTTTCTGATCTAACTCAGCAACCACTGCAGCCTGGCCCAGGGCACAGTGCTCCTGCCATGCCTCCCGCCGAGCGCATGGCCCACACCTCGCTGCCAATCCTTCCCTGGCATGCCCACCAACCACTGCCTCGTTCCACAGACACCCTGCTCCCTTCCTGTCTGGAAATGACATTCAACTTTCTCCTCCTCCCTCTCTCACCCATTTCTGCTCAGTTTTGCATTGTCTGTTTAGGTGGTGGTGTTCTGTTGGTTTGGTTGTGCACTACTCGTCCTCTGTTAATTCTTTAATTTTTTTCTTCTGGTTCCATATTGTGGATCTCTTTTGGTCCCATTCCATGGACTCTCATGAGGCTTTATCCACCCCTCCAACCAGTGAAAATGAATGTGTTTCACAAAACCTCCGGCTCCTTTTCTGTCCTTACCTTGGTCAACTGCTCCATCATTCTCTCATAGTCCAAGCCCTAACGTCATCCTTTACTTCTCCCTCCTCCACATACATGCACACACGCAGACTCACACTCAATATAGCAGCCCCCTTACCCCCAGTTTCACTTTCTGCAGTTTCAGTTACCTGCGGTCGACCAAGGTCTGAAAATATTAAGTGGAAAATTCCAGAAATAAACAATTTATAAGTTTTAAATTGCACATCATTTTGAGTAGCATGATCTAATCTCACAAGTCCACCCCCCTCCGCCCCTTATCCTGCCTCCTTCCCGGGGACATGAATCATCCTTTGTCCAGTGTCTCCACACAGTATATGCTCCCAGACCATTAGTCACTTAGTAGCCCTCTTGGTTATCAGACCTACTGATGTAGTATCGCAATGCTTGTGTTCAACTAACCCTAATTTTCCTTAATGATGTCTCATTCACCTCACTTTTCTCATCACTTAGGCACTGTAGCCTCTTGTATCATCACAAGGGTGGGTACAGTACAATAAGGTATTTTGAGTGAGACCACAGTCACATGACTTTTATTACAGCATCCTACATAATAAAAGCCTAATATGCTAAGGGTCCAGGTGACTGGTCAGCCGTTCAACCAATCAAAGCATAATACGCTAATGATATGCTAAGGCCGCTCAACCACTAGCTATGATGGTCAACCAGTCTCTATGACGTGCACTGACCACCAGGGGGCAGACACTCCGACCAGTAGGTTAGCTTGCTTCTGGGGTCTGGCCAATCGGGACTGAGCGAGATGGGCCAGACATGCCCTGGAACTCTCCCGCAGCCCCTCCCCAGCTGGCCAACCTCCCACGTCCCTCCCTGGCTTCGATCGTGCACTGGTGGGGTCCCTCGCCCTGGCTGCACCCTCTCACAATCCTGGACCCCTCGAGGGATGTCAGAGAGCCGGTTTTGGCCCAATCCCGCAGACCAGACTAAGGGACCCCACGGGTGCACGAATTCATGGTCTGGGCCTCTAGTGGTATACATAGGGTTTGGTACTATCCACAGTTTCAGGTATCCAGTGGGGGTCCTAGAATGTAGCTCTTGAGGATACGGGAACTACTCAGACTTGTATTCTTAAGTCTTGATAAGTCTAGCTGTTTCATAGCTCTGGAATTCATTCACTCCTCTCTCTCCCCACAACCAATGTCAGTCATTATCCCCACTGCTGCCTTATTAAGTAACGGTCCTGGCTCCTGTTCCATTCCAATCTCTTCTCTTCAATGCAGCCACACTCAAATTTCTAAAGTCCATATTTCTCCATACTATTCTCCTCTACAAAAATGTTCCATCGTACCTCACTGCCACCAGAACCGTATTACAAGGCGGCATTTATCTTCATTATATAACATCCTATGGTGTCTCCTTCCCCATCCCCAAACACAATGTTCCAGAGTGAACTACTCTCAGTTCCAAGCCGTGTTCTCTGAGCCTTACAGGAAGACCGTCCAACTGGACTTGGAAGAGTGAAAAGGAAACCATATGGACTCCAGGACCACAGGCATAAAGGACTATGGTAAGAAAAGAAGCTGGCTCTTACCTACAGGCCTCTGCACTTACTGTTCCCTCCATTTTCTCCTCCAACCATTTCACCTAGTTAACTTTCATTTCTCATAGAACTAAGCTTTGGTTTTGCCACAAAGTCTTTCCAGAAGCCCCATAACAGAAACTCTAACTCCCAAGTGTCCTAATTTTTTTCACTGAACTCTTAATTTTACCCTTTTCATAATCCTTGTGGTACCTTATTATAATTTTTCTATTTGTTACTCTCCTCTCACCCCATTCCAATTTAACTGACTTTGGACTCCTTTGGGACTAGACTTAATATCATTATATATCTGAACCCAGCATAGTCTCTGACACAATAGTAAGCAATCAATAATTATTTGAATAAATAAATGTTTCTGGGTTGTTAAGCAAAGGAGCTGTTAAATACATATTTGAAAGTGCTGATTTCAGTACTTTAGTTAGCTCTGTGTTATTCTAGCAATAATAATTTACTATGTCCAATGTTATCTACCAAAAACAAACAAAATAGGACAATTCAGGGACAACTGACGTGCCACTGAACCTTAACTATTATTTTCTTATATATCTGCATTGGATTGGTAATCACGTATTATATCATGGACCCTGTTAAAGGTTCAAGACCAATCTTAGGTGTTTATTCTGTAGAAACAATTATAATAAAAATAATTAATCTCAAGTCTAAGAATTGTACTTTCGCTCCAGGTTCTTTTATTACTGTAGTAAAATACACATAATATAGAATTTACCATCTATTTTAACCGTACAGTTCAATAGGGTTAAGTATTTTCACATTGTTATACAACCAACCTCCAGAAATTTTTCATCTTGTAAAATGAAACCCTATAACCATTAAAACACTACTCCCCATGTCTTGCTTCCCCAGCCTCTGGCAACCACCATTCTACTTCCTGTTTCTGTGAATTTGACTCTCTAGATACCTCATGTAAATGGAATCACACAATAGTTGTCTTTTTATGACTGGCTTATTTAAACTTAGCATAATGTCCTCATGGTTCATCCATGTTGGGGAATGTGTCAGAATTTCCTTCCTCTTTAAGGCTGAATAATATTCCATTGTATGTATATAGCACATTTTGTTTATCCATTCATCCATCAATGGATACTTGGTTGCTTCCACCTCTTGGCTACTGTGCATAATCTTACTATGAACATGGTTTGCAGTTTCTTTTAATAGAAGAAAATAAACAATATCACAAATATTAAAAATAAAGAATAAAATTTTTCAGAAAAGTATTTTACCATGTGTATTTATTCCTTTTTTCTATAGATACTATTTATAGATGAAATTTTATCTTTGTGGCTCACACTTTCACTAACAAACATATGTTCAACACAATCTAAACATCATGTCTGTTGTAGAAATGAATATTCATTCACTTTAATGACAAAATAGTTTTTTTTAGCTACATCTAGAAGGAACTTACTTGGGGAAAACACTTGTTTTCTGATTTCTGGGTATATTTGATTGACAAGTCATAAAATACTTTATTTCATGCATGAATTTGTAAATGACTACTAGCTCTTTGGGGCTGCATCTAAGATGTGCCACCTGAATCTGCACGGTCCAAGGACCCCAAGACTGGAAACAAAGATAAGCAAAGATGAACTGAGAAGACAATTCACAATCATGGAGCTTCTGCAAGCTGTCTGTACTTGCTGCTCTCAGATGCATCATTGTCAGCATCTGACCCCGTTAGGTGGCTGATAAGAGGATTTTGAAGGCCAGCAGATTTTATTTTTAACCTCTCCATATGGTTGACCTTCTAGTTTCAATGTGAGCATCATCTGCACAGATGATCATCAAATGGCAACTCCTACCCTAAAATGTTTTGGGTAATTTGATCAAATCAAAAGTGCTGCTCAGTTAAAAAACAATATGTAGAGTGTGATCTTCTTTTCACTTAAAGTTTTACATAATTACATTTTTAAAGGTCTGCAGGGCTATAGACAAAAATTGGCAAGTGTAACTGACTGACATTAGAATTAAAGGAATTTTTTCAAACTGTATGCAATATTCTACTTATATAATAAATAAAAGTTTAAAAGTAACTTTCGCTTTTAAGATTTTCTACTAGATTAATTTTCAATGTGAAACATATATGATAAACATCTCAAATTAAAAACTAAACTCAAACACAGAAAGTTAATAAGACTTCATTAAAAAACATACAAATGTATACTGATATATTAATATTTCAAGTCTAATATTACCAATATCAATGATTACTTAATATAACACATTCTGTTATTACATTTTTTTAAATTAAAGGAGATATAAATTATTTTATCTGCAACTTATTTTATCCACAGCTTTATACCCTAACGAAACTTAAAGAGAAAGACAGCAAAGATTATTTTTCATATATGAAAATTTTGCATAGAAGAATATAAAGTTATTCATCCATCCATTTATCCGACAAACATTTAATAGGTACCCAATATGTTCCAAAGACAAATTCAAATATATATCTAATAAAGTAGAAGGAAAAGACAGTCTCAACACATCAAGAACTTCAATCAGGTGCCAAAGAAGGAGGTAAGCAGTTCACTGAGCATGGAGGGGAAAAAGGCTGGGGGTACAGAATGAAGCAAGCATAGAATTAATCCCTGAGGAGTTAAAAAAGGGGGCGGAGAACCCTACAAAGACAACAAGTAATTTAAGGCTTGAGGATAAGTAAAAATTCACCCGGGGTCAAGCCCAGGCTTTGTGTAGGTCAAGTGACAAGTCTCTAGGCAGAGGGAACAAGAGGGGAAAGGCTCAGTGCCAGCAAAAACTGTTTAAAATATTTTTCTTTGTAGGCTCTAGTCCTCAGTCCTCAGAAAATGAAATGTACAGCTTCATTTAGTTCTGAGCTGACTCTTCAAAGGACACTATTATTCAAAATGGCTCACCCCATATTTTTGGACTCAGCTGGCTCTTCCTTCAAATTCCTTTGCAAATTTCCATTTACTCAGAACTTAATAATAAGACCATACACCAACTATAGGATCAAAGTGCAACTGTGGATATTCAAGGCAGTTTGTAGAAATAATTATCCTAAAAAAAATGCCTAATATCTTGACAAAATTTGAATAATAACAGCATTTAGGTGGGTTATGGAAACATTCCCCATTCCTTAAGTAAAGGATTAAGTCCGTTACTTTCTGATACAATGGTTGGCACGTGTTTATGGAATAACTGAGCTATGAGAAAATACTCCCTAATGTCCTACAAAGACCCTTCAGTAACAACAGAAAATGCAGACAAGGAATGAAGGAAAGGAGAGGAAGAGACCTGCTCTCCACTCTGGCACATTCTTGCACAAGGAAAGCTTGCAGTAAGTTCTAGCCGCTGGCAAACACTGTTATTCATTAATATTCTAAAAATCAATGGAATTTCAGGGTGTACCTGGTATGTTCAACAGTTCAAATTGCCTCTGTGCCCTGGCATTCTTTTAATGCTTAGCAGTAGCTGCCAAAATTGAAAAGATATGAAACTAGAACATAAAGGATTTCTATTATCTCTAAATGTAGGTACATCTAGACCCAGGTAGAACATAAAAAGATTTCAGATGAAAGTCAATTGCAATTGCTTCTTCCCCTCTCTTTTCCTCTCTCCCCCCAACCGAAAGAAACAAGAACATAGTTCCACTAAATGGATGGCATGTCTTTTATGACAACAGAATATGGATGAAGCACCTGTCAGTGTGTTCAAATGAACAAGTTTATTTTCAAAAATCCTATTTGCGAAAGAGTTCCTGAAAGCACACTCAACCGTGCAATGATAAAACTTACTCTGGGCCTAGCACCATCTGCTGACACCCTTCCAAACAATTATCTTAATATAATAAACAGCGCATGCCAAGAAATGGAAGGGAGTCAGCAGGATGTAACCACACCCACTGTACTTGTGTACTTAGAGACTGCGATTCTATAGCTGTTTTGCAACAGAACAAAAGATGGACTGAGCAATTACATTTGTTAGTCAGCCACATGTATCATGGTATTAATCATCCAGACTGGTATGTATGGTAAAGAAAAAACATGAATTGTAGTTGTTCTCCCTCCTCTGATGGTGCTGTCATTTCAACGCCAATGATTGATGTTTGACATCAAGCAGTTTTCTGGAAAGGAATTTGTGCACCTCTCAATGGCACATCTGGTAGCTGCAGATGGTGAGCATTAGCATAATTTCCCCAGCAATGATGCGCCAAAGCATAACACAAAATAAGACTTATGCCTGATGTCAATTGTTTGTTTCTTGCCAATGTTAATGTAAAATCTTCCAGAGATGGTTCTAATGCTTACTATCAGCTCAGACTACAGGGGGAAACTCAGGAAGCAATCCTGAAGGCCCTGGGGGTGGCATGAATTAACTTTTATGGCCACTGACTGCCACTACTGCTCTCCCTTCCTCTTGCACAAAGATGGTCAAGTCTCCCACTAAGGAGGTGATGGGTATAAGGAGGGGAACCAACACAATGCTTGCCCTCTACAATGCATGGAGATTTGATCTATACTATATCTGTTTGTGTGTATTTCATATGTCCATATCACTGATGCAATAGCAGCAAAATTTCTTTCAAATAAGCATTATATAAGCTATCTGTTCTGTAAGAACAAGAATATATGAAAAAACTGAGCATCTAATCTATAGAAGGAATAGTACTAGGCTCCTTGACAGATATTAAAGTATATAATGTATAGAGCCCTTCCTAAAAGACTTTGAATAAAATCAAGAAGAAAGAAAAGCTTATTATTAACATATAATGTATGTCATAAGTGATATGAGCCCCATTCGAGAATACTTGAAGCAATGTATAAATGCCATTTGAGTGTAACACAGTGATACGAGAAGGCCTACATCTTTATGTATCCACTTTTACATGGAGGAGGTTAGGAAGGGATCCCATGAAGGGATATACCATACCTGCAGCACAGGTTGCATTTTGGTAAACAAATATATTCAAGAAAAGAAAAAAAATCACAACTGAATGGTTTAATTCACGGTTAACAGGACAGCAAATCACAAGTGATATTTGAAGAAATCTCTGACATCTACATAGACATAAAAGAAAGAAAGAAGAAAGAAAAGAAAAGAAAAGAAAAGAAAAGAAAAGAAAAGAAAAGAAAAGAAAAGAAAAGAGAAAAGAAGGGAGAGAGGGAGGGAGGGAGGGAGGGAGGGAGGGAGGAACAAAGAAACAACAGCATCATTTTTGCAGTATAACTGCACATCTAAATAGAGAAGCAACTGAGAAACTACTACCTACGTTATTCTTTGCAAAAAAATAGATAAATAAATATAATTCTGTCTTCTCACTAATTATTAGCTAAGTGACCATAAGGTAATTACTTCACTCTAACTTACTCATCTGTAAATATAAGCAAAGGTGTCTAACACACATTGTTATTTTCCTCAAGGAAAAAAGAAAGTTGTTAGAAAAATCAGGTGAGAACTCAACATACCTAAATAATTTTAAGTTATAAATAAATTCAAGTAAATCATAGTAGGGTTTTCAAAATGGGAA
Source organism: Myotis lucifugus (assembly GCF_000147115.1). Taxonomy (NCBI): domain Eukaryota; kingdom Metazoa; phylum Chordata; class Mammalia; order Chiroptera; family Vespertilionidae; genus Myotis; species Myotis lucifugus. The sequence continues at coordinate 9,105,563 of NW_005871070.1, read as the reverse complement.
AGGTATCAGTTAAAAGCTATACGCCAATAAATGACAGTTCCATCCTTTACAAATGCTTTTTCAGCATTTAGAAAATAATATAGTCAGCAATGCTATCAAAGGGGGTCTTATCTAACCTACTCTCCAAATCCTTTCACTCATCCAACAAGGATTTACAGAGCATATATTCTGTGCCAGACACTCTACTAAGCTCTGCAGATACAGAAGGAAGCAGAAAAGTGTCCTTGTGAAGCATAGAGTCCAATGGAGGAGACAGACATCAATTAAAGAATCATAAACAAATGTGAAATTACATTGTGGTAAGACAATAATGTGATATGTGCTACTAAAAAAGAGAGGTACACAGAAAAAGTCAAATGTCTGTACTACTCTAGCATAAAATAAGATCACCTCACTATAAAAACTGCTCTCTTTAAAGATAAAATATGATACAGTCATATCCACCCCCCAAAAAAATTATCAGAAAGACAGAACTTTACCCTAGGCTGCAAACAGAGAATATTAGCAATAATGGCTGGCAATGCTCCACGTACTTAGGGAATTCTAATTTGAAGATGCCAACCACTACAATGTCCATAGATATACTTTAGTCCTGGCCATTCTCACTGACTTCAAAAGGGAAATTTTGCACAAATTTTAGTCCTAAAAAATATAGGAAATCACTTAAAGTAAATAATCTTTCCTTGGTAATTTTCTAACAAGGTTCTCAAATAATTTGTGTTACACGTATAAACTTCAGTCCCTAGATAATTGTACTATTGATATTACCATAGTCTTTTGGCCGATATTTTATCAAATGCTTATCTCTCAGACACCATTCTGTTCTCCTAAAATTAAAAATAAAAGTGCTTCTAGTTTCTGACATGCTCATATATTTCAAATGTTTTATTTTTTCTCACGTTGATAATTTTCATAAATCCTCCCAACCTGCTATAAGTAAAAGAATAATTACCTGGGCAGCACCTTTTGAAAGTGGGAACCCCACAAATAATCTTTCCAGATTCAATTCCTGCCCATAATTTATTGTTTACTCACTAAACTCCTTAATCCTCAATTCCTCATCTATAAAACAAATATGCTGACAGGAATAACAAATGTGGCCCTGTAGCTGATATAATAAATGTTATCCAAAAACAAAGACAGGTGTGTGTAGACAGACAGACAGATAAGTAGATAGATATAGATCAATGAAAAGTCTTGACAATGTAGAGAAGGAAGGTTAGTTAGACAATAATCTTAGAAAATTCAGACATATATTTTAAGGACAATCACAGGACTGAAACAAGCCCCTTGACTTGTCTCTCATTCTCTTTTTTTTTCCCAAAAAAAATGGTTAGAGATATAATAAACAAGTATCTTCCAAAGAAAGGAAATCTTCCACTATAATAACTCTTCCAAGAGAAGACATTGCCTCAATAGCATGTGAATGGATGAGAGTGCAAACACTGAAACCAGTTGTACAAAGAAACCTCAAGGTTGTTTGACACTGCACACTCGGATAAACAAAGATACCTAATGTTTTATGAAACTGGTCCACTGCTGTGAAATTGGATGCTTCATATGACCGAAAACTGTATCTATCACCATGGTCACAGTTTCTTGTAATGTGTTATCTGCATTTCACTAAAAGCATATCTAATGTTAAATATCCAGAAAGAATCCCTACCAAAACATTAACCAAGTATTTAATAAGTGTCTGCTATACTCTAGGAACTGTTCAGACACTGGAAACTTACCCAGGAAGAGATGCACCAATACATAACACCTGGTATCACAAGGCACACGTGTGGCAAATAGATGCTAGTAGGATGTCCCAAAACAGCTATGTAGTAGCCACGAATGGGACATGAGTGGTCAGAAAATCTCCTTTGAAGGAGCACAAATATCAATGGTGTGGCACAGGTACAGGCTGCTCAAAAATCAAGTACTTGTTTTCATATAAAGCAGAGCCACCACGGATGGCAACAGCCTCTGGCCAATTCAGCTGCACAACCGAAAACCATAAGTGAAATATCTGGTTAGATACATTTTCCCTTCTCCCTCCCTCCCTAGCATAATGCACTATTATGTAATTACAGTCCATTATCTAAAAATGATGATTTCTCTGCCTTCTCCATCTTCATATACATAAATGAGCCTGCCCCTTCAAGGGCTATTGCTATGATTACCTCTTCCAAAAAGGGTTTCCTGATTCCTCTAACTCAGCGATTTTCAACGTTTTTCATCTCATGATACATATAAACTAATTACCAAAATTATGCAGTCCACCAAAATATGTACTTTTTTCCAATATGACAAATAAATAGGCATAATTTTGACTGATTTACAAAAAATAATAATAATAATAATTACTTACACTCTTACTTCAAATCAATTCCTTAAAAACTCAGGTGCCTATACTTGTATACATATGATTCCTGGTACCAAGAATTAACCCACTATACAACGTAACCAATAAGATGAATCTCTGTTATGAGTTATATTTATGGCTCAAGGCAAGGCATTCAGGCCAGATGGCTATTGTTGTGTTGGCTGCTGTCATTTTTCTATTTGAAAATCTAAGGGAAAAGGGTCCATGGCGCACCAGTTAAAAATTCACTGCTCCAATTGAATAGTTCTTGCCCTCCTTTGTCTCTCCAAGGCCTGGTCTCTCCCATCTGAATTTACTATGGATGCTAAATTTTTAGTTGTTTCTAGATCATTCTGCTTGCATATGTGTGGTATATTTCTTTTTCTTTTTCTTAAATATATCTTATTGATTTTTTACAGAGAGGAAGGGAGAGGGATAGAGAGTTAGAAACATCAATGAGAGAGAAACACCGATCAGCTGCCTCCTGCACACCCCCTATTGGGGATGTGCCCGCAACCAAGGTACATGCCCTTGACCAGAATCGAACCCGGGACCCCTCAGTCTGCAGGCCAACACTCTATCCACTGACCCAAACCGGTTAGGGCATCTTTTTTCTTTTTTTTAAATATATTTTTATTAACTTCAGAAAGGAAGGGAGAGGGAGAGATAGAAACATCAATGATGAGAGAGAATCATTGATCAGCTGCCTCCTTCACGCCCCTACTGGGGATCAAGCCCACAACCCAGGCATGTGCCCTTGACTGGAATCGAACCTGGGATCCTTCAGTCCGCAGGCCAATGATGTTCTGTCACTGAGCCAAAACTGGGTAAGGCTGTGATAAATTTCTAAAGGATGTATCTTAGTTTTATTCTAGCCCTTAAAGAAAATATGCACTGCCTGAAAAACAGAACGCACTAGAGAGATATTTGTGGAATTAAATTCAAAAATCAAGTTTACATGCAGTTAGCTATTTACAAACACATACATATATAAACATACCAAAATAATATAATCTAAATTTATTCTTATAAAAACTTCTAAAGAATTTCCCTATTCCCCTCTTCAATTTTCTAAAAGACTTTCATCAAAAGTTTTAAGACCCTCCAATGCTGACAAATATGTCACTTAACTGATTGCCTTGGTATTAATAGTAATGACTTCACTTTGGAATGATTTAACTTCACCAAACTACATGTCCTCTTAATTTTTGTAGGATGATATATCACACACTCTCCACGTTTTTTTCTACACACAGCTCTTCAGTACTTTACTTTCTCTCTCTTCACCATCCATGTCTATATACACAACCATTCTTCCTTCATTTAGAAAAGCACCAATGCGTTGAGTATGACATTTTGAGGTGTACACAGTAGATCACTAGATAAATAATAGTTAATTGGGTTTTCTCTTTTCGTTTAAAGACTCGAATTTTCAAAACACTTTGGCCAAACTATTGAGGAAGTTTCTCCTAGTAGCAGAAACAATCTTTTGTGTGTTTTTCTACCAAATGTGGAATAATGTCTTGCCATCCATAGGAAAAAAAATTATATAAAAGAGTTTTAGGCATCATCCCTTCCAGGAGTTTGGTTTACAGTTTCCATGCTGACAGACCTCATAATAAAAGTCTTACACAAATTACCTTCTCCCGCAGGGCCAAGAATGACCTCATGCCACAAGATCCCTGACAGATATGTTCTGACCGCCTATCATCTATTAACTTGTGGAAAAGGTACAGGCACAGGACTGAACCATCTTCCCCGGCATGCTCTGGCTTCCGTGTGCTGAACCACGGCCCTTCAGGAGTGGGTCTATCAGACTGAGATCACATCAAGTGTTGAACAGTGCCCCGTTGGTACTGATTATTATTAGAATTGATAATAATAAGTATGAATAGCCTTTCATTGGAAGAGAGGTCACTAAAATTCTAGGTGGCTTCATTCATTGCTTACAAATAAGAATGTCAACATTTCCATCAAACACATTTATTTCTAGAATGTTACAGCCACAAACTTATTTTGGAATAGAAGTGCAATTAAAAATGTCCATCAAAGACTATTTCTTCATAAAGTTAAAAATAAGTTCCATTCAGCTCTATGATTTTGAAATACGTAGTCAGAACACCATCTGTATGTCAATAACGTATCTGTGTACTTGCTACTGAAGTGGCTATTGATGGACCTTCTCAGGGTACAATTCAAACTTGTAAAAAATGAATCAATGAGATAAACTGAGTTATACTCTGAGAGATTAGATTTTCATTTTCCAATAGAAAATAAGTAAAATTTCCTAATAACAAAAATGTAAAAGATCAGCTTTCAAAACATATTATGCATGTAACAGAATAATTTATTACTGGCAAAGCCAAACTTTCTTGTTTAAATGTTATGCTTTATTGCGAGTGTTACTGACCAAAACTAATCTTTAAAAAAATAATTGGAAAGTATTTTTAAAAGTTTTTAAATAATTAAAATTATTTATAATATAGTACTTTAGTTTTCTTTTTCAAATCTTATTCATGTCATTGTTTTTGTCATCACCCACATAGCTGGTGCCAACGATTTCCCTCCCTCATTAAATATAACTTTGTTCTGAATTAAAGTTGGGAAAAATGTCAAAGTACCAGCCTCAAAAGTTAGAAGGATAGGTAAAGGAAAAAAGGGTGGATAGGCTTTCAGCTTCAAAACTGAAAGGTTATAAATGCCTTGCTGACATTACGTCTTTAGCACGTGGATTTTAGGGTCTTACACGGGACTGCTGGGTTCATGAGTATCAGTTTCAGCACAGGCAAGAATGCACACACCCGGGTTCTAGTTTTAGTTCTGGTTGTAATTCTAAATTCTAGTTCTGTCCCTAAGTCTGACCCTACACTAACACATTAAAATGTCCTCGATAATTACTGAAAACAACCTGTGAAAGTACCTTCCTTTTCTGGATGCATTCACCAGTGAGTAAGTGCTCTGTATGTACCCAGGACTGCCTGTGAGGCAGAGAATTAAAACACAAACATAAGCTTTCATATCTTTGACCTCATGAAACCTGGAATCTAGCATGGAAGAGAAACATTATGCAAATAGTGACATGAATATTTATGTATAGTCATGCCACCTGCTACAAAGGAAAAATTTAGTGTGAAATGGAGTGTATAACCAGGAAAGGTTTCCCTGAGGACACAACAATAAAGCTGAGGCTTTCAGGATGAGCAAGGGGGAGATAAAAGAAGGGGGAGAAGGAGTAGAGGAAAAGTGGTCCAGTCAGAAAAGATGAGATGCATAAACCCAAGGAAGTAAGAGAGGCTTGGGGTGAGTAAGGAACTGATAGGCAACGGTCAGAGTCAGAGATGGGGAAAGAGGCAAGATGAGTGCCCCGCCTCAATCACTCAGGTCATGCAGGGTCTTCCATGCAGATTTTTGTCTGTGTCACGGACTGTCAACTTCATCCCAGGTCAAGAAGGAGTATATGATCTTCGGTGGGAAGCCAGTAGTCAAAAGAGTTCTGCTGATGCAGTCTATACCTTCCGAGATACAGAGCAGGGCACAGAAAGGCAGAGAATGGACAGAGGGCTGTGAGGAATGATCTACAGAAGTCACTGACAGGTGTCACACAGGGGAGTCATTTGATGTGACTTGCATTCGAACAAAATTCTGTTTGCTGAGTAGAGAATGGATGAGGATACTTGCAGTACAAGCAAAATTGCTGATGTCTAGAACCACAAGGTTGGCAGTGGAATGGGCAGAAGCAAACAGATTTGAGATATCATTTGAAAACACAATGGACAAGACCTGGTGATTATAAAGCAGAAAGGGAACGGAGAGAGAGAGCAGGGTTGAGAATGACTTCTCAGTTTCTGAAATAAGAAAGACTGAATCACCCCGGGATCATACGCTGTTTGTACTGTCGGAGGAAGCACAAAAGCAATCTTACTGAGCTTGAAACCTGATTTCTTCACGAGGGCTGTAGTAAAAGCAGTCCAAAACTATATCCCATTTAATTTCTAGATGTATAATGTTAAAATGTGTACATGATATATATAATAGACATTCACACACTATTGTAAATTCTAAGCCCCGAAGAAAAACTTTGAGAAATGGATACCCTCTAGCTCAATTCCATTTTTGTAAGAATAAACATACCTTCATTTTTACTGTGCTTCATAGATTACTCTCACTCCCTGAGCCACCCTCTTTCTTCCAAACCACTGCCATCTCTCACCTGAATCTGTATCATTTACTACTTATTATGCTTAGGTTTTATTGTTCATCTCTACCCACTAAAATGTAACTTCTAATGACTAAATCATGTTTGAAACTCTGTAAGGTAACAAATACAGGGTTAATTATCTCCATTTTATAGTTGAGAAAACAGAACCTACAGAATCTAAAAGACTTTCCTATGTAGTAAATACACTAAATTGGAAGTTAAATCCAGATTTCCTGACTCTTAAATTCAGTAAATCCAGTTTTCATCAATGCTTTCCAGTCATCCGGTTTTTAAAACTTCGACGTGTGTACACGTGTGTGCACACACACTTGTACCTTCAAGATGGTTAGCCTAAACATAGATTTGTTTTCCCTCCTATAGTTAGTATTTGCTTATGTGACAGGAGAGGAAGTGGACCTCAGTGGTTTTCGCGCCCTGATACTCAGTAAGCCATCAGGAAAACAAAAGAAGAAGGCTTACTTCTCCTCCATCGGCAAAATCTTCAGATCCTATATAACAAAAGCCTATTATGCTAAGTGTCCAGTTGGCCGATCGGCCGTTCAACCAATCAAAGCGTAATATGCTAATGATATGCTAAGGCTGCTCAATGGCTCGCTATGACATGCACTGACCACCAGGGGGCAGATGCTCCAACTAGTAGGTTAGCTTGCTAGCTTGCTGCTGGGGTCCAGCCAATTGGGACTGAGCGAGACGGGCTGGACACTCCCTGGAGCCCTCCCGCAATCCCTCCCCAGCTGGTCAACCTCCCGCATCCCTTCCTGGCCCTCATCATGCACCAGTGGGGTCCCTCAGCCTGGCCTGCACCCTCTAGCAATCCGGGACCCCTCGGGGGATGTCGGAAAGCCGGTTTCAGCTCGATGGCAGAATGACTGGTCGCTATGATGTGCACTGACCACCAGGGGGCAGACGCTCAGTGCAGGAGCCACCCCTTGGTGGTCAGTGCACTCCCAGGCTCACGGCTGGTGAGTGCAGCGGCAGTGGTGGGAGCCTCTCCCACCTCCACAGCAGCACTAAGGATGTCCAACTGCAAGAGGGTGCAGGCCGGGCTGAGGGACCCCTGAGTGCATGAATTTCGTGAACTGGGCCTCCAATATGGTTATAAACTGGGTGGAGACGATACAAAATAAACAAGATATGCTACCAAGTCAAAGTACATTATATTATTGCCTAGGCCTCAGTTATTTAAAATTGTCTAAAAGTGCTGAACTTTAAGACATTCTAATTTATGAGGTTTAAATACAAAAATCAGGTAGGGAACAGAAATCGCCTTGCCTTCCATCACCACAACTAACATGCAAATGAGTTTTCTTATAAGAGCCTTAGAAGAAAACAAATCAAATGATTATGTTTAGCGGAATAATAGTGGGTGAAAAGGGCTACAGACATAAAGTATGAGAGAAAATAATGACATGAATCAATAATGTTAAGCTCCCTAAGTATTTTTACCTTTAAGGACAAAAAAAGGCTTTCTTGTATTTCTCTGATTACAAACATTTATAAATTTTCCTATTTTGTTAAAAATGCTATATAATAAAAATGAAAACACCTATAATTCCATCAAAGAAAAAAAAATTACCATTTTAGATTATCAGACTATCTTGGTAGACTTCTATGTATACATACACATTTTAACTGATTCATTATTTTCACGTAATCATATATAACAGACATTTTTCATTTAGTAAAGTTCTACATCTACATTTTAATTTCTGCATAATTCTTCATTTACCTAGTTCCCTATTGGAAGATGCTTGAGTTGTCTGCAGTTTGTTTCTGTTCATAAACAGCTATGCAGCATATTCCTGCACATATGAAAGCATAACAGGTGGGATTTTCATTTTATAAAATTCAAGAAATGGAACTGCTAGTTCCCAAGACAATATTTCTATCCTTTAATGCAGATTCCCACACTATTCTCCAAAAAGGTGACTCCATGTTTACACTCATATCAATGACATACAAGAATACTCATTCCCCCATTCCAATTATCATTGTTTTCATCTTTGCCAATTTAACAGGTGAAAACTAATCTCTCAAAGATGTTTTAAGTGCATTTTTATTACAAAAGTTCACATGCTTATTGGCACAATGTCCTCTTTTATAACGGAGTGCTTCTATCCCCCAAATCCACAGAAGTGGAATCTCCAGGAGTGAGTCCCAGGACTCTGCTCTTTAACACACTCAGCAGATGATTCGCACTCAGATCTGAGAATTGTCTGCCCATATGCTAAATGTTTATAGTGCTGAATAGCTTATGAAAGGTTTGGCTTACTTTGTCTCTATAGATCTACGCAATAAGCAGGTGGAGCAGGAAGATCCTAAGATACTTATAGAAATTTAAAGAAAAAAAAGGCTCACAACGGCAAGGAACTTGCCCAAGGTCACATAGCTAACAACAACAACAACAAAAAAGGAGAACTCTTCATAGTGCTACAGGACAAAGGTAAAGTATCCTTCCATTTTAGAAATCTTTAAATTGTCCATCTTAAATTGGAGAACATTTGGTAATAAACTGTGCAACTTGGGTAACTCATATGTACCCTTAGGCTTAAAACTCACCATGTAGGGAAGCATGATGTAATGTTTTTATGTTTCAAACTGATATTTTAAAAAGAATTAGAAAGAAACATTATTACCGACAAAACAAAGAGTAAGTATGTGTTGGGGAGGGAGGCATGATCCAAAACCCTCACTAACAACTCCCGAGTCAGCTATTATGTGTCCAATTCATTTTGAAAAAGGGAGTGTTTTCCATCACCAGATGAGAAATGCCATACTTCAGGCAGCTCCATGCACTGCAGTGCAATGAGCTCTGACGTGGAACCATGATCCAGCAGGAAAGCAAGTGTTTGGGAGCTCACAGACCTGTGCCATTTACTTACTTCAGCCTTGTTATTAAATTCTTTGTGTCAGTTTCCTAATCTGTAAACTGAGAAAAGTTCCAACCTCACAGTTTTATGAAGATAAAAAGAAAGAAAATAGAGAAAATGCAGTGTATCTGGTAGGTACCTAGTTATTCTGTGTGTTTTTCTAAAGATATGACCAAGAATTAGCATTGATTTCTTGAAAGACTGACTTGCTAACTTGGCAGAAATTGACTGCTCCCATATTATCTCATAGGATTTTGACAGCTTAACTAACTGTTCAGTGCACAACAGCTGTTGTAAACTACCAAGCAAAATAGGATCCACCAAAAAGTCCATTCAACCATCCAAGAAAAGCTGGGTTTTTACTGAAAAGGATGTGTAATGTATATTTATCAGGAAAAAATACCTTTGCAACACTCAAAATATACTCACATAAAGTTTGATTTGGAGGGCATTTCATGCAAAAATTTAAAAAAATTAATAATGTTTTCCTTTCTTGAGCAGATAAGCTTAAATGTTAGAGTCATAGAACATATATAGGTCACATAGGCTATAACACAAAATCTGGAGGGAGGAGAGAACGAAAGGTTTATTAATAATTTTCTAATGTTCTTTTTTCAGCAGTACTCCATGATATTTGGTAAAAGATAAATTCTAATACTAATGTTCAAGAAATAGTAGTTAGCATTTTCTTATATATTGAGGTGCTTTCTCAAAAATAGTATTGTATACTAATATAGAGCCACCTATGTTTCTGGAAATATGATATAAGACATACATGATGTTACCACTTTAAATTTAAAACAAGTTAAAAATTAAAATAAATTTATACTTAATTTCATAAATTGAAAAATTATGTTGTTTGTTGTTTCCAAAGTCAGTAGTATATCCAACTTTTCAGTTTTGCATTTTGCAGTTGTACATCCATGTGTATTTTTGCACATTAAGATAAGAAGTCAGGGACTCTGTATGTTTATGCACGTCATTAAATGTAAATATATCTAAGCTTGAAATAGGAAAAAGGCTTCTTCTCTTTTTAAAAGGATTCAGCCAGGCCAGCGTGACTCAGTGGTTGAACGCTGATCAATGAACCAGGTCAGGGTTCGATTCCTAGTCAGGGCACATGGCCAGGTTGTGGGCTCAATCCCAATGTGGGGCGTGCAGGAGGCAGCCGATCAATGATTCACTCTCATCATTAATGTTTCTATCTCCCTCTCCCTTCCTCTCTGAAATCAATAAAAACTTGTTTTCTAAAAAAAAAGGATCCAAACAATGTCACTACATTTTGGCTAATGTGCCTAAGGAAGCCCTGGAGTGATCTGTGAGTCCTCAGGGAGGGGCATGGTCTTTTACCTCAACAGGTCTGTGTGCCTAGGGCAATAAAATTAGTTCATTACAAAATGTTTATTGAGTAAATGAATCCCACATTATTCAAATACTGGTGCTTTTGATGGATGAAATGTAAAATATATCACATTTCCTCATTTCCCTATGAGGCTTCTTAAAGCACGTCATCAGTTATCTTTGTCATGTCTTCCAACATAACAAGATTGATACTTCTGGCCAAAACAGAAGCCACTGTTATCACTATTCATGTTGGTTTTGTTTTTATTTGAGTTCGCTGAGAATTTGACTAAACAGGCTCCAACCCAATCAAATGATTACATCAGTGTTGTCCACAGATTAAAAACAGCCTGAGCCTTCCTTTGATAGTTAGCACAAATATTTTTCAATATTTCTTTTAAAACAAAAAGAGAGACCGATTTTAAAGAACAAATCAATCTTAAAGACTCTTATCTGGATGCTGTTTTAGAGGACAGAAGGCAGATTTTGATACTCATCCAGAAGGTTAATTTACAATATCTTGATCCCTGAAGTGTTCTGAAGCTTAATTGATTAATATTTATAAAATGCTCCAAGTGCAGATTCTAATACTTATGATGCAAATATGAAAATATTTATATCAAAGTTAGCACTTGCTATTTGAATTCAATTCATAATTCACTGAGAATCAATAAGCACATGCCAGTGGAATGCCGTTTCCATATCAGGTAAATACAGTATTTTCATAACAGTGAATTTAGATACATTTGTAAATAAAATCTAAACGTTTCTTCATGAGAGTTACTATTATGTAAATCAATTTATCAGTTTTCAAACCTTGTCAGAAAATCGTAGAATAAATTTCTTTTATACAACACACTTAAAACATGGAGGGGTTGTTCATGTAAAATAACTTACCATTTAGGATTTTGTCCATACAGGACTGAAATTATTACCTTAATAATCCCATGAATGCATCTGCCATCACAGCTAGCATGGACTGACTGCTTAGTATGTGCAAAGGATTGTGTGTTCCATAGATGTTACTAATCCACATGATTAATCTTATAAAATAGTTACTACGAAGCACAGACATTTCTTACCCCATTTTTCAGAAAAAGAAATTGTGATCCTAAGTGATTTGCCCATGGTTACTCAGAAAGCCAGTAGCAGAAACAGGACTCAACCCAGGCTCATCCTCTTAACCATTCCCGTAAAGAGTTCACAGTGAGAGCCTGAGTTAATAAGAAATCCTTGGCTTTAGAAAGGGAAGAAGAAAACTCTTTTTAATAACCCCCACTAGAAAGCAGTTTAAAAGGTAAAGCATAAAAAAGTCCATTAATTCTATTTTTCAATTCCAAATTTATCATTTAATCAACTTACATTTGCATTTGATCCATAGCAACATGAAAATGCCGAACAATTCCACTCAATAATATTACCTTCTAATTATAAACATTGCTGGGCCCTTTTCAAAAATACTCAAGCCATTTTTCTTTTGATCCTTGCAACAACCACCCCTGGAACAGCAGATAATGCTACTGTGAGGTAACACATTGTTAGGAGGCTGTGTGATCCCAAAGCTGTTTGAATTTATATCTCCAGTGCTTAGAACAGAGGTTGGCACACAGTAAGTATAAGGCCATAACCTACGTCTTCTACTCGTAAGCCATTATTCTCTTTCCACACTGTCATGCTGTCACTCTTCTCTTCTCATGGGGCACAAAGCATGACTTACAGCAAGGTGCATTGGAATTGTGATTTATTCATCGTCATGGTGAGACACTCATTTAAAATGCAGTATGTTTACTGGGGGGAAATGGGTAAAATTATTTTTTACCAATAATATGGTTCATCAAAAGGGTACAGTGCATTCTAAAAGTTGAGTCCAATACTTTGTAAGGTTAAAGCAACAAACTAACAGTTGTTTAGCTGCAGTTGCCACTTCCTTTAGAAGGTATTTTTGAGCATGGATTGTTATATTTTAGAGTTTTTTTTATTGACCCAAGGAGGAAGAATTGAAAATTTCTCTCCTGCATGGGTGCTGCAAAGATGGAATGAAATACTGTTCTGAAAGTGCTCAGCATAGAGCCCTGTTCCATGAAAGTTTATTTGGTCATTTCAAATAAATCTAATTCAAAACAACAAAATGAACCCTGCACCCACAGAGTCCTTAATTCTCACATGACTCTCACTTTCAAACCACAATGTTTATATCAGTAGTTCATTATTTAGAGTTAATTTTTTTTCAATTTTTTAATACTTTTTTATTGATTTCAGAGAGAGGAAGGGAGAAGAGAGAGATAGCACACCCCCCATTGGGGATCAAGCCCACAACCCGGACATGTGCACCCCCCATTGGGGATCAAGCCCACAACCCGGACATGTGCCCTTGACCAGAATCGAACACAGGACCCTTCAGTCCGCAGGCTGTCGCTCTATCCATTGAGCCAAACCAGCTAGGGCTAGATTTAATTTTTAAAAGTGTTTACATATTTTGCTCAATACTTTTATAATGATGCATACTGTAAGAAATTTTAAAAAGTAAAAAGAAAATAATAAAATTGCCTGTCATACCCCAAATCAGAGATAAACACTATTAGGATTTTTGTTAATTTGCTTATATTTTATCTTAACTGAAAAGGAAAAAAGAAAATCAAGGGTGAGGATAAAACTGATTTTAAATCCATGTCATAAGGTCCTATGCACCTGCTCTTTGGGACCCAAATTGGCTCTAACTTTTAGGGCAGTCAGCATAAGATGGGAAACTGTTAATTTCACACTTCACACTGCCAGTGAGATAAAAAGCATAGGAATGGCTCAGGAGAGGAGCAACTATTCTTGGAATTAAATTTAACAGGAAAGTCTTCCTCAGGTTCTTCATAACGAAGACTGTACATCGAGGATGTGGAGAAAAGGGAACCCTCATGCACTGTTGGGGGACTATAAACTGGTGAAGCCACCATGGAAAGCAGTATGGCGGTTCCTCAAAAAATTGAAAATAGAACTACCATATGATCCAGCAATCCCACTTCTGGGCATTTACCTGGAGAAATCCAAAACACTAATTCAAAAAGTCACACGCATTCCTGTTCATTGCAGTATTATTTAAAATAGCCAAACGATATGGAAGCAGCCTAAGTGCCCATCAATAAAAAAGATGAGGTACACATATACAATGGAACATTACTTAGCCCCACAAAAAGAACAAAACCTTGCCATTTGCAACAACACTGATGGGCGCAGAGGGTTTTTTGCTAACTGAAATAAATCAGACGGAGAAAGACAAATACCATGATTTCCCTTATATGTGGAATCTAAGTAATAAAATAAACAAACCAGAAACAAACTCACAGATATAGAGAACAAATTGATGGTTGCCAGTTGGGAGGGGGGTTAGGGAGATGAGTGAATAAGGTTATGGGATTAAGAAGTACAAATTGCCAGGTATAAAAACAGTCATGGGGATGTAAAGTACAGCACAGAGAATATATCCAATAATATTGCAAGAACTATGTATGGTACCAGATGGGTACTTGACTTACCAAGGTGATCACTTTGTAAGTTGAATAAATGTCGAATCACTATTTTGCACATCTGAAATTATTATAATGTTGAATGTCAACTGTAATTGAGTTTTTTTTAATTTTTAAAGACGTCTGTATATTGCAATGAACAATGTACTGGGCTTTACCTTAGACTGCGTTTCATACAATAATAATATCTAACCAAACTAAAAATGGTTTAATGGCATCACCAAAAGTAATTCTGCATTTCACTAATGCAATACCTTTCAATAAACAACTCTTTAACGTAACTTGATTCAGGAATGTACTTTAAAAGATCACGGAGAATGAACGGCCTGTATGTCCTTCAAGTAATTCCTCTGGAAGACTCTCTCTCTCACATGAGATACTACTAAGTAGTAAGCATCAGTATAATGCCTGGAGTATAGTTTTTATTGTTGCTTGTTGAACAGAGAACCACATGTCCAAACAGGCAATAAAACTAAAATGTAAGGAGCCTTATAAAGCTGAGCACCTAAATGCAAGGCATCCCCCTCAGAGAGAGTACTATTGCAACACCAAGATTCTCTCCAAAACACATTCTGAAGACTCTTCAGATCAGTGGATAGAGCGTTGGCCTGCAGAAGGGTCCCGGGTTTGATTCCGGTCAAGGGCACATGCCTGGATTGCAGGCTCGATCCATAGTACGGGATGTGCAGGAGGCAGCTGATCAGTGATTCTCTCATCTTTGACATTTCTTTCTCTCTCCCTCTCCCTCCCTCTCTGAAATAAAAAAAAGTATTTTAAATAAATAAATCATAATATTTAGCTTTAAAATAATCTAGAGATAAGAAGATGAAGGAGTATTGAGTAGGGAACAAGAAATTACATTTTAATGAAACAAGACTGGCTATATTTTGACAATTTTTGAAACTGGGTGATGAGTATATGGAGTCCAAAATTAAAAGTGAAAATAAAAATCTAATAAAATATCTTAAGAAAGCCTAACATTGTATAGTACTAATCTTAATGTACTTTTTAATATAATTTATTTGTGAGGGTACATTAAACTTAAAATAAATATACATATACATTTTAAATATAATTATACATGTTCTTACAAATACATATATATTTATCATATATATTTTACATATAAAATACACACATGTATATATGAGTGTTTCTTTAAACCAATTACAAGCTTGAAACATTTGTCAACACAATAAAATTAGAATTAGAAAAACTTATAGGTACCCATCTTTATGGCAATGATTAATTAACAGGGTCAGTTTCCAGTGTGGGCTCTTCCTAATTTCAAATAATAAAACTGGTCTATTTATAAAAGAACTAGAGGCCTGATGCACGAAATTCGTGCAAGGGGCTCGGCCCTCACAGCCCCGACTTCACCCAGAAGGTCATCCGGATGGACGTCTGGTCTAATTAGCATATTATGCTTTTATTATTACAGAAGATATTTTCTTTGTGTTCTCTATAAATGGCACCCAACTCATTCAAAGGTAGTATTAAATGATTTTAACAAACAAGCTAAAGGAAGAGGGGTCATTGTTTTTCAGATTTATTAATCCACCTGAAATGTTTCAGATATTCTCTATACATAGTCTGATAGTTAAGTACATAAACTTTGGAGCCTTGATGCCCAAATTTAAATCCCAACTCTGTCACTGCCTACGTAATCCACATGATCATGGACAATTCTTTCTTTCAATACCCCAATTTCCTCACTTGTAAAATGAGGGCAAAGTTAGTATCTGCCTCTTGGATAAATGAGTTTGTCTAGGTAAGCCCTTTAAAAGAGTAGTATAATAATGGCTGATAAATATTAGTTATCTTAAGGATAATAATCATGATAATAATGATAATTGCTATTATTATTTTCATTTACAAGAAGTTGATTCCTTCTGTTTATGCCAATGGTTCCTATGGAACTGGTTCTGATAGAGCTTAAATTATCAAAGCTATATGCTGAGTTCAAATAGGTTAGCTCACAATTCATTCTTGTTCATGGATTGAAAGGCCAAGGTGAGACAAATAAAACCTGGAAGCAATTAGATCTTATTCCTGATTAAAAGAGGTAGTTCAAGAACAGTATCAAAATCCTGACTGCACCTAGTGTAAAATCATTGGCTAAAATACCCAACCTTAGATATTTAGTTGGAATCCGTTTGATCGAAAGGCCAATAAATCAATAACTTGTGGAGGACACATGTTAACTTTTTTTGAAGACAGCTCAATTGTACTCTGGGTCTGTCAGATAATGATGTCGCTTCCTAAGCTGGTTTTCAGGTGCACAACAGTCCTTGATGGACTCCAAGATGAAAGACCACACTTTCAAGAACATCCAAGAGAAAATTCTTGGAGGGGAAAGACAGGAAGGGCACTCCAAACCATCAAAAGTGTTATAACATGGCCTAGATTTCTGAAATTTAGCCAGGTTCCCTCCAGGGACTCTAGTCTTCCATGTCCCTTCACCCCAAGGAATTTTGGGGAGCTATGGTCAATAATCCAGGCGCAATGTTTTTGTAAATCAAGAGACTTCTTCTTAAAATGACTGGATAAAAGATACATTTGATGACTTTAAACAATGATTTGCCAGTGGAAAAAACAGATTCCATTGTGAAAATCCAAGTTGAGGTTAACTCCTACTCTCGGCCGCTTCTTAGTTCTTTATAAAATCTTGCCTGGAAAGATGGAGACCATCCTCATAAAGAAGTAGCTTAGAAGCAGGATAGTTTCAAACATGGCTACAAAATAGTTACTCTTCCACCTCCATGAATGAATTGATATGGAGATATCACCTCTCCTGGTTTAGTACCAATGGCTGGGAGCGGCCCTCTCCAGGAGTGACTTGCAGAGGTTACAAATACTTCCGCTTACAGCAGGCAACTGCCCAAAATAAAGTGGTTATGTACTTGGGAGATCACAGACTGCTTATCCAAGGACTAGATATTATGTTAAAAAGCAACAGGGTTCCAGAAAATCAAATATGATATCCACCCAGAGGGTTTATGACTGGAGAAAATCAACTCATGAGTTTATCTATGAGGCATTTAAGAATGTCTGAGAAGGTGTAGAACTGTGTGAAAAAGTAAATTATGACGGAAAAAGAGACACAAATGGCAGGGTAGAAAATTTGAAACCTATGAAGTGTAAATCTGGGTTGTCAGGAGCTAAAATTATAAAGAGAAAACTTTTTCAAATACCAGAAAATAAAACAAGACACACACACACACACACACACACACACACAATTTAACATCCATCATCTGGTATACAATAGGTATTGAAAGTATGAATGAAAATGATTTTCAAAAATAAGCATAATGGTAAATCATTTAGAAGCTGAAATCTAACTTAAAAAATATAAAACAGTAATGTACATTGAAAAAAAGTAAAAAATTAAAGTAACTGAGGTTAAGAATGGGCAGGAAACAAAGGAAAGGTAGGTGTTTTTAAACTATAATCCTACTAACTCACATCGAAGCAACTACACCAGTGACTCTTAACTACTTTTAAAGGTCCTCACTAGAGGCCATTCTGCTGAATGTTCCTTCCCTGTCAGCCCTTCTGAGTTTCGCAAATTCACTTCATAAGCCTTACGAACCCAAAAAATAGCAAAGGAACGTCCAGCTAATATTGTTGAGTTTGTGTTATTATCTGATTTTCTTCTTTCCTCTCCATCACCACTATATTTTTTATGTCAGCCTTTTTCTTATTTCCATAATTATATTCTTAAAATCTACAGGTAAATTAGGTTGAGATTTGACAAGTAAAACACTGAAGTGTCTTTTAAAAGATTCCTTCTGTTCCAAAGACTCAATTCAATTCAACAAATACTGACTCAGGCCCTGTCACAAAATGTTTTCAGGAGGTTTTCACTGGCCTTCAATCCTTGTCCCAGTTAGACAAGAGGAACAGCAATTCCTAAGGAAAGACTCCAACCCCAGGGTTTTGTGTTTTTTTGTTTGTTTCCTCAAATAATGGTCCAACATTCTCCCTAGGTATGTCTTATTGCCCAAGAAGACAACTGCAAAATGTACAACGGGAGAAAACTCCACAAATTTTGTGGGATCACATAATTATTTCATGGGGGGAAAAAAATCTTTCAAACATAGGAATATTTTAAATTAAATATAGAAAAGTGGAAGAGAATCAAAACCATAATATTAATAGTTTTGTGCATATTATATACATATATTTAAGCAATTCATTTTGGCTTATGTGTATGCATTGGAACATTTAAGAGCTTAAACTTTACCATATTTTCATACTTATGTTTCATTTATTAGATTTATAAGAATTATATAATAACATGTAAAGGTTTATCAAGCAGGTGATTGCAGTATTTAAAGAAAATCAAATAAATTAAATTTAGAAATGTAATTTAAAATGTTTGAAAGTATCTAATCAATTTGGTTTGTAAAGGACACTAATAATTCTTCAAAGGTTCTTAAATGGGATTGATACAACCTGCTAGACTTAAAAAATAAAAATACTTATGAGTTTAATGCACTCAAACATTAAAACTAATAACTGAAATTGTAACTCTAATAACTTTAATGTTAAGTTCTAAAAGCAAAGTAAATACTCTGAAAAGCCTTTTCTTCACACAAAAATTACCCCGAGGGCACTGAACATTTTATATTTAAAAACTGACATAGCAAGACATGGTATCAAATGAAAACAGCAAATAAAGCACTATGGGAGTTATGATGAGCATATTCATTCATTTAGGGGGAAAAAAAAAGGCCTGACAAGATATTCACCAAAA
Source organism: Myotis lucifugus (assembly GCF_000147115.1). Taxonomy (NCBI): domain Eukaryota; kingdom Metazoa; phylum Chordata; class Mammalia; order Chiroptera; family Vespertilionidae; genus Myotis; species Myotis lucifugus. Next base: position 9,086,506 of record NW_005871070.1, on the reverse strand, counting down.
TGTTAACTGTTTAACTCTGGGTGGTACGACCCATTTGGGGGCTTGTCTGAATTGCTCACCATTTCTGCAGTGAATGTCCCATAGTAGTTTCCTATTACTGAAGTAAACAACTACCACAAACTTAGTAATTTTTAAAAAACACAAATTTATCCTCTTACATTTCTAGAGATCAGAAGTCCAAAATCAGTTTTACTGGACTAAAGTCAAGGTGTGGCTCCTTCTCCCAACTAGAGGAGAATCATTCCTCTTGCCTTTACAGCTTCCAGCTTTGACTCTATTGCTTAGTTCATGACCTCCTCCTGGAATCACTGCAACCTCTCTTTCAGCTGTCACACCTCTCATTACTACAAAGCTCTCCCTCCTCCTGTTTCCCCTTACAATAACCCCAGCATTCCTTGGCTCCTGGCCCATGTCCTCCATCTTCATGGTCAGTAACAGGCAATCAAGTCCTTCTCATGATTGGAATCTCTCTTGCTTTTCAGTCTCATCTGTCTGACTTAACCTGAAAGATTCTCCACTTTTAAGGACATGTGATTAGATTGTGTCCAAACAGATAATCCAGGATACTCTCCCAATCTCAATATCCTTAACTTAATCTTATCTACAAAGTCTCTTTTGCCATAAAAGTAACATTCACAGGCTCAAGGGATTAGGATATGGACATCTTTGAGGGTCATTATTTAGCCTATCACATGTGGTAATTTTGTAATTATCCAAATAAAAATATTTATTGAATTAAAGTATAAATAAGACAATTCTAAACATATGATTATGCAAAATCAAGTTCCTTTTCAAGTGGCTTTAGACCCAGTGACTTGCATTACTTTTCAGGAGCCAGAACACCAACATTATAATTTCTGAGCCTATAATTCTTAATATTACTTCAACAGCATATTCATCAACAGAACCAAGTGTAGAGTAATAGGCATAACTGATATATTTGTTTCATCCAGGGAATGCCCGTGAACATCTTAGAGAAAATATGAGCTACAGCCTATAATTTTTTTTCAGGACAATACAATTTCCAAAACTTTATCTCTCTTGTTTGCCTACTTATTTTTAAAATATAAAACAAGTTGTTAAGTAATCAGGGAATTTGTGTGCAACTTCTCTTTTTGTGCTAACCATGTTATATTTTCTCCAGAGCAGAGAATACAATAAAATAGAACTTGAAACTATGATACTCTTACCCTCATGCTGCATGTAAGTCTATATTTTGCCTTTGTGATGGTTGCTAAGGATGCTAAAGCGGAAGGCTGTCCTTTCTGTTTATCTATTCCAATTAATAAAGGCAGTATGAGCTACCAGAATCAGTACTTTGATCCAAATAAATTGGATCAAATTATTTGCTGTTTGAGCCAAAAAACAAACAAAAACATGTACATATCTATTGCAATATCTTGATTTACATTGGTTGGAAAATTACTTTAGATATTATAGTCAAAGTGAGATCTAATCTATATATATAAAAGCATAAGCGACCATTACGAACGAATGACCGGAACGAGCGGTTGACTGGTCACTAAGACACGCACTGAACACCAGGGGAAGACGCTCAACGAAGGGGCTGCCCACTGGTGGTCAAGGCGCTCCCATAGTGGGAGCGCCACTCAGCTGACCAACCCACCCCAGCGGCCCACCAGCCCGGCAACAACCACTCACTCCCTCAGCAGTCTTACAGGTCCAATCTCTGGAGAATGGGGACCAGCGCCGCCTGCAGGATCCCAACAGCCCCACAGGCCTCCTGGACATTGGCCTCGGACACCGTGGCCACTTCCCCTCCCTAGATGCTCCACAAGGAAGAAACAATATAAAGTGGCTGCCAGGTGGCTCCCAACAACTGGTGCAAATGTCAGCAGGAGGGATCCGGATCCTAAGCCGGCAAGGGCGTCCCACCACCCGCCCAGAGGACCAATAACATCCCAGCACCCCGCCCCCCACACTCTCCTCGGGATCCCACCCGTGCACGAATTCGTGCACTGGGCCTCTAGTCCTATGTAATAAAATGCTAATATGCAAATCGACCAAACGGTGGAACGATCGGTCGCTAAGACGAGCACTGACCACTAGGGGGCAGATGCTCAATGCAGGAGCTTCCCCCTGGTAGTCAGTGTGCTTCCACAGGGGGAGCGCCGCTCAGCCAGAAGCTGGGCTCACAGCTGGCAAGCGCAGCGGCGGTGGCAGGAGCCTCTCCCGCCTCTGCAGCAGCACTAAGGATGTCCAACTGATGGCTTAGGCTCGCTCCCCCCATCAGTCGGACATCCCTCAAGGGCTCCCAGACTGTGAGAGGGTGCAGGCCGGGCTGAGGGGGACCCTCCCCCCCGCCGCCCCGAGTGCACAAATTTTGTGCACTGGGCCTCTAGTTTGTTTATAAAATCAATTCTAAATGATGGTTGTCTTTTCATCTTTAAGTTATGTAGCAAGTTTTGGTCCAAGAAGATAACATTTTAACCAAAGTAAGATTTTAACTTTAGTTTTTAGCTTAAGACTCCACTTAGAAAAGGTACTCAAAGTGATACAGTTACCATACAGGGGTGGGCAAAAGTAAATTTATAGTTGTGAGTATGCAAAAGAGAGTTTATTGTTGCATTATTATTAGTTGGATTATTTTCCATATGAACAATTGTAAACCTACTTTTGCCCACCCCTATATATAATCACTTTCTATGAAATAAATTCTAAATATAAGTTTTGCTTTTATCTTTAAATGTACACGGATTTTTGGCCAAAAGTAGTTAAATATCTGCCCTAAAGTTTTTCTTCTTTTTTTCTGTTTTTTAACTTAAAACTTCATAATTTTTATCATTGAACATACAATTAAAAGAATTCCAGGACAACAGATATAAACGGGGACTCACTTGGACAAGTGGGTATATGGTCACTATATTTAGTATGTTATTAGTTCAACTCCACTCTATTAGTCCATCCTCACTGTATGTTCACTTTCGCTCCCTATTCTGCCCAAAGAATTGAATAAAAGCAAAGATCATGCAAGATAAAAGTCTATGCAAACTATTTGATTTTTTTAATATTTTAAAGGTCTGTCCCACGTGACAACTCATTCTACACTAGCAGATGAAATAAGCATCTGTGTCAGGGAAGGGCACAGAGCCTTCCTGTCTAGGAGCTACTCAGAAGCTAATACATTATTTCTCAGCACTGGTCAATTGGTAAAGAAGAACTAGATATGAGTGACCCCCTCTTAGAAAAACAAGTGATGCCCTGTGCCCAACTTAAAGATGGGTTATCTCTAAGGCTTACAAAGCATAGAACTTGACTAGTAGACATCTAGTAAAGTCAGACTTCTAGTGCAGCTGGATAGGTCTGCAGCCTTTTTGTTAGCCAAGAGACTACCAGTGAGTCATGTCAAAGAGAATTCACTATGTAACTTGTGAACTATTAAAGCTGCAAAGGTGCCAAATATATCAAGAGAGGCAATATTTCAGGTACCTTTCTAGGCCATTAGGAATGAATAATTACTTTATGCTTCCTAACAGTCATTCAGAGTAGGAAGCATTAGAATTGAATTGAACTATACTTTAGATCAAATCATGTCTACCTATATATACAACTACATTGTTGTAAAACCTAAAGACAGTGCAATTACTCAACAATGGAAGCGTTGGTCTTCGCCCTGTACACAGTCACTTCAAAGGAATGCGAGGCAGTTCACAATTCGGATTGGCTAGCACAACGGAAGCAAGAAGAACGCCTCCTTGTGGGCTGTGACTGAGCACACACAAGTGGGGGTAAGTTTATCTTAGGGTAGATTCATGTATAACTAACCAAAAATAAACTAACAAACCACAAATACATAAAATTTATAGAAAGAGAAACATATTTGCAAAGCATGATCTTTTAGCATATTGGCAATCCAAATACTTCTCAAATGAAAAGTAACCACTGAAAGGCACTTTTCTTAAGGACCCTTAGATATTTTCTCAAAATCAATGTACTATTCAAGAAAAAATGGTTCATTGATTTATACTGATAACTAAGATTCTTTACATCTGCTCGTCTTGAGCCAATCTGATGAGCATGGCCTTATCATAACACTTCCAACACACCTTTGTGCCCACATCTCATTGGAAGTAAGTGTTGTGAGTCAACCTAGGCCAAACACAAAGTAATTAACTTCTTTGGATAAATAACAGTGGTGTCTGGAAATTTAAAAATGGATGAGGATTGGCAATCCCCATATCTTTTTACCAGAGTACAATGATAGCAAATTTCAAATCAAATTCTGCTACACAAAGAAGTGTGGTTTTTTTAAATTAACAAATAGACACATTACAGTTCATATGACACCTCAAGGGTGAGGCATGTCTCTAAAACACTGGAGGTAATCATATACCGCTGATGCACCAATATCCCCAATGAGAGTCCATTTCTAACATCTTTCAAGTGAAGTATCAATACCTGGAGTGGGTATCTTGCCACCAATAAAAGAAGCCTTGTGGTGGTAGCCTCCAAAGGACTGGAATGCTAGCTGACCACTACGTGGGATGTGAATTCCAGATGAGGGAAGCCTTCCAGACTAAGAAATAATGTAAGCTAACGTTAAAATAATATCACACTGTCAAAGCTGAAGTGTTTTTATGTAAATTTAAGCCAACATAATAGGAAGTTTGGCATTTCCTCCTCCCCCACAATTTGATACGTCCTCTCTGTTCAGATCTAGGGCCACTCCGGTCCTCCCTGGTTTTAGGATTAGCTATAGTGAAGTGACTAACATGTTGGGAGGTTTGCTTTTTACTTAGTAGTTATGTGATTTGGGACAAATGATTTAACCTCTCTGACCCTTACCTTCCTAATCCTTCAAATGGAGAGAAAATGACTATCACAAAGGGCTACTGTGAAAATGAGATGGCCACGGAGAAGAAGTAGAGACACCAACAGACGCACAGAGTAAATGACGCCAGGGACGTTTTATTCCTTGGAGGCTCCAGTCTCAGGCCATTATTACCGTGAGCCCCTGGAACCTTGTGGGCCACAACCCTAATGTTCCCGGGAAAAGCTCTTCCTAAAACTTTCACAGTCAAATCATGTGGGAGCCTCTCTTTGAAACACTCATCTGTGACATTCTAAAAACTTCCTACAGGACTGCTGTGCTTGGAAAAGCCACCTCCTAGACCTCGTCCACTGCTCTTCATGTGGCCCCTGCTACCTGAATCGTAGAAGCTTCACTATCACTGTTTTTTCTGCCCTTAGGCGTCACTATCTCACAATCCTACAGGTCTTGCCTACTCTAGCCTGCTCAGGTCTATTCACCACCACTGACTCAACAGCTTCAACAAAGTTTAACTGCAGCCTTCCTGCACCCACCATCCTCCCACTCTTTCCTGCTTTGTTTATAATGTATTTTATTTATTTTTCCATCACCATTTATCCCCTCTATGCCCTCTTCTACCTTCCCCCATCCCCCTATCCCCACAATCACCACACTGTTGTCCAGATCCATGAGTTCTCTCTCTTTTCTTTTTCTTTTGTGCTCAATCCCCCCATCCCACCTCCCAATACCTCTCCAACCCCTACCCCTAACCCTCCCTCCCAAGAGCTGTCTGCCTGTTCTCTATCTATGAGTCTGTCTCTATTTTGCTTGGTTGTTCAGTTTGTTCATTAAATTACACATATGAGTGAAGTCATATGGTATTTGTCTTTCTCTCACTGGCTTATTTCACTTAGCATAATGTTCTCCAGGTCCATCCATGCTGTCGTAAAGGGTAAAATTTTATTCCTTTTGGAATAAATGGCACAGTGGTATTCCATTTTGTAAATGTACCACAGCTTTTTCTTTTCTTTTCTTTTCTTTTTTTCACTTATCTACTGATGGATACTTGGGATGCTTTTTTTTTTAAAGTATGTTTTTATTGATTTTAGAGAGAAGAAGGGAGAGGGAGAGAAAGAGAAACATCAATTGCCTGCCTCCTGCACATCCCCCTACTGGGGATGGAGCCAGAAACTCGGGCATGTGCCCTGACCAGGAATTGAACTGGCAACCTTTCCATAAATAGGACAAGGCTGAACCATCTGAGCAACACCAGCCAGGGCTGAGCTACTTTCGACAATGGTGAGAGCTACAGCTGTTTACCCCAGACCACTGCTTATAATCAAGTGGCCTTGACCTCTACTGCTACTGTCCTGAGGGGCTAACTGGCCTAACCAATCTCTAAATCAGCAGTTCTCAACCTGTGGGTCGAAACCCCTTCGGCGGTCCAATGACCCTTTCACAGGGGTCGCCTAAGACCATCCTGCATATCAGATATTTACATTACGATTCATAACAGTAGCAACATTACAGTTATGAAGTAGCAACGGAAATAATTTTATGGTTGGGTCACAACATGAGGAACTGTATTTAAAGGGCCAGAAGGTTGAGAACCACTGCTCTAAATAATTACAACTCTGTTGGTCACACTTGTTCTTAACTGCAGCTTTCCATAGCAGGGATACAGACCAAACTTTTTAAAGATGCTGAGTTAGTGCAAAGGCTCTAGGGATGGTTCAGAATAGACAGGACACCTCATCTTTCTGGAACCTGAGGAGTATCTCCTGTCCTACACCAATAATCTGCTTCCTTGGCAAAGAAATCACATTTAGGTGTCTCCAAATTCCTTATTCCCTAAGCCAGGTGCCCTGAAGCCCTTAGCATGTCCCTCCCTGAAGGCTGGCCTTGATCTACCAACACTGAGAAGGAGTGGCCACTCTGAAGTATTGTAAGAACTCCCGGTCCCACCCAAAAGGCCCCCTCAGACCACAGGAGACCACAATCAGATCTCAATAATATGAGTTAAGAGAGGGAAAAAAATAACTGTTCATGTTTAATTAATTAAAGGGTTGAGACAGTGTCATGAATAAACTATTTAACCAGGGACAGGTGGCCTATCTCAATCAATTAAGTTCTCTGGAATTTAACTCAAGTTCCTGAACCAGAGAAAAGTGAATCCCTGGTCTCTCTCTGGCCATAGTTATCAATTTAAAAAAAAGTGAGCCCTAACTGGTTTGGCTCAGTAGATAGAGCCTGCTGACTGAAGGGTCCTGGGTTCAATTCCGGTCAAGGGCACAATCCCAGGTTTTGGGCTCGATCCCCAGTAGGGAGTGTGCAGGAGGCAGCCAATCAATGATTCTCTCTCATCATTGATGTTTCTATTTGTCTCCCTCTCCCTTCCTCTCTGAAATCAATAAAAATACATTTTTTTTTAAAAAAGTGAAAGTTCCATAATCATGCAGTAGTTATTCTATCATTGGTGTGACTGATTTAGACAAACTAAGAAAAAGTTTTATTTTTTTGGCATGTCTAACACTGACAATTTTAAATCTTTCTTAACACTTTATTGTAATGGTTTAATCTTTATAGATTATTAATGTTATTTCTGTGACAAACATTACAGTTGACCCTTGAACAACATACGTTTGAACTGCCTAGGTCAACTTAAACATGGTTTTCTTTTTTTACTAAATACTGTAAATGTATTTTCTCTTTCTTCTTATATTCTTAACTAGAGGCCCGATGCATGAAATTCATGCAAGTGTAGGCCTTCCTTCCCCTGGCTGCCAGCACCAGCTTTCCTCTGGCACCCAGGACTCAGGCTTCCCTTGTAGCCCAGCTTTGTCCAGAAGGACGTCCAGTCTAATTAGCATATTACACTTTTATTATTATAGACCAGAGGCCCGATGCACAAAGATTCATGCAAAAATGGGCCTTCCTTTCCCTGGCTGCCGGCACCACATTCGCTTTGGCCTGGAACCACCTCTCTGCCTTCCCACGCTGCCCAGAGGCCTGGAGCAGCTGAAGCGGTGCAGAACACCTGTGTCCTGCCCTGCCCCCGGCCACTCGGCAACTGCATATGCTAATTAACCCACCATCTTTCTTGGGTTAATTTGCATACTCACTCCTGATTGGCTGATAGCATCATGAAGGTATGGTCAATTTGCATATTTCTCTTATATTAGTGTAGATACCATTTTCTTTTCTCTAACATTTTGTAAGAATACAGTATATTTTATATATATATATGTGCATATATATATATGACATACAAAATGTGTTAATTGACTATTTACATTATTGATAAGGCTTCCATTTGACACAGTAGGCTATAGTAAAGTTTTGAAGGAGTCAGAAGTTATACACAGATTTTAAACTGTGTAGGGGAAGGAGAGGGGCACAGTGCCCCTAACACCCACATTGTTCCAGGGCTAACTGTACACGAAAGCAAGGTTCAACTGCATTAACGTATAACATTTCATATGTATGCCCCAGTCCTTCCAACAATCTGAACCAAGGAAAGGTACATATAAAAATTTGTTTTACCAAAATAGTTCAACAAATTTCTTCTAATAGACAATATGTTTCTTTTATTAACAAGACAATGCACTACATTGTGCTACAGTCTACAGAGCCTTCGATTATCAATAATACCAATTATTTTGCACATTCATATCTGTTGATTATACTTTGACTATCACATTCATACTTTTAAATCATTTTATAATATATATGTTAAAAAAAAAAACAGCTGACAGGGAGAGAAGCATTCAGAAATTCTTGAAATTGTGCATAAATCCAAGTAGTAAATTCAACAAATTCCTCATCAATCAGTGGTTTAGTCAGAATAGAAGCCAATGAACGAGTAAAAGATGCATCAATTTATTTTTCCTTTTTAACAAAATAAGTTGGACAAAATTCCTGCATGTTTGCATATTTAAAAATCTAATCTTCATATTTGCCAACATTGCTAAGCTGCTATATCAACTGTCTAGTTTTAGCCAAATAAAACCTTTTTGCAACTTTGGAAGAAACTTCTATATAGGATACTATAAATCTGGACATGCATAAGTGTGTCTCAATATGTGGTATTTTTACAACAACTCTTATCTTTATAAATATCTAAATTCTGTGATATTCCATAATGGCCAAGTGGCGATGTAATTCAAACTTTGTTTTTTTAATTATCTGTGTTCTGTATAAGACTAGAAAGACAGAGTAAGAAACAGCATAATGTGGGTTTCTCAGATGCCAAGTAACTTCAAGTAATGCTGTCAATATCCATTTTCAATGGTACAAAAATATTTGGTTGACAGTATCAGAGGAATTCTTGGGAGAAATTTCACATATTCTTGTAACATGTGAGAAAAACAAGCATTTCTCTGTATCTAAATCCTATCAATAGAAAAATGAAAATTGATGCCTTTTTTTTCTTTTTTGAGTTGTTCTAACATATTCCAACATTAAGGAAAGATTTAAGAAACTGAAACCTCATTTCAAAACCTCCCTAGCATACTGCTGGGTAAATTAAAAGGTGAACACTATTTTTAAAAACACCCTAAATTTTTACCTCTGTTTTCACATTTGGGCTTAGGGCTTTCAGATGAACCAAAGTAACTGTCAGAGGTCAGAGGTCAAAAAGGTTAGTTTGCTTTTGGCAAAAAATATAAAAACAAAGAACTCTTATGATCAACTCCTATGGAACTGCATTTTACTTCTCATCCAATCTGAATCCAGCCCCACTTGCTTGATTATTAGAGTTATCTCTCACACACATACATCTACCTTTCATGTAATTATCTATTCCACTGTCCTTTAAAAGATGAATAAATAATTACTGATTGTGGCTAACAAAAGGTTTTGTATATGGGGGCATGGGCTTCTATGAGAGGTAAGTAGTAGTTAGTGAAAAGACCTGGAAAAGACTTGTGATTGGCTTAGCCACACTGCTAACTCAATTGTTTCCCAGTAAAACTGCCCCCATTCCAATATAACTCTTCTGTATGTGCACAACCATGTCATACTAGGTATTCATCACATATAATGATTCAGCAAACATGCTAGGTGCTAGCATGGCAGCAAAATGAGATCTCCTTCCATCCAAATATCTTCCTCTTCAGACCAAGGGCTGATTTGAAAGAACTTAGGACTCCAGTCTTGAGGACCAGATTTGAGAACCATTATGTTGCCAATGTTGCACCATTACCTATTTTATTTCCCTTTTTTATCAAATGAAATATCATTAGAATTACTTGCAATTGGAAAGGAAGTAAATCAACTTCTTGATAAAAATAATACAAAGCAATGAAGATATGCTTTACTTTTATCAGCACACATGTTTTTCATTTAACAATAATCAAATTACTTCTTCAGGAAGTCTGAGAGGTTGAGATTTGGGAAGCAGTTTCAAAATACAACTATTCCTAAGATTTGCTCTATTATAGAGTACAGAGAACAGATAATGTCACCTGGGCCTTACAGCCACGTTTGCTTTTTAATACTACAATTTCAAATTATATACTGAGATAAGAATAAGATTAAAAAATACACATTTCTTCTGTTAGCAAGACAGTATGCTAGTCTGTAAAGCCTTAGAATACCAATAATCCTATTTATTATGCACCTATTAACCAGGCAGTGTATTTAATCCTTTACACTTATTAGCCTTTATTTTCAAAGTAATCTTAGATAAGTTACAACCATGCATTCAAAGGCTTACAAATGTGTTTGTTTTGTCTAATATGGTCCTTAAAAAGTCATTCATGCATAAATTGGTGAAGACCTAGATACGATCATCTCACACAAAGAAAGAGTAATAATAATAATAAGCAAAATAAAGTTTTAAATCTCCCTTAATAGTTATGATAGGTGTCTGCTGATACCAAACAACACAGTCATCAAACATGGGGCAAACTTTCAAACTTTATTAATAATTTCCAGCCCCACATCTATCCCAACAGATACATACTCACTATAGCCCTCACAGAAAATTCTTTCAAATTTGTTTGATTCTTGTATCTAAAGGCCCAAATTAATTCATATATATGTCAAAACAGCCAATCATCAGATTCTTCCCAGCCCAAAGACTGTAAGGCTAAATGCCTTTAACTTCAGATTGAAAGGATATTTTCCTTATAAAAACTGCTAAATAGTATACAGCTGTAAGAAAGTGTTTTCAGTTCTGTGTATTGATAAAAAAATATAAAGCATAGTTTCTCTTTTGGATTATGAGATATATAATGAGGCCCCACTTCTTGCAGCCACAATACAAAATATAAAACAATACTTCAGCATCCGGCAGATATATATAGATAATTGGGCTTTTAAAATATGTTCCAAAACACATTTAAACACTTATATGTGTGTAATACATATATATATATGTAGTATATATAAAATAAAGGCATTGCATATATATCAAAGTATAATCCTATTATACTCCTAAACTTGAAAAGAAATTAAAATTTGAACTACAGTATAGGGTGTTAAAGTTACATTACTTAAGATTCACTTAATGAAATGACAAATCCTATACTTCATCATTAAATCAGAAATCAATATATACAACAAATATAAAATTTGAATAAAAATATACACCTAAGACCCAAACGCCATCATTAGCTTAAAAAGACTTTGTTGACCCACATGTGTTGGGCAAGTCAAGCAGCTAATTACTCCCAGCTTTCTCAAATTATGTAGAAGTGCCGTAGCTAAAATTAACAACAAATATAAAAATGACACCATAACTGTTAAGAAAACAATTTACAATTAAGAAAGTGAAACAACTCCAAGCAGAGTAAAGCTGCTCTCAAACCAAGAAACTAACCTTTGTTATTCTTTTCGTGAGCTACCTTCTATAAAATCTCATTTTTTCTTTTCTTTGGTCAGATATGTGACTATGCAAAGTGAAACTACATGCCAGGAGTCTTATAGATGCTATTACTCCACATTGAAAAAATAAATATAAGTTGCCTTCCTATTAACTGCAGCTCACATTCCCAAATTAATATTGCTTATTTTCAAAAAGTGTGTCATGTGCGGCACGTGCGTAGAGATACTTGGTGCACTGTGAAACCAAACTAACTTTTCCTTTGGACTACTGTTCCTTGCTTCAAAACAATTCCTTCTTAGTCTATATATTCAAGATTCCTTTGGTAGTAGAAAGTAACTGTGTTTCAAAGTGAGGTCTATTACTGTTCTTTTTTAATAACTATAATCATGTACATTAAGAATACATGTCTTTATATACAACCAGCCTTCAAGGTTGCATGCTTGCAAAGTAAAGAAATAAACATAATAATACAACCGTGGGCAAATACTTCCAAAAAAAGAAGGAATTAATCACATCTTTTATATTCACACATTGTTACATATCAAAAGCAAGACTAGATTTTCATCTAAACTTCAAGATAAAAGAAATAATTATTTTGTTATTTAAGTCAGTGTACAGGGTACTTTTATATTAAAGAAAGAACATTTCTGTTTAGTTGCCACCAAAATTTTTCAAGTACAGTCATATCTCTGCCACTTTTCAAATCTATACAACTGAAGAAAACCCTAAATTCCAAATAATAAGTTAAAGATGTGTTTCTCAGGAACAGGATCTCTCTCATTCAGCCTTGTGCACCTCAGTTGCTCAGCCTACAGAAAACGTCCCAGGAATGTAGCTGAAATAAACAGAATTGTCAGCTAATACTTCCAAAGATTTAAGCTGGTCTGACCTTAGTATCTAGGAAACTCTCTAACATATGAAAACCCTCTTAACACATTATAAAACAATAAAAGCAGAGGACTGCTGTAAAATCAACATGACTCCAGTCTGTCTAAATAGTAAATTGTAAATGACTTAAAACTCTCAGCTTTCTCCTACAACATTCGTTCCCCAAGCCCCTCTCTCTCTCCTGCCAATCTTCCTCACATTGCTACCTTCAGAAAGTACTTCAAGAGAACTTGAAACAAGGAACAAAGGACCACCTCCCTCTTCCTTAACTCCACACTGACCGTCTCTGCCACAAAGCAGAGTCCCCTGCTCTCCTGTATGGATATTCTGCCCTCTTAATTTTGTTTCTGCCTGCATGATAATATTTCTCAAGATAGATGACCGAACACAGAGAGATGAAAATGTTCCTGTCTAGACCCACCATCCAGTAAGTATTTATTTACAGTATCGTGAATATTAGTAATTCTTAAATCCACATCTCTGACTCTATCTCTCCCTTTGCCATGACCTTTAAAAATAAAAGTGCGAGACCTCACCTTGGCTATCCCAAGCAGTCAAACTTTCAAACTCTTCTTTTGAGAGACAGAAGAACTACTAGAGTAAATACCAAAAGAAGGGGTCCCCCTTTTAAATCAGTCACCGGGGCTGGTGATTTTCTTTCCGGTATTTCTCAGGTGTCCACCACCCCCATGTTTGGTTCAGGTCTCAATTAGCACATGATGGAACTCCAGTTTTCTTTCTGCCTTAATATTTTTGGCATTCAAAAACATCCTCCACATAGTAAATGCATCTTTTTCAGCTGGCCTTGGTTTGATATCTCCATGTAGAAGATTACAGAGGCTTCTGGTAATTGGAGCTCCTTTTAATTTCAAGGCCTTTTCATAATTACACTTTCTCTAAATATCCTAGTCACTACCCTCAGGCCTGCTGTGTTCCACAGAAGCTTATAGTCTCTCTCCCTTTGCACTCATATAGCTCCCTCCATATAGCAACCCCCGTGTTAGCTACTGATATTACTGGAATTCAGAACTCACTCTTCATTCAACATTCCACTCCCAAACTTCTTACACCACAAGTTTCTCCACATCCTAAGCGCCATCAAGGTGTGTGTGTGTTAAAATTGTCAAAAACAGCCTGTTCATATTCATTTGAACCAATTCAAATACTCCTTATAACTCTATCACATGCTTTAAAATTGAGGTGACATTCCATACAATTGCATTAGGTTTGGGGAAAATTTCCTTATACATTATGTATGTGCTTATCCGCTATTCTTTAATTTACTGGTTGACCCCCTAAGAGAGGTGGTTGTAGACTACCCCTTCCATTGCGGGAAGGCTTTGGTGCCTAGGGGAGTGTTCCTGTTCACCTGCTGCAGGTTTCCCCCCAAAAAAATATTGATGAGGAGGCACCTGATATGACTTGTACCAGAATGGAGACAAAATATGTCATTTCCATGGAAGTTGCAAAAAAATGCGAGTCAAGTGTAATATAAAACGTCACTGCATTCAATGAACACTTTCCCTGGCGTCCATCCTTACCTTAGCCTGGGCTCCAGAACTTTTACAACTTCCTAAGACAGTGGTTTTCCCTGCAGCTTTTCCTAATATCCCCGCGCTGAGTGCCACAATTCACAACACTCTGGCTTAGCAAACTCTACTCCCAAAGTTTATAGAAAGCATTCATGATTATCCAAGTGATATTTATAAGGCAAGTACCAGCCAGTCCTTCGGGGCTGAAATTCAGCACCTTGACAGACCTGTCTCCACCCGCTAAGCCTTGGCTATTGACACTAAAGGGACTGGCGCCATAGTCCCCTCTCCTTTACACTCTTATCACCCCCTCTATGCAACACGCCTCTGGATGGATACAGAAACCATCTGAAATTCAGAATTGCGCCATTAACAGTGGTGGGCGGGCTGGGTCTCCTCCCAGGGTGGCCTGGCCCAGGAAACCTGCCTTTGATGGCCGCTGTCCAAAGTTTCACAGCCACAAACTTAAGCGCAGCCTCCTGGCGCTCCAGCGCAGCACCCCACCCTTGAAAGGCCTGTGCCCCACTTCGATGCCCCACTCTCAGCGACCCAAGGATGAAAGGCAAGAAGAAAGCTGCAACTTTCTAACTGTATGTTGACATATTGGCCCCCATGTTCGCCTAGAGGCAGGTAGTTGTTTTCTAGCCAGTTGTTTTCACAGCTGGCCCGGCCAATCACCCTCTCTTAAAGGCTTATTTGACAGGTGAGAAATTCCTCATGTCCAGATTCCTCCAGGAACCCCTCAGCATCCATCCGAGCCAGAGGGGGCTAACGTGGAAGGGAGTGGAGCTGAAACCTGCTGCGCGGGGCCCCGGGGACTCTGGCGCCTGGAATGAGCTGGTCCAGGGGGAGTGAGGGGAGAGCCGGAAAGTCTCACGGGTTGGAAGAGGCGAGACAAGAAAAGGGCCAGATACCTGGAAATGCCCCGAGAGGGATGGAAGTGGGAGGAGAGGCTGCAGGCTGGAGGGAAACCGGGAATGTAACAAGGGGGCGAGGGAGACCTGGACCCAAGGAGTGCCGTGCCTGGGATGCGGCCGTCCCACTCGGAGGGTACCGGTCCCCTCCGGGAGCTCCGGCGAGGCTGGCTCCGGCTGAGCGCCCGGACCCGGAAAGTTGGGGCGGCGAGGGGCGCTGGGCGGGAGCGCCCCCTGCGCGGCGGGAAGGGGCCGGGCTCACCTTCTGGTCGACGATGGAGCAAGCCATCTCGCGGACGTGCGCCAGGCTGTAGTCCCCGGACGAGTCCTGGAGCAGCAGCACCGGCTCGCGGCTCAGGCCGATCTGCAGATGGAAGGAGATGCCCG
>NW_005871070.1:9041156-9070650 GCF_000147115.1 Myotis lucifugus | reverse complement strand
CCCGCTGTTCGGGGCCCGAGATCACTGCTAGGGCAAGCACGTCCCTCACGCGGGACTCAAGTCCACCGGGCAGACTGTCCGGCCCCGGCTTGCGGGGGCGCCGCGCGCTGCCCCGGTCCCCACGGACCCCCGCCCCCTCTTCCAAATGCCCGAGGACCGTGCACTTGTGGAGAGGTGGTCTGTGGCGGACCCAAGGACGCCGCGCCCCGCTGCTCCCCCTGGAGAACATAGGAAGAGAAAAGAGAGGGTTCCAGGAAACCCCCTTACATCCAGGCTCCTTCTGGGAGCCCTGGGGTTTATTGCCAAAGCAGGTGGGAGGCCAATCCACGGAACTGTATTTAAACCTGTCCCTACTTTTTTTGTCTCTCTGGCACACCCTGGTCCCCAAGCCCACCTCCTCCACCGCAGCTCCCAAGACACCAGACGTATCAAGTGGCTGGATTCAAAGAACCTCTCTTTTTTTTGTTGTTTGGGTGGGGCGGTTGTTTGTTTGGGGGGGTGGGGGGCGTTTTCTCCATAAAGGCAGGAGGAAAGTCTAATGCGGCCTCTTTCCCTTTACCTTGTCTTCTGTGTCTGGAGCTTCTAAAGAAACTCTGTTTGCCTCCCTCTTCTGTCACTCTAGAGCGGGCTTTGTAGGAGTGATGCTCCCAGCTCCTCCCAGCGCCACCTCCAAGGCTGGACACCATCGCTCTGCTTTTGAAGCATGATGTTCCTACTCGCTGTTGCTTTGGAGGGGTTGGGGGGGCAGGGGGTGCTTCCCAGGCCTTGAAGATGAATGCTAATCATCTCCCCACTAGGGCAGGCTTCATGACTGTGAGGGCCCGACCGCAGAAGGACCCGCTAGGGGTAATGCTCGACCACGTGGTCTGCTGCCTGTCACCCTCAAGGCATTTTTGATTCTTCATTTTGAAGTGGACTAAGCAAATTGGTAGCCAGTCGTGCGGCCTATTTCTCTACTGCCCTTACTCAAGCACACACGGGCATCCCCAAGAAAGCCATTATATAAGTCACATTTTATTTTGTTCTATTTTGTTTGTTTGTTTGTTTGTTTGTTATACCTTGACCTCAGGTCCTGGCCCAGAACAAGGCGCTGCAAGGTAGTTTTCCCTTAGAGTTCATTCCCAGGGTCAGTATTGGAGCCTTGAATGTTTCCAACAACATTGTGTTACTCACTGCTGTAGAAGGGATTTGGATTTATTCTGCCGGTATTTGATGTGAGAAGGTCTACATGGGTGTGTTGTGTTTTCCCCGCTTACTTACTTCTGAAAACTACCCTGCAATGCCTTGTTCTGGGTCAGGACCTGAGGTCAAGATATAAACAAACAAACAAAATATAACAAAATTATTTCGTTCTAATGTGCCAGATTCAACTAAGCTAGGAGAATGGTGGGAATATTCATGGTGCAATGCTCTTCTGATTCTCTAGGAAGTTTTTTTTAATGACAGAAAATGTTTCATTTTTTTTTTCAAAATTGGAATAAAATCAGTATGCCCACAGTTTCCTACTTCCAGAAAAAAAAATTCTGCTGGTCAATGTGCAAGATACTTACAAAACTAGTTTGGCTTAAGGTTCAGGAGAGCTGAAGACTTTCATGTTTGCAGATACCACTATGATGTATTAAGGCCTTCTCTGCAGGCACTATACTGGCACCAGGTATGCTGTGAAGATGGACAAGTTTCATGCCATAACATTAAAAAGGAAAACAATACATAAGATTATTTCTGACAATCATAATTACAATGAATAAAAATAATGCAGTATGACTGATGAATGCCTTAAGCCCCCTCTTTCTAGATATATCATCTAATCTCACTTTGAAATATCTGCACACTGATAATTTCCATCCAAATGTATTCCTGGTCCTCCTCTCTTAACTAAATTTTGGGCTCTCAAGTTCTAGTAGTTATTTCTAGGTTGAACGGCATCTCAAACTCAACACGGTCAAAGCAGAAATCTTTTTTATTTGAGTGACTTGTGGAGAAAGAAATTTACTTTGAAAGAAATTTAGAGATGAGAGAAGGTTTTCACTGAGTTTACATTTGAGCCAAACCTGATGATAGAAGGGAGCCAGCCTGAATAAGATCTGGGGGGATTAACACTCTAGGTATTGGGAACAGCTGGTGCAAAGAGCCTAACACAAGAAGTACTTGCCATTTTCAAGGCACAGGAAAAGCAGGGCAAATGCCTGAGATAAAGTCAGAGAGTTGGTAAAAGCCAGATGACAGAGGGTCTTGATAAACCGTGGTAAATTTTTTATTCTATTCTTAGTGCACTTGCCAATTCATTAGAAGATTTTAAACCAGAGACCTATAAGATTTAATTAACATTTTTAAAAGACAATTTTCTCACCACTGTGTATAAGATAAATGAGTCCAAGCAGATGACCAAGGCAGAGAAGATAGGGAAGAAAAAGATTTCTGCTTTGACCGTGTTGAGTTTGAGATGCCACTAGCCGTTCAACCTAGAAATAACTACTAGAACTTGAGAGCCCAGAATTTAGTAGAGAGAAGGACCAGGAATACATTTGGATGGAAATTATCAGTGTGCAGATATTTCAAAGTGAGATTAGATGATATATCTAGAAAGAGGGGGCTTAAGGCATTCATCAGTTATATGAGACGGGAACTTACATGCTCTCCTTAGGAAGAAATAAACTGTGTAAATAACTGCTTCTTATATTCTGATTTTTTTAATGGTATGAAACATTCTTATAGAATATTAGAAACAGTTAAGAAAGAAGCAGAATTAGGGGAGAGAATCCTAAAGAAGCCCTGGAGAATTAAAATTATTTTTAAGAAGCTGATAAGTTACTGAATGCAAAAGGGTGAATAAAGAAAAACAAGAAGGAAAAAAAAATCTTGAAACTAATGGAGCTCCCTAGAACAAGCACAACATTCCCGTGGTGTTCGTTATTGCAATTTCTATCATAGACATCTGAGATTTGACAGTTTGCAAACCATTATCCACTTTGCTGAATCACAAGAGAATGAGCAATAGATAATACCTGAAAGAAACCTGGTATGTACTAGTATCTCTGGTGACTTTGACATTATACCTAGAAAACTTGAAGGATTTGAGAGAATTCAGTGGTTTTAATCCTCTGGATGTTTGAACGTAGGAAGAGAAAAAAAGAGGATTTAGAAAACGAATAGCTGCTTATAAATTACTAGAGGCCTGGTGCACAAAATTCGTGCACTGGTAGGATCCCTAGGCCTGGTTGACGATCAGGGCCAATCCTTGGCTAGCCTGGCACCACCTGCTCGCCGGCCCCGCACCCCTGCTGTGGCTCCCAGTCGCCTCCCTCTTCAGGGTGACTGGTGGGGTGATCGGGGGGCTCCTGCTGTCACCCACCTTGGCTGGCCTGGGGCCTGCTGGCTGGAGGCAGCTCCTGCATTGAGCATCTGCCCCCTGGAGGTCAGTGCGCATAATAGCGACCGGTCGTTCCGCCAGTCATTCTGCCATTTGATCGATTTGCATATTAGGGTTTTATTATATAGGATATTCATGAAATTGTATTTCATTTTTTGAATAATGGCTAACATTACTAAAATAATGGACTTCTGGCAGTGGCTGGGAATACCACCTTAGAAAGAAGCTTCAAGGTTCAATTCCCTAATTAAGACTCTGCAAATGATTTGGGTATGCAAAAGTATATGGAAGTACTTAAAGCAACTTAAAAAGATGAATGATAATCTCGTTGGATGATCTTCAAAAGAGGGTTGGATGTTGAAATAATTTTAGAAATAAATGCCTAAACTTTACTTTTCTTGTATGTCTTATAAATTAGCATTTATAGACACTGAGAAGTTTTTTACAAAATATTTTTTTTCATTTAACACTACTTTCCAGACATTTTTTACCTCAAAACCCCACTCATTTTGTTGTTGTTGTTTTTTGTCATATAGCCTTCTTAAACTATCACATAGCTAATGTTCCACAGAACACATTTTGTGAATGGTGTACTATATGACAAATGTCGAAGAATTTAGGTTAAAGTTGAAGGTAAAGAAAATTGCTCAGAAAATTAAAAACAGATACATTGAAGAAAAGCATGAATGCATAACAGGTGCATGATATTGGGAGTGTCCAGTAATTCACAATTAATAATCAGAAGATTCAGAATAGCTTCATTTGAATGGGAGTCAGCATAGAAGCACTATATGCTTTGTCCAGATGAGATGAACAGCAGAGAAAAGAGTGAATAGAAAACATATGCAATCTATGACTGCAAGGATCATATCCCTTGGTAGAACCATTTCACAGCCTGACAAACTGAGGACCAGAGAAATTATATACCAATGTGGAATCAGAAATTTGAAGAAGAAAGTGTGATCGGTCCCTGGATGTACTCCTTTTTTATATGATTAAGCACTGGAAGTTGTAAGCATGACAATAAAAATAATTGATGAATGGATGATAGATGATTTGTGCATATGATAAACATTTGATGTTGTTGTTTGTTTGCTTCAAAGTGTTCATAAACCATAGTCTGTAAAACTAGGTTAAATAAGGATAATCTCACCAAACTGGTGCCACAGAAAAATAAGGTCCTATTGGAGACATCATACTGGCATCAGCCAAAATCTCCTGCTAAAACTTGAACATGTGACCAAATGTTGCCATATCTTGCTGATAATTTCATGGAAAATAAAGGAGAAAAGAAGTGAACTTTAGAAGTTAATTTTCAACAAAAGAAAAATTTATTCTTTAATAAAGCAGATTTCAAAAATTCAAAAGCAACACAGGTATAATCCTAGAGTCAGAGACCCCCCCAAATGACAAGAGACCCTCAAAGACTGGCGTTCAAATATGAAATCACAAATTATCCAGGTGAGGGATAAATTCATACACCAGTGTGACTACATTTTAAGTTCTAGATAATTACAGATCTGCAAAGAAAATGAACAGAAATAGGCCCAACCTATACAAGCCAGAGTAAATAAAAATAAAGGTTATTTTAAACTAAAAATTATATGTACTAGCTATATATAAGAGTACTGTTTTTAAACATATTCCTCCTGAATAATTAATTTTTAGACAATAATTGAATTCTTCATTTTAATTTTTACTTATTCAAGGTTAAACATTTTAATGTGCTTATGATTACTACTAGTGTGTCTTCTTTTTTGAATATTATATTCAAAGTTACTTAGATGTTTATATATTGAATATTCCTTTTCTACTTATTAATAAATAAGAGACTATTATATATAAAGAATGTTACTCTTGTTATATATAAAAGGCAAGTACCTTTTATCATTTATCTTTTAATGTTTTATGGGGTTATAGCTTTCAAGCTTCTTTAGAAATATCTTTTTTGTGCCTTCATGTTGCTTGGAAATGTATTTCCTATTCTGAGTTCAGAAAAATATTCATCTATAGTTTTTATTTCCCATTATTACTCTTACTATTTTGTTTTTAAGAACTTAAATCAATCTGAGTATATCTATTGATTTCTAGATTTTTTTTCTAAAAATTCAATTGTCTCAGTTATTGGAAGATATGTTTATTTGCTTTCATATTCATCAGTGGGCCAGAAGAAAGAGATCCAGCTTCCAGTGTTTAGCTAGAAGTTTTAAAGAGTATTCTTTAACCCATATTTTTCTAATTTTTTATATATTTTTCAATTGATTTCAGAGAGGGAAAGAGAGACAGAAACATCAATAATGAGAGAGAATCATTGATTGGCTGCCTCCTGCACACCCCATACTGGGGATTGAGCCCATAACCCAGGCATATGCCCTGATCCTGACCAGGAATCGAAGTGTGAAGTCCTGGTTCATAGGTCAGTGCTCAACCAGCTGGGCATAATTTTTAGTCATGAATAAATTTTAAATAGTTTGTCCAAAGTGTTGAAGTTTTATTTTTTGCACACATGAAAAATATCTACATTTACATTTCTAATTTATACGATGTTCTTTTTGTTAGACTTGATTCCCTAAACATCATTCCTTCCTGAACAATAACAACTTTGACTCTGTTGTTCTAATATCTGCTGGCTCCAAGGTATCATAACATTTGGTTGGGTCCCTTGTAGAAAACGGAATGAAACACTTTTTCCTTGGACTTCTTTATACTCAGAAGGCTATTGCTTAGAGTCTCCAACTCTATGTGTGCACATCAGCTTTTAGTAAATTCAAATTCAACTATGAATATCAAATACCTCCCGTTAGTTGATAATGTTCAATAACCTAATTTATTCTCTTTATAGCACATGTTATTTTGTCAGACTTTGCATTATTTTATTCAGTATATTTTATAAAGCACTGACTAAATTTTGAAAAATTAGTAAGAAAGAATAAAGGAGATGCAATTAATCCAAAGTTACTTTTTGGGTCCCTTCCTGGAAAAAAATATTTTTAAGCTGAAATTTCTTGTGTGATTTCTGATGCTTGATTTGGAAAATGAACTTTTTAAGGGAAAGAATCTGGCAGATTTATTTCCTCATGACATAACCAGGAAAAATAGTTTTAATAGTTTAAGAAAAAATAATTTGCTTTTCTTGGCTTAGAAAAATTTTAAATGGCATTATTTCTTAAATTCACTTATTACTTAAAACCCATATTCCACTAGGGTAAAAAGCTGAATAATTAAAATGAGATCATTTATATGGAATTAAAACCATATTTCATCTAGTTATCATGCTGCATTTTTAAATTAATTCTTATCCTCGAATATGCAATCAAAAAAAATTGTTGCAACCTCCGTAAACCTTCTTTCCCATACTGTATTATTTTTAAATTGAACTATTTACACATTTGATCACATGCATTCAAACTAAAAATCTTTGCTTCATACTGCTTTAAGTAGAATATTTACTTCTTGAATTAAACATTAAATTTATATTTATTTTTAAATATATAATTTCTTTTATTTATATGATATACATACTTTTTATGAATATATTGTGTTTTGTTCAACCAGTTAGTCATCCAGATCGCCTAGAAAAATCAAGTCCTCTTAAACTGAAAAGAGGAAAAAAAAAAAAAACTTAAATTCAAGACTTGTTTCAGAATGTATTCAAGATAAAAATTATGTACTTACTCTGATAGATGAAATAAGACATTCTAGAGAACTTTAACCTTTGCCCTTTGCTGCTCTGGTTGGATGTCCAAGTAACAAGTGTAGACCATGGGATTTGAAAACTTGTTAGTTAGTCCATGCAACAAATAACATTCCTATCACTGCCCAGCACATCTTTGTCCTGTTTACTTTATTTATTATATGCTCATCTACATCTAGCCTTGCAAGTTGAACATTAAAAAGAATTTAGTTAGCCCTAACCGGTCTGGCTCAGTGGATAGAGCGTCGGCCTGCGGACTGAAGGGTCCCAGGTTCGATTCTGGTCAAGGGCATGTACCTTGGTTGCGGGCACATCCCCAGTGGTGGGTGTGCAGGAGGCAGCTGATTGATGTTTCTCTCTCATCAATGTTTCTAGCTCTCTATCCCTCTCCCTTCCTTTCTGTAAAAAATCAATAAAATATATTTTAAAAAAAGAATTTAGTTATTGAAATATATGTTAATTGCTTTGGAAAAATAAAGCTATTTAAGTCACTAATGAGAAATATTCATTTTAACCTTTATTTCCCTTATCAAATATATTTTCTTTGTTTTTATGTAGAAATTAAATAATTCATAATTAAATGATAAATGCATTTATGTAGCTTTAATTTATGATTTGTCATATTTCCTTTTCAAAAAACAATAAAGCTATTTCAATAAGTAGAAATTTTTATCACATAAATAAGTAGTGCAAATATCTGGACTAATATCTATGATTTATGCTGTAATAATTAGGTCTAAAATTCCTCAGAGCCAAAACAAGGAAAGGATAACAGTGTTCTTTCTAATTTTTATTGTCTGATTTTAAGCAAAAATTTTGGATGAAATTATCACAGGTGTCCATATTACACAAGACAGCAAAACATTTGATTTAGAGTCTGAGCTTCCTAAGGGCAAGGCTCTTATTTTATTCACCTCTTTATCCCTTAGAAACAGAATGTAACAAATGCTCATTAACATGCTTTCCAATTCAAACTGTTCACCTACAGTTTGAAGATTAAAAATTTGCTAACTTTTTTCAGGATAATAGTCTTTTATATTCCCCCTGTTCTAAAGCTCAAGTCACAGAAACCAACTCTAAGTTAGACATTTCCTCGAGGGGCTCAGTTAGTAAAGTTCAAATAAATCCTCTTCTTGTTATCTAGTCTGACTCAGATCCACATAGTCAGCTCTGTGCTGAGCTACGCTTATAGCACTTTCTTAGGCCATTACTCTAACACCTATCACATACTATTGATTTCACTTGCATCCTATACCTATGGGAGCCTTTTTGTAATCATCTCCACATACTCCCCCTCAAGTGTCTTCAAAACCAGTTATTATATCTGACATGGAATAGGTGCTGATTCTTGGTAATAGTTCCAAATTGTTTACTGAATGAGTGAATGGCTTGAGCTTAAAATGCCTCCAAAAAATGCATGACATAATCTAATGGCCTACCTTCCCTAAAAATCAACTATCTCAGCTATAGGTCTTTTAAGAATAACATTTATTGTTCTTTTTCAGATTATAAAAGTAATACATGTCATTTTAGAAAATTTGGGGAAAAAATCTAAATCAAAATAAAAATCAACTATAATCTCTTAACTCCAAGTTAATACTAACTTATTTTACTTTTTTGTGAGTGTGTGTGGAATAATATAAAAAATATATTTAAATATTATTTTAAAACTTATTATACCGACACATTTTTTCCAAAGTCATTAAATACTCTTTGGAAACATTATTTGGGATGGCTACAGAGTATTCTAGAATATGGTTTTTCACTCCCTATGCTTAACATTTACTTTATTCCTGTTTTTGCTAGCATATATTTTATGTGAATAATAGAACTATTACTTGGGCAGAAAATATATTTATAAGTTGGAATAAATACTTAGAAACTCAGTTGCAGGACAGTATAAATAAGACTAATAATTTGTGGGAACGAGTCTGCTAACAAGGATTATATCCAGAGGCTTTTGATATAGAATCATTCATTTAAAGATGCAAAAATTTTCCAAGAATTTATAATGGTGAAACACATTAAGCTGACATAAAATCTTAAAAAAAACACCACATTTTTTTAAAAAAAATTAGCAAGACATTTTGTAGTTTTTAAGTTGAATATTCCAATCAAATTTGACACCTCAGAATATCAGTTCTTCTGTCAGAAATCACACAGTGATTTATGCTATATTTGGAAACTAAGTGGTAGAATCTATGTACATGTATGTATACATATATAACTGTATATTATTATGAAAGAAATAAATTAACTTCATGAAATATCACTGATGAGTGAAACTGCAAAGTATTTACTTTGCTATTTTTCAGCCATACTTTCTGTTAACTGGCTCAAAATATAAATACTAATCTAATTTTTTTAATGCTAAAGTATAGTACTTTAAAAATTATAAGCACATAGCTTAAAAACAGATGGAATAAAAGATGTTAAAATTTGATTTTTAGAACCTAGTAAAATTGTGTTATAAGAAAATTTTATATTTTAACGAACCAATCCTGGTTTCTAAACTTACAATGTCATAAATTATTGAGTAATGATACAATGATGGAACAATCTAGTTTTTAGTTAAAAAATAATTAAGTAATATGATTCTATTTGAGCTATAAAATGTGCTTGATTTATCCCCAAATTATAGCATTATAATATCTCTAACTGGTCCTTGTTTTTACTGTTAAAATGCATATCTGTGGAGTATTTTGGCAACCTATTTGAACAAATATTACACACACACACACACACACACACACACACACCACTCCAAACTAAAGCTATGGTCATTATAAAATAGCCCTTCTGAGCTTAATTCCAAAATCTTAACTTATAGAACTTCCTTTTTAATGGCAGAATGGTGAATGTGGTTGTTACCTGCTGAATTATGTCTGCTGTAAAATTCACATGTTGCCCTAGCTGGTTTGGCTTAGTGGATAGAGCATCGGCCTACAGACTGAAGGGTCTCAGGTTAGATTCTGGTCAGGGCACATGACTGGGTTGCGGGCTCAATCCCCAGTGGAGGGCGTGCAGGAGGCAGCTGGTCAATGATTCTCCCTCATCATTGATGTTTCTATCTCTTTCTCCCTCTCCTTTCCTCTCTGAAATCAATAAAAATATATATTAAAAAAAATTTTCACAGGTTGAAGCCCTAACCTCCATTACCTCAGAATGTGATTGTATTTGGAGATAGGGCCTTTAAATAAAAAAATGAAGCTCTTGCCCTGGACAGTTTGGCTCAGTGGTTGGAGCATCACCTGCAGACCTAAAGGTCACAGGTTCCCTGTCATCAAGACCATGTGCCTAGAGGATAGGTTCGATCCCCGGCCAATCGATGTGTCTCTCTCACCTCTCTGTCTTTCTCTCTATCTCTCTCTTCCCCTCTCCTCCCTCCCTTCCACTTTCTCTAAAAATCAATGGAAAAAATATCCTCTGGTGAGAATTACAAAAAAAAAAAAAAAAATGAGGCCCTAATCCAATTTTATTGTTGTCCTGTTAAGAAGAGGAGATTAAGACACATAGAGAGACACTGGGGCATATATGCCAAGAAGGACAAAGATGTGAAGAGGCAGCAAGGGGACAGCCATCTGCAAGCCAAGCCGAGAGGCCTTGAGAGAAACCAGCCCTGCTGGCACCTTGACCTTGGACTCCCAGCCTCCAGAACTGTAAGAAAAATAATTTCTGTTGCTTAAACTATCCAGTCTATGGTATTTGCTTATGGCAGCCCTAATAAACTAAGACAGTAATATATAATGTGTTAGGGTAGAATAAATATATTTTATGTATTTTTTTCTTGGACCTCTAGGCACAGAGTACAATAGCATCTCTTTCTGATTTTTGACCTTTGTAATTTCATCAGGAAAGTGTTGAAGGTGCATATTACTGAAAGATGTCAAGGGAAAATCCTAAGTTATTTAATAAGGTATTGCAACCTTGAACTTAACAATTCAAAGAAAATTAGAATGAATAGTAAACTTTTAAATTCAAACCAAGTTTGTGTAACAATTATATGTATAAGACCAATCTTGATTAATTATTATAATACAAATTGGATGAAAGTTTATCCTTGAGGAAATAAATATTTTCAAGATTTAAAAAACACTTTAAATAAAATATAAATAAGGGAATTAATTTTCATGTGATATTTTGCATCTTTTAGAAGGGGTACTAACTGGCATTATTTGTAGAGTTTTAGAGGTAGAAATGGTATTAGAGATCATCTTACCCAATTGCTTCATTTTAGAGGTGGAAGAAAACAAAAAGGAATGCTCCAAATCACACAAGTTAGAAGAGCTAGGTCAAGAAATGAATCAACATTGCACTGATTAAACAGTATTCTGCACTCTGCATTTGGCTATGCACCCAATTAGTGAAAAAAGAGCACCTACTTCCATATATGTTTGTGTATTTATTTATAATTTAATATATAGTTATATTGCTATGCAAGTGGTATAAAAATATATACAAAAATAGAAATCTAAAAGGACATTTACAGGGATTCCAGTTCTGGATAGTATGGAGAAGATGCACTTCTTACTCCCACTGCTAAGTACAACTGAAAACCGTGAACACTGTATAGTAAAGGAACAGTGGGACTTTGGAAAGTAGAGAGAAAATGATAGACCAAGTAGGGACTTTGATACCCCAAAAGTAACATGGTTCCAAATTCCTTGTGTTTTCTATTTGCCTCATGTGTCCAAATTGGATGCTAGAAAAGCATACCATCTGGGAACACCAATAGATGGAAACAATAAAACAAAAAAAGCTCTAAAAAAAAGTCTGCTAGAAGCAAGAAAGGGAAAGCCCAGTAAGACAGAAAACTTTGAGACGGTAACTGCCCTGTTTCAGCTTCACACTATAGGAAAAATTCCAGGCACCATCCCCTACCACTATATACACATAACATTCCACCACTCTTCCCTTGGGATGATACCAGAGAATGCCTAGTAGGGGGCCTGGACTTTCAATCCTTCCAGATGTCAATAATCTCCTATCAGTATGAACACATGAGGAACCTAGACTTCTATCTCTGCCAAGTAGTAATATGTACCCTAATCTATCAATAATCATATGAAAAACTAGATGACCTAAATATACAAAGTCTGTTCTCTGATACAATGGAATCAAACTAGAAATCAATTACAGAACAATAACAGAAAATTTTCAAAGTACATGGAGACTACACAGCATACTTCTAAGTAAACAATGGGCCAAGAGGAAATCTTGAGTGAAATCAAGAAATACCGGGGACTAAATGAAAATGAAAATACAACACATAAAAATCTGTGGGATGCAGCTAAAGCAATGCTGAGAGAGAAGTGAATAGCACTAAAGTCATATATTAGAAAAGAAGAAAACCTCATATCGATTATCTAAGCTCACATCTCAAAAACTTAGGAAAAAAGGAAGAAAAAAATAACCCAAACCAAGTAGAAGGAAGGAAATGATAAAGATCAGAAATTAGTAAAAGTGAAACAAATAAGAAGATAGAAAATCTCAGCAAAGAAATGTTATTAAAAAATAAAATGGAGATTACACAACTGAAAAACACAATATCAGAAGTAAAAGCTGACTGATGGACCCTTCAGTAGTGTGAGAATAGAATAGCATGAAAAAAAAGAATAGAATAAGTGAACTTGAAAAAAGATGGCTGGAACTTATATAGTCAGAACAACAAAGAGAAAATAAACAAACAAAAAAAATTTTCAGAGACTGATGGAACAATACAAAAGTACTATCTGTATTACCAGCTTTCCAGAAGGAGAAGAAAAAGACAGTGAGACTGAAAGTGTTGAAAAAAAATAATGGCTGAAATTTTCCAAAATTTGGTGAAAGACATAAACCAACAGATTCAAGAGGCTAAATGAACATATTCAAGAGGCAAAGTGAACCCCAGGTAAGATAAAACCAAAGGATTCCATGTATGACATATCCTAATTAAACTTATGAAAAATAAAAACAAAGAAAATACCTTGAAAGCATACAAAAAGAAATGACACTTTGCCTTTAAGGGAAAATCAATTAAAGTAACAGTAGATTTTTCATCAGAAACCAGGGATGCCAGGAGAAAGTGGAACTATTAAAGACAAGAAATTGATTGCTGCCTTAGAACAATATAATAGGCATGAATAATAAATAAATAGCCAGTGCTTTAGAGTGAGTCGACTACTTCTAAATGTGCTAAGCTTTGAAATGAAAAAACAAGCCCAAAGTTTTAAATTTTCAGCTCAAGACATTAAAAAGCCAGGCAATACAATGATTACCCTAAGATTGGCACTCATCTCTGCAGGGCTGATGAATGGTATCATGACTCTTATTGAAAGTTAAGACACTGGAATCCAAATTGTGATTAGGACAAATGAGAAAACCCTGAAAACTCAGAGCACTTTGAATACTAAACATCCCTTACTAGAAGACATAGCTTTTTTGCCAGAGTTCAATGAGCTATTCCTGCCTTCCTTGAAAATTATGTAAGCACCATGCCTGAGGCAGTTACCTGGCAAGATGGTGTAACTTTCCTTAAAATCCTTAGACCTATAACTAGTGTCAGAGTCTAGCACACTCCAAGAAGACATTGCAAAATTAAACTCAGGAAGAAAAAGCTAATACACCAAAAAGAATGCAACATTGATATTAGTGATATTGGCAAAGACCTGCAGAAATGAACTTTGGAATAGATTCTGAGATTCTTCATCAGAACCAATGGAATGTATTTGTATACTAGATGCCCGGTGCACAAAATTCATGCACAGTGGGGGGAGGGGTGTTCCCCTCAGCCAAACCTGCGCCCTCTCGCAATCCGGGACCCCTGGGGGGGATGTCTGGCTGCCGGGTTAGGCCTGTCACGCAGGAATCTGAGACTGCTCACCCCTAACCGCTCACCTGCCTGCCTGCCTGCTCAGTGCGTATCATAGCAACCAGTTGTTCCAGTCATTCTGGTCATTCTGCCTTAATGGTCGCTTAGGCTTTTATATATATAGATTGAAATAAAGTTTTAGATATGGGTTTAGAAAAAAATATAGAACAGGCAAACAGACACAAATGTATAACAGACAGACACAACCACCTTTGAAAAGTATGCACTGTTTTCTGCAGACTAAAAACAATGGTGAGAGATGCCTCATTTGCAGTGCTTAACTCACATCATGATAATCAGTCATTTGACACACACCACTTTGCCTTGATGATAGGTTGGGAGGCCTCAGGTCTGAAAGAGTTGTGTACCCACTTGCCCTGCATAAGCAAAACAAAACAAATAAACAAACCAACAACAGCAGCAACAACTTAACCATGGCTCCCTAACTCAATTCACAGCACAGAATTTCTGGAATGCAGAATAAGCTGGATATTCTTGAAAACAAACTGTATGATGATATTGTCTTAGATTGGGTTCTTTCAGAAACAGACGCTGAAGTGAGCATTCCTGTGTAAGTGGTGTACATAAAAAGTGCTCCAAGAGAAGCCAGTGGGAGTGGGGCAGGCTGGACAGGGAAGAGGAAAAGCCAGAGTCCAATTTTAGATAATATCCTAGCCTCAGCCAGACTTTGAGTAGTATTTGGAACATAAACTGGACCTCAGGCCAAGGGGCCAAAGGAGATGAGCTTTCATATTTTTGTATTCACTGAGAGTGGCTAAAGGCCACCCTGCATATCCAGGTATATACTTTCAAGTACTTGGTTTCTCTGCTCCTGCAGGCAAAGTGGTTCCATTAGCCTAAAGCAGCGGTTCTCAACCTGTGGGTCGCAACCCCTTTGGGGGTCGAATGACCCTTTCACAGGGGTTGCCTAAGACCATCCTGCATATCAGATATTTACATTATGATTCATAACAGTAGCAAAATTACAGTTATGAAGTAGCAACGAAAATAATTTTATGGTTGGGGGTCACCACAACATGAGGAACTGTATTAAAGGGTCGCAGCATTAGGAAGGTTGAGAACCACTGGCCTAAAGGCAGTTTCTAGAAGAATTACAGAAACTCACAGAAATGGTAAGAGAGATATGCGCAGACCCGTGTGGAGCACTGGCAATGCTGATTGCAATCATATAATCACTATAAATATTACTGTTAGCCTTCCTCCAAAGGACTTGCAACACATGCTACACTGTGCAATGAGGATTTCATGGCCTGGCATCTAATCTAATGCTAGTCCCTGGGGCCCAGTATACTATAGTGTTCCATCCAATGAAGAGGATCTTTATGGGGAAAAGAAGGGTCAGGTGATAAATGGAGTTTGGGCTTGAACTCATATCAAGGCCTGGCTAGGGGTTGTGAATACAGCCTGTAGGTATTACACAATTCCTGAGCCTGGAATGCTTTGGCTTTGCAGTAAGTATTGACACTGGCAGGAGTATACTCTGTAGTTATTCAAGGGTGACTTGAGGGACAGCAGAAGGGAGATCTTCCAAATGGATTAAATTTCAAATGACAAATCTGGTGATCCACTTTCCCAAAAATGTGATGGCCTGTGTTATGGATTTTATAGTTTCATGGACAGTAGCTAGCTGTTCAGAATTTTAGGGACACACAGGAACAATATTGGGGAATAAGTAGCAAGGAGAATACACTGGGTAATAGATATGTGGCTGGACCTCCAACAATGAGCGCAGATTATAGGGGGAAGGGGGTAGAAATGTGTCTCCTCATTAACATACGCTAAGAAAGTGGTTTTCAGTAATCAAGTGGTTAAACTGACCTGCTTTCAAGTCAATCAGCTGTTTTCCCCAAAACCAATGCTGAAAGTTATGGAGATTATGCATGGCCTGGACAATGTGGTCTTTTTACCAAGGCTGACCCGGCTAATGCCACTTTTGTGTCCTCAACTTTCCGAAACAACCAACTTTGAATTTCTGAAAAATTAACGTAATTGGGTAGGGAGGGCAACCAGCCAGACTAGTTTAATTGTATAGGAAGCAGTAATTTTTCCTCCCTAGAACAGAGACTTATTCTGCCCTGGATCTGCCTTCCCTTCCCTTCCCACAATGTTTCTGCCAGCAACACCATTCGTGAACTTACTAAATGCCTTATTCACTGTCCTAGTATTCCACATTTAGATTTTAACCCTTACTAGGTTAATTCTGACAAAGGAATCCATTTATGGAATGCACTAATGTTATCATATATCTTATTACTTAGAATCCATGGGTTGAATAGCCTACTGAATATAGTTTTACTTGGTGTCAACAACTTGTTAGGTTGAAAGTGCTGTCAACAGGATTTTATATGCTTGGAATCAGCTACCAACAAATGGTTGTATTTGTCCAATAGCCAGGATACATGGGTTTAGGAGCAATGAGGTATAAGTGGGGTTGGTAGCTTTCACTGTTATACCTAACCATGGACCTATAAAAGGTTTACTTCCTATCCCTGCACAGAAGATTCTGCTGTTTCAAGGTCTTAGACCCAATGAAAAATATTTCTACATGGGCACACAAAAATGGTTCCATTAAATCAGAAGTTGATATAAGCAGTTCTTGACTTTTGTATCAATGAGACATAAAAGAATAAGCCATGTTAGCTGTGAGTAATTGGTCTTTACAATTGTAGTGAAGGCAGATAGCTTCTTCATAGAGAGATAGGGAGAACAGATCTGGAACCTAGAAGCCCAAGGGGTGTTCCCAGATCCTTTTCCAGGGATAAAAACTATAATAACTTCAAACAAGCAAGTCTACAAAAGGTTCAGCTCCTTCAAAAGTAAAGGTTTAAGTTACCCTACAAAGTCTAGAACAATAACCAAGGGAATTTGAAAAGTATAGTCAAAGCACAAAGTTGTAATAACACCTATAGCCTTGTGATTAGTTACAAAAAAGGCAGATACCTGTAAACACTCACATTTTATTTCTTGATGGTAATATATATATACATGGTGTCCCAAAATTCACGCAAGAAGTAATTTTGACAGAAAATATAGGTTTATAATTAAAAATTGTAAATTTTATTGATTCATAAAGTATACAGTATAGGGTTACGTATGGAATAGCATATCGGGTAAATGGCCTCTATGACTTTGCTGGCACATACGCACTCTTTTGTTGAAATTTTCCATGACCGTTTTGCATAAATGTGGCTGAATTTCGTTGAGGCTCATTTTCGTCTTGATGGCTTGGTTAATCGACAGAATTGTCACATTTGGGGTTCAGAACATCCACAAGTGATTGTTGAGAAACAAATGCATCCACAGCGTGTCACTGTTTGGTGCAGATTTTGGGCTGGAGGCTTCATCGGACCATTATTCTTCGAAAATGCGGCTGCTCAGGCAATAACAAAAGAGTGCGTATGTGTCAGCAAAGCCGTGGAGGCCATTTACCTGATATGCTATTCCATACATAACCCTATACTGTATATTTTATGAATCAATAAAAAATTAACAATTTTTAATTATGAACCTGTGTTTTCTGTCAAAATTATTTCTTGCATGAATTTTGGGACACCCTTTATATACACACACACACACATACACACATACACATACACACACACACACACACACACACACACACACACTAGAGGCCAGGTGCACAAAATTTGTGCACTGGGGGGTGTCCCTCAGCTCAGAGCTGCACCCTCTCCAATCTGGGGCCCCTTGGGGAATGTATTATTCATACTGGCAGTCAGACATCTCTCTCACAATCCAGGACTGCTGACTCCCAACCGCTAGCCTGCCTGCCTGCCTGATTACCCCTAACCACTTCTGCCTGCCAGCCTGATCACCCCCTAACTACTCCCCTGCAAGGCTTATCGACACCTAACTGCTCCCTTGCTGGCCCAATTGCCCCCAACTGCCCTCCCCTGCCAGCCCGGTCGCCCCCAACTGCCCTCCTCTGCCGGCCCATTCACCCAAAATTGCCCTCCCCTGCTGGCCTGGTTGCCCCTAACTGCCCTCCCTTGCAGGCCTGGTCGCCTCCAACTGCCCTCCCCTGTCAGCCATCTTGTGGTGGCCATCTTGTCCAAGGGCATGATGGTCAATTTGCATATTACCTCTTTATTATATAGGATCATATCATTTCCATGCCCCACCTTTTAAAATATTATTATATTTAGTCTACAGGTCACAAAATATCAAGATGGAATTATGAATACATCAGAGGAGAAAGGGACATCACCTCGACCTCAGACTTAGAGTTGGATTGAGTAACTGAGGAGAATTTGGGTATTCCCGTAAGGAAAAGGGTATGAGCCTTTAAAGTATAATTGATGTTAATAGGCTATAGATGCTCCTGGACTTACAACTGGAATACATCCCAATAAACTTCACTTTAAATACTACACTGTAGACATATCAGTTGTTTACTCTCATGATCATGTGGCTGATTGGGAGCTGTGATCATGTGGCTGATTGGGAGCTGTGACTCTTTGCTGCTGCCCAACTTCATGAGAGAGTATTGTACCGCTATTGTTAGTCCAGAGAAGATCAAAAGTCAAAATCTGCAGTATGGTTACTTCTGAATGTGTATGGTTTTTACAGTATCATCAAGTTGAAAAATCATAGGTTGAACCGTTGTAAGTTGAAGACCATCTGTATTAAGTTGGAGAATATAGTTGCTGTGTTGTTTATAAGTTTAATGTGGTAGAAGAATATATATTGATGTCTGTCAACAGAAAAATGGGCCAAAATAGACATTTCTCATTTATGTCTGCCTTTCAAATAAGTTTTAAACATCCACTTTGCATTGTGATATTATGCCACACTCAAGTTCTACCTTCTCAAGTTTGATTCCATTATTTAAAAATCCTACATGTCCTAGAGAGTCCAGGAATTAGTGTGGGACATGTGGCCCATGGATACACCCACCAGGAACATTCATGCAAGACAATGATTCAGAGGTAAACTATGAATGAGGTTTCTGGATGGTAATTATTTTTTCCTGCTGCAGGTAGTGCTATCATACTTGAGATTGGTAACAGATTTCTTATCAGGCCAGTTCTCTCTCTGGTATGTTCCTGCTCATTGTTTCTGAGAGCTTGTGTTGTTTCTTTATCTCTCCCTCCTTTACTTCACCTCTTTTCTGTAAATTTGCCAGAGTGGATTCTCTTGTTTGAAACTAAGAACTTTAATTATACCCTGTAAAATACATACGTTTGAAGCTAGTCTTCAAGAATATGTGGTATTTGAGGGGAAAATACAAGACTTTTAAAACATTTCTTTTTTGATCTTTGCTATAGCATCCTCTAAATCAGTGGTTCTCAACCTGTGGGTCGCGACCCCTTTGGGGGTAGAATGACCCTTTCACAGGGGTCGCCTAAGACCATCGGAAAACACATATATAATTCCATATTGTTTTTGTGATTAATCACTATGCTTTAATTATGTTCAATTTGTAACAATGAAAATACATCCTGCATATCAGATATTTACATTATGATTCATAACAGTAGCAAAATTACAGTTATGAAGTAGCAACGAAAATAATTTTATGGTTGGGGTTCACCACAACATGAGGAACTGTATTAAAGGGTCTCGGCATTAGGAAGATTGAGAACCACTGCTCTAAATGATAATCTTATATATGAGAACACTGATGAGATTTCAGAGGTATTCACAACTTTTTCATCATGAGCTTTTTTTTTTTGAGGAAAAAATAAAATGGAGCTATTCTATGTCTTTCTTGCCCACTGCTTATATTTTCAAATAAATATTAGACCATAATTTGAAGGAAAGGCTAGGGCAATATAACCCTTTACCCTTCTTGCAGTTTCAGGTAGAAAGAGTGGCAGATGCAAAAATATTACAGAAAATGTAAATAAATTGGATTTTTTAAAATAAGAAATTAGGAAAACTTTTGAAATCAACTTAGTGTGATCATGGAATCAGGCCATATGAGCATAGAATAAAGAAAATAAAAAGACTTTTTAATTGATATCCATAAGTAAACTTAATTGATTTCTTTATATGGCTGTGTTTTTTTTTTTACCTTTTTAAGCATTGTGTGTAATATATTTTAATTATTTTGGTTAATAATAGAGATATTTAAAGATAGTTTCAAGTTTGACTTTATATCTATGAGTTTTCATACATAGCATATTCATTTAATTAAATTCTAAATTAGTGTTTCTTAAAATTGTAAAGCAATATATCTTAAACAAATATGAAAATCTTATGCTTTCAAATTTTATTTGAATTCCAAAACAAATTAAATATAAGCCCTCCTGCTACACTGACTTTCTATTTTCAATACTTTGTCATATAAGTACTAGAGTAACATTTGCAATATGGACAAAATATTGAGTGTTTTATGGCTTGCTACAAAATTAAATTTTGCAAATATTCCATGGACACTGAAAAGTGAGTGTTCTCAATTATAGGACAAAAATGACATGTTGCAATTCTTAAATCAAAGGTTGCAATTGTATTATTCACATGTTAGCCTTATTCATGTTTTGCCTTAATTTTCCAAAGATTGATAGAGTCTTGTGGTCTTCTCCTTATACTGATATTTTTATCCATGAACTAGAGGCCCAGTGCACAAAATTCATGCATGGGTTAGGGTCCCTAGCAGCTGCCGGCCAGGGCCTCCCTTCCCCTGGCTGCCTGCTGCTGCCACCAGTCGGGGCCTTCCTTCCCGTGGTTGACCAGCTGGCTTCACCCCCTGGTTGAACTCCTGGTTAAACTCCTGGTCAAATTCTCGGTCGAGGGGGCAATTTGCTTATTAGGCTTTTATTATATAGGATCCTTGAATTCATAAAACAATTTTCTTTATATATTTTTGTTTTCTGTACTTAAAGGTCCCTAACTAACATCTTCATTGTGGGCTGTATATTTTGCATTGTTTGGTTCTTTTTGTCTTGAATTCTACTGAAACTACAAAATCTACTTTTAAAAAGCTTAGATTTTTAAAATGTTTTGCTGCATTTTAAAAAACAAAAAAAATAAACTCTATAAAAAAAGACTCAATTTCTATAACAAGGAGTTATCTGTTATATCTATTACTTGAAACCATCTTAGCCCAGAGCCCAAAATATGTGAATTGTATATTTACAGAAGTAGCTGTAGGAAGAAAACATATAATTTCATTTATTTTAATTTTTGTTCCATGTTAAAATCTTTCTCTTTACTGGAAGAGTTTAAACTAGTGTACATTTTTTAAACATGATTTATTTGCTTATGTCTTTGGTCAAATTGGATTTTATAAACTTCTTCCTTTTGGGTTCCCATTCATCTACTCTCTTTGTTAGTATAAACTATTATTTTTTGATCCAGATAATTATATTAAAAGAATCTTTATATTACATCATTTCTTTTGTAATATTTATTTTTGATACTCGTTTTGTAATGAAATTTTGAATCAATTAGATTTAGTTCTGTTTTCGCTTTGTTTCATTATTTGTCATTTTATGTAAATTCTTACAAGTTTCTTATTCTGGAGTTATTAATTTTTCTTTATTTCCCTGAATTATGTACAGTTTGGGGTAATATTTTTTCTGAAAAAATATGTGACATTTCTACTTTCAGGTTTGTTGATATCTCAGAGTCCCTCTCTACTACCTTAACTGGGTAATATTCTTGAACTTTAACCTGTCTTTGAATCTGAGGGCATAGATTTCAGAATGTTAAAAAGTGCCTCCTTAGTTTTGGGATACAGACTCACTTTCCTTCATATAGACATGACACAGTGGAATGCCTAAAGAGCCTTTCTTCTACTTCCCCTTTTGGAGGAGTAGATTCAATTACCATCCTAGCTGAGGTTTCAACAGCCTTTAACACAGTGACCCCTCCCAACCTCTTGAAGAATCTTCATGGTGACCTCAGTGAAAGCAGTTTTCAGTAGTGCTAGAAGCAGAACCAAGACTTTAAGGGGACTAGAAGAGAAGAAAAGAAATATTGAAGAAATGAACTCAACCAGTATAGACTATTCTTTCAAGAATGAGAGAGGACCAATAGTAACTAGAGGAGATAGGTCGAGGAAAGGTATTTTCAGAATGGGAAGACCTGTGCATGCCTAAGGAAGAGAGAAAAGAGCTTGTAGAGAAGAATAGGTTAAAAATTCCCAAATGTGTGAGTCAGTATCCCAGCGAACATCAAAGAGGTTAGGGTCAATGCAAAATTCCCAAATGTATGCTCTGAGATGCTAAGCAAGTGTGCTTTTCAAAAGAGTCTGTCAAGTGACAAGTCCCTCCTCTCAGAATATCTAAATTTGAAATAGGGTCAACATATTTTAGTCAGATTTTTCCAAAGGGATTTTAAAATGCCTAAAATTATATGAGAATAAATAATGCCATGTTAATTTTGTTCACCTGCTGATTTCTGGTTTGACAATTTTATACTTATATCTGATTTTTAACTAGGGTCATAAAGAAACTTGACTCCACAGATGATACTGATATATTCTCTGCTATATAGTTTGGCCCCTGAGTTGTAAATATAATTAAAGAGAATTACCATTATATTGACAGGTCGTTATCTCCTGAAGGGTCCCAGACTGCTGTGCAAAAATTTTTAGTTTGATGCAGTCCCATTTGTTTATTTTTTCTTTTGTTTCCCTTGTCCTAGGAGATATATATATATATTTATAAATATTGCTAGGAGAAATGTCCAAGGTCTTACTGCCTATGTTTTCTTCTAGATTTTTATGGTTTTGAGTCTAACATTTAAGTCTTTAATCCATTTTGAGTTTATTCTTGTGTATGGTGTAAGAAAGTGGTCTGGTTTCATTTTTGCAGGTATGTGTCCAATTTTTTCAACACCTGTTTCACCATCCCGCTGTGGCCGACACCCTCCATGTTCTGCACTCTGCTGCTTGCTGCCAATGCCCGCCATGTTC
This sequence comes from Myotis lucifugus, assembly GCF_000147115.1. Taxonomy (NCBI): domain Eukaryota; kingdom Metazoa; phylum Chordata; class Mammalia; order Chiroptera; family Vespertilionidae; genus Myotis; species Myotis lucifugus. The sequence goes on along the minus strand of NW_005871070.1, from coordinate 9,047,834 downwards.
TGCGCCCGCTCCCTGGTGGTCAGTGCACGTCATAGCAACTGGTTGTTTGGCCATTTGGTCTATTTGCATACTAGGATTTTATATATATAGATGTTGAATGTAATGAGCAAAATATACTAACAAACAAATAAAAATAGACAGACTCATGGAGACTGACAGCTGTCAGAGGGGAGGGGGCTGGGGGCTGAGTGAGAAGGGTGAAGGGATTAAGCAAAGGAAAAATGAAAGATTCATAGACACAGACAACAGTTTGATGATTGCCAGAGGGAAAGGAGGGTAGGGAGACATAAAAGAAGAGAAAATGGGAATAAATGGTGATAAAAGGAAACTTCACTTGGGGTGGTAAACACAATGTAATATACAGATGATATATTGTAGAATTGTATACCTGAAACCTGTAAAATTTCATTAACCAATGTCACCCCAATACATTCAATTAAAAATAAATAAATAAATAAGCATCCTAAAAAAAGGCATTGTTTTTACTCATAGCTCTACGTATTGGGGGGAGTATAATGAACAATGTAGCAATTGGTAATCAGTAGAACACATCTTTTAATTAATTTGTCCTTTTAATCTCAGACTGTGTTATTAATGCATTTTTGGTCTGTGTATTTTAGTTGGTTTAAAATCACTTTCCTCGACTGTTGGTGCATGTGCATGTGCTTGTGCAAACAGATACAATTCTTCTCCTATGATGAACAGGGGTACTAAAAATACACGGTGTAATGAAAAAAACATTTATTGGATGTGTATAGACATAGCACCTGTTGTTTACACATGTCAACATCGAAAATGGAAATGCATATGATGAGCCAAATATTAATCAAATTAGAATCAGCACCAGGTCTTACCTGCATTACTTCTCAAACACTGGAGTAAATTATCCCATACTGCCACATTTGGAAATTTGCATATGCTAATATTTGAATCATTATGTATGTTTTAATAATTGATAAGAAAGCTAAGTTAAAATAAAATACTATTTTAACTAGTATTTTCAATGAATATTAATAATCTACTGCATTTGAAAAAGAAGATGAAATTAAAGCCATAGTGATCTTAGAAGAAATCATTCTTAATTACTTTCAGAAACATTAATAATACTGGGGCTTTTAATTTAAATAAACATAAAACCACCAGAAGAAAATTTCCTGACTATATCAGGAAAAATTTTCCATTTTTATCTATATCTGGCACAAAGCAGTCCTTCTGGAATTAGTTTGTATTACTGATACTAACTTAAAGAAAAAAATAAAGAAATGTGATTTAATTAATTCATTTTATATATGTTTTAAACAGGATTGACATATAAGGAGATTTATTAAAATGTATGACAAATTAAGTTTATATTGATCAAGTGGACGCAATCAATAACTTACTTTTAAAAATTATTTGACTGGGACACAGGGAAGTAAAGAATAACATAGTTATGATATTTTTTGAGTAAATTCATGAACCAAAATTAAGTTCCTTACTTAATTTTTAGTTTTCCATCCCTAAATATCCCCAAATACTTTACAAATTAAATAGACACAGATTGTAATGGAAATAAGTTAAAATAATCACAAGTTTATAATAAAAAATTTAGACTAGAAATCATAGGCTTTACTCCGTCAGAAAAATAAACAAAGACAATGAATACAACAAAAGCATGAATTGGGTGAAGTTTTCCGACAACAAGGAAAGATAAAACAAAGCATGTTTATTTTAGAAAGCATTTTCACAGCTCAAACAAACTACATTTAAAGGGTCATAGGACCTGCTTACAAAGTAAAAATGCAGACTCTAAATGATAACTAATTGTGGAAACTAAATAAGGAAATTGAAACAGAACAAATTGTAGGACCAGTAAGTTATGACTTAAGGAGAAGAAATAAATTGGCCTAAAATTTCTGCTGCTGAATTTATAAAATACATATATATATTGACAATTTTCCTCATTCTTTGCAGTTTATAAGACTTTGAATTTTAACAAGATCAAATCTAGTTATGCAATGCTAAAATCATATATATCTTGAACTCAATAGACAAAACTGACAATGATGGCATAACATTGTCTCTTCTTCCCCCCACCCCCCACCCCCACCACATCAAACTCTAATTTTCTAAATTTCTGGTAAACAAATGAAAGATCCATACCCATCCATCCATAGATCTCATGGATATTTATATTCATGTGAGAAAAACTGAATCGGCAATTCAACACACACTATATGCCAAGAGAAAGAACAAAGATACCGTGATATGTTTCGTAACCATGTGAAACTAGATGTTCACATCTCCAATAAAGGCCTGGTGCTTCCTTTTCATTATTAACTTTGTTGTTGTTGACTAATTGGATCTTTCTGGTTTGTTCATGGAAACAGTGGGTTATGCTCCAGAAAGGCCAGGGAAACATCTCTACCTACATTACCCTGAGTAGCCTAGAGAAAGAAGAGGGAGTTTATGTCCTAACTCTGAGGTCTGTATCACTTCATTAAGTCAGTGTATCTGACTGAGATCCAGATTCCCTACTTGTAAAGGGAACCAATCATCAAGATTACTTCCAGGTGAGAAAGGATTTATTGCTGCCTAGACCAGTGATGGCAAACCTTTTGAGCTCGGCGTGTCAGCATTTTGAAAAACCCTAACTTAACTCTGTTGCCGTGTCACATATAGAAATTTTTTGATATTTGCAACCATAGTAAAACAAAGACTTATATTTTTGATATTTATTTTATATATTTAAATGCCATTTAACAAAGAAAAATCAACCAAAAAAATGAGTTAGCGTGTCACGCATGTCATAGGTTTGCCATCACTGGCCTAGACCCTTGGAAAGGAGTGTGGTCTGGCCAACACCTTGATTTCATTTCTTGCCTCAAGACCTTTGAAAGAGTTCCTCTTTTAAGCCACCAAGTTTGTGGTGGTTTGTTAGGGCTGCCCTAGGAAACTAACAGAGTCATCCCTAAACATTTTGCTTCAGCACATTTTTATGTGCTAGGCATATAGGGCAAAACAATGACTGTGGTATAATTCCTTCGAGAGCTCACTTTCTAAAGGGTGAACAGACACATATACAATTAACTCAGTGTAATAATGTTGAGTTAGCAGTGTGATAGGAGCACAGAAGAAGTTATGAATTTTGGCAAGGCTATTCAGGAAATGTCAAGTGGTCTGATAAGGTTGGAGTATAAGGGTGCTTGTTGGAAAGAGACAATATTTTAAAAGAGTTTACAGATAGACTTTTAATAACCTTGGTTACTATTTTAAAGAGTTTAGGACTTTGTTCTGTTGGTTTGAGGTAGTTAACTTTAAATGCCAACTCCAAAAGATAGTTGCTACTTGGAGTTTGGTATTTAGATGGATTATGAAGACTATTTGGCTCATTTATTTAGTCGCCAAAAATGTATTAAGACCATATTATGTGCTAGTGGTATGCTAAGGATTTTGAATTTAGTGGTTGGCAAGGTAGACACAAACCCTGCCTTCACTGAGTATATAAACTAAAGGTGAAAAAAATCCTTGATTGATTAGCCATGAGCATGTGAGGAGAGGACATGCTTACAGTACATTCATTAACCATGCTTTAACAGCAGTTCTCAACCTGTGGGTCGCGACCCCTTGGCGGTCAAACGACCCTTTCACAGGGGTTGCCTAAGACCATCCTGCATATCAGATATTTACATTACGATTCATAACAGTAGCAACATTACAGTTATGAAGTAGCAACGAAAATAATTTTATGGTTGGGTCACAAAACGAGGAACTGTATTTAAAGGGCCAGAAAGTTGAGAACCACTGCTTAGGAAATGGGGAGTAATGAAGATTTTCAGCTTGAGTGGTGACCAGAATGTAACTGCACTAATGAGAATCACTCAGTTGTTGAGAAGGAACAGACCCAAAACAGAGATCTATAAAATTATGAGAATCATAATTAAGGAAGAAACAGTAATCAGAATAAAACTATATGTAATACCTTAATCAATAAAGAAATTAAATAAAACTATATTCCAGAAGCAAAATTGACAGTCTTGTAATTAATTGGATACAGAGAGTGAAGTTGTTGTGGAAGCAAGCCTCTGATCATCTTTAGCTTAGATTATTACCAATCTAATTATTACCAACTTTGATTGTAAATGCACCATTATTTTATCTATCACTAAGATAGAAAAAAAAGCTCTATTAAAATTTGACATAATGCATTCTTATCCCTTAGAATTTTTATGTTGAACCAACTGAAAGAACTATTTTAGGTTTACTTAAATAGAAATTTTAAAAATCACATTTCACTCTTCGGAAAAGGAAAATATAAGCAAAATCAATTGGTTAAAGCATTTTTAAAACATCTTCACATTCAGAATCTAACTCTTACAAGTCATTTTTCTACTCAGAATTGTCAAAATCCATTTTTTTCATACAATATTGTTCTCTGTGCCAACAAAAGTTATCCACTATTGTTTCTGAGATTTTCTTTGAAGTTGTAAGCTTTGATGATGGCACTTTGTTGATCTTACAAGAACGTGTCAAAGGAAGACTTTTAGATACTGGCTAGAATTTATATACCTTCAAGTGACCCTTAAAATTTTTCTTGATTAAAAGATCAGAGAATTGCCATTGTCCAACTATATCAACCAGAATAATTTAGACATTCATGAATGCACCAGCAATGAAAATTATGTTTCAACTATGTCCTGGACCAACACCAATTAGAAGATGTCATCAATTAGGAGAAATATCTTGATTTCAGAGATATTTAAATGAGGGGGAGAAGGGTGCGCTTTAGAATTGATGAAACACAGGAATAATGACTTTAAATAAGATAAGCAGTACAGGGATGCCAAAGATTCTAATTAAATTGTTTCATTGCCATTTCATTAGAAACATAAATGTCATGCATTAACTCTCAGAACATTATAGAGGAATGAGTGATAGTGGATATTTTGAACATACGCTTCCTTAAAGTATGTGCTATTATCCTATATAATAAAAGCCCAGCAAACGAAATGGCGGCACAACCAGAATGACCAGAGACCAGAACGACCATGGCCCCTCACCCCAGCCGGTAGAGCCCCAGTGAGTGGTTAGGGGCGATCAGGCAAGCAGTTAGGGGTGATCAGAGAGGCAGGCAGAGTGGTTAGGGGCGATCAGGCAGGCAGAAACAGTTAGGGGCAATCAGGCAGGCAGAGTGGTTAGGGGCGATCAGGCAGGCAGAGGCAGTTAGCAATGATCAGGCAGGCAGGTGAATGGTTAGGGGCAATCAGGCAGGCAGGCGAGCAGTTTGGGGCCAGTGGTCCTGGATTGCGAAAGGGATGTCCGACCGCCGATTTAGGACCGATCCGCAGGATTGGGCCTAAACTGGCGGTCGGACATCCCCCGAAGGGTCCAGGATTTCGAGAGGGTGCAGGCCGGGCTGAGGGACACCCCCTCCCCCCCATGCACAAATTTTGTGCACCGGGCCTCTAGTATTTTAATAACATTCATGGTGAATTTGTTAGTAATAAAGTGTGTGTACATTGGTTGAAATGTGCACTGAGGCCCTCTGTATTTCCCTCCTTAGGTACTTTCACAGGGATTGTGGTGTTAGATTCTCTGACAGCTCACATGTGGGCCAGGCAGCAGAGCACACAGAGGCATCCCTGGCTGTTTCTATAAAATACTGAATATACAGAAAAGTGGAAACCTCAAAGGTGCATTCACCTGGCTACACTTGTCAGCTAAATAATTTTTGTTTTATAAAAAACATTATGCTTGCCCAGCCAGCATGGCTCAGTGGTTGAGCGTCAACCTATGAACCAGGAGGTCAGGGTTTGATTCCTGGTCAAGGTACATGCCCAGATTGTAGGTTCGATCCCCAGTACAGGGTTTGCAGGAGGTAGCCAATCAATGATTCTCTCATCATGGATGTTTCTATCTCTCTCTCCCTCTTCTTTCCTCTCTGAAATAAATAATATATATATATATTTAAAAACCATTACACTTACTATATTTAAAACTACTTTTTAAAAAAGGTTTTTTCAAAAAGTCCATACTGTTTTCCACAATGGAACTGCCATTTGACCCAAGGATCCCACTTCTGGGAATATATCCTAAGAATCCTGAAGCATCAATCATAAAGAATCTACACACCCCTATGTGTATAACAGTGTTATTTACAACTAGGAGCCCAGTGCGCGATTCAAAATCACGTGGTGTCGCCCACTCCCTCTCCAGCCCTTGAAGCAGCCACGGCCGCAGCTGATCAGGCCCTCCCCCAGCACAGGCGTGCGGAGGCCCCTGCCACCCCGCCCCTGACACTGCACACGAACTTCCTCCTGTCCGATCGACCCATTACGGCGTCCCGGTTAATTAGCATATTTCTCTATTTTATATATATATATAGATAGCCAAGATCTGGAAACAGCCCAAGTGCCCATCAGTAGATGAATGGATAAAAAAGCTGTGGTATACTTACACACTGGAATACTTAATGGCTGTGAAAAAGAAGGTACTCTTACCCTTTGAGACAGATACGAACGGAACTGAAGATTATTATACTAAGCTACTCAGAGAGACAAATACCGTATGATCTCACTTATATGTGAAATCTAATGAATAAAATAAACTGACAAACAAAATAGAAACAAAGGCATGGATACATGGAACAGACTGACAGTTGTCAGAGGGGATGAGAATGGGGGGCCTGAGAGAATAGCC
>NW_005871070.1:8973778-9041056 GCF_000147115.1 Myotis lucifugus | reverse complement strand
TGGGTGGCAGTGGCTGCTCCCTGGGTGGCAGTGGCTCCTCGGGCTGTGGTTGCTCCTTGGGCGGTTGTGGTAGCAGCGGCTCCTCTGTTGATAGCAGAGCCTCTGGTGGGTGCTGTTCACAGCTGTGGTGGCTCTTCTGGCTGGTGGAGGGAGGCTTCACACACAGCAACGGTTCCCCAGGCAGAGCGTGTGGTGATCAGGAGGCCGCTGTTGCTTGAATCTGCTTTCCGTGGAGGGATGCAGGTCTCCTCTGGGCTCTTGCAGTCGCGCTGCTTGCGAGTCGTTGCCTCCGGGTTAGTAGCCACCGGGTTAGTAGCCGATCTCTGGATGCCGGTAACAGCTACCCAAGATGGCGCGGTCTCGCCGCTGCGCTGGCGCCCAGGGGGAGGTTTCAGCCTCAATCTCTAACCATCTGCATTTTTTAGGAGTTCTCTGTCTTTCCTGGCTGCAGACTGTCTCTCAGCTGAACCTCCCCAGCTTGATCGGGCTGATTGTTACCCGTTTCAGCTGCTCGCCCCTATCTGCTCCGGGACAAAGCACCAACACGTCCGTCTAAGCCTCCGCCATTTTTTCTCCCTCCAATTTCAAGTGAATTTAACCAGGGTTAGCAGAAACCAGGCAGTAAAGTGGAAATTTAAACTTAAGATGTTCTCATCTTATTTTCTTTTTCCTTTTTAATCATCACCCAAGGATATGTTTATTCTTAGTGAGAAAGAAAAGGAGAAAGAGAAAAAAATGATGTGAGAAAGAAACAGCTTAATGCTATTAAATTAATTTAATAAGGAGGCCATTAGTCTGAGGTGGCCCTAATGCCTTGGTGACCTACACAGACAGACCAAAATCAAAACCTGTAAATGCCTAAGGGTTACAAAATTGAAACCAATCACAGACAGCCAACTTGGCTCTAAGCTATAGCCAATGAATAGTTTCCCTACTTTGTTGTGTGCCTTCTCTCTATAAAAATCCCTGAGCTCCTGTTGGTAGAGCACTCCTAATCACTTCTGGTTTGGCATTTCCCAGTTCAAATCAATTTTTGTTCAAATAAATGCTTAACATTATTTTTAAAAAAGAAAAGAAACATCAAGAGAACACACAACCTTTTGGTGTACCGGGATGACGCTCCACCAACTAAGCCACCAGCCAGGGCTAAACTGTTCTCATTTGCTATTACTTTTTAGTTAGGTAAGCTAAATTTTACAATTATTAGTTTCATTTTGAACTCATGTATTTCAACTATAGTTTGTTTGTTTTTCCTAGTGGCAGAGAATCGAGACATAGCAGTGAATGAGAAAGTATTTAACTCCAAGATGGCACCTTGAAAACATAATGAAACAGATTGTCTTTCAGATAAAAATGAATTGAACAGTAATAAACTCACATGAGTGTGGGGTGTGTGTGTGTAATATGCACATTGTGGAGTTAGGCAGAACTAAGTTCAAAGACCAGGACACCATAACCTCCTGCTATATGAATTTGGCAACAAAAGGTTATAGCAAAAGTTGGTTTACAGTTGTGAGTGTGTGAAACTCAGAGTTTATTCTTGTATTATTATTTATTAACTAGAGGCCTGGTGCACAAAATTCATGCACTCAGGGGGAGAAGGGTCCCTCAGCCCAAATTGCAAGAGGGCACAGGTCAGGCCCAGGGACCCCACTGGTGCACAATCAGAGCCGTGGAGGGACGCGGGTCGTTGGCCACCTGGAGAGGGACCGCGGGAAGGCTCCAGGGCATGTCCGGCCCATCTCGCTCTGTCCCGATCAGCCAGACCCCAGCAGCAAGCTAACCTAAAAGTTGGAGCATCTGCCCCCTGGTGGTCAGTGCACATCATAGCAATTGGTTGACCAGTCGATGTCTGTGCCCTGGTGGTCAGTGCATGTCATAGTGAGCAGTTGAACGGCCTTAGCATATCATTAGCATATTATGCTTTGATTGGTTGAGTGGCTGAACAGACAACGGGACACTTAATATATTAGGCTTTTATTATATAGGACTAGAGGCCCAGTGCACGAAATTTGGGACCCCTCAGGGGATGTCCACCTGCCTCTCACAGTCTGGGGCTCTCGAAGTCTGGGACCCCTCGCTCCTTACCTCCCGCCTGCAACAGAGGCGGGAGAGGCTCCTGCCACCACTGCTGTGCTCACCAGCCATAAGCTTGGCTTCTGGCTGATGGCACTCCCTCTGTGAGAGCACACTGACCACCAGGGGGCAGCTCCTGCATTGAGCATCTGCCTCCTGGTGGCCAGTGTGCGTCATAGTGACCGGCTGTTCCGCCGGTCATTCCGCCATTCAGTCAATTTGCATATTAGGGTTTTATTATATAGGATTATTGTATAATTTTCACAGGAATAACTGAAAACCTACTTTTGCCCCACCCTGTATTTAACCTCCTTGAGCTTTACTGGTAAATGGATATGTCAATGTTTTATTTGTAATGATTAACTATAATTTATAATAATAAAAAAGGCGTAATATGCTAATTAGACCAGACAGCCAAATGACCTTCTGGACATCATTCCAGACATCCTTCTGGATGAAGCTGCGGTGGCAGGGGCCGAGGCAGAGGTGGTTACGGGTGATCAGGCAGGCAGGTGAGCAGTTAGGGGCGATCAGGCAGGCATGTAGAGTGGTTAGGGGCAATCAGGCAGGCATTCAGAGTGGTTAGGGGCGATGAGGCAGGCATTCAGAGTGGTTAGGGGCGATGAGGCAGGCAGGTGAGTGATTAGTGGCGATGAGGCAGGCAGACAGAGTGGTTAGGGGTGATCATGCAGGCAGGCAGGTGAGCAGTTAGGAGCCAGCAGTCCCAGATTGCAAGAGGGATGTCCAACTGCCAGTTTAGGCCCGATCCCGTAGGGATCCCTGCATGATGGGCCTAACCCGGCAGTTGGACATCCCCCGAGGGGTCCCAGAATGTGAGAGGGTGCAGGCTGGGCTGAGGAACACCCCCCGCCTTGTGCACAAATTTCGTGCACCAGGCCTCTAGTAAACAATATAAGATTTCTTGCACATAGTAGGCACTCCAAAAGTAGTAGCTAGCATTTTACCATTGTTACCATAGTTCAGCACCAATAGATTCAGCAATTATGGGAATTCCTTAATTTATACATGGAGTCTTCACCTTTGGAGTATGGGAGGGCAGCAGCAAAGTTTAGACAAGATCTCTGTGCTTTGTTATTAGACCAAACCATATGAAACAGCCATTTTTGTATGTCAAAACTGATGAGAGCTCAGCAACTTCACATGCGTGATCACCGAATTTTTATTATAGGACTTGTTCAATGTATCAGTTTGTTACATGCCATTTTGCTTTTTTTCATTACTCTTCTTTAAAATTGTCAGTAAAAATCCATCATTGCTGAGATAAGAAGTCAGTTTGGATATTAATTATCTTTTTAGTGTTCTGTCTTTCAGGTGGTATTTTATTTATTTTTACTATTAAATAACTTGCATAGTTACCATTGCAAATTATAAAAATTAGAAAAAAATCAAGGAAAAGCACACAAGAAATAACAATTGATAAATAAGACATGTAACACATGTCCATATTTACTCACATCACTAGATCAGATCTTGCGTGTATTTATGATGCCATTGAGAAACAGTTGGAAGGTGGTCTCCATGTCTGAAATCCTGCCCTTTCCTGTGTCTCAGATGATTAAGATGACTTAGATGCTGGGAAAATGTGACACTTTGCAACTATTCTCTCATCTTAGTCTATGATATTTTCACCAGAAAACTATAGGTGGACATGTACAACATGTACATTATGGTCTGTTTCTCATCCTTGGCAACTGTTAGCATTCCTCATCCTACTTAGTAAAATCACATTGATATTTTTCAGAGTTACGTGTCACTCATTGGTAAAAGCTAATTAGACTTTGGGTACCATCAGACCTGTATTTCAACAATAACTCCTTTCTTTGAGAAGAGTTCTATGTATTTTGATGGGGTAGAAGGAGGAAGATGCAGGTGATTGTAAAGTGCATTATATACAGAATTTCACTTCCATTTGATCCCAGAAGTTCAGGAAATGAGAACAAATTAACTGCTGCAGCTTGACTTCCGGTTTTTCCAACAAAATTATACTTCAGATGTCTTCACTCTATTTTAGGTAAGTTAAACAAAGGCAAAATAAAAGGAGGCTTTACACTGATGAACTCTCCCCTCTCAGGATTTCAATCATTAACTTTAATTCCATGTTTGCCCAAGCTATAACACAACTGATTCTTATTAGGGAACTTTGACGGTAAGAAGTGGTCTCATGTATTTTTAGAGAAAGATAGATTTAAAAGTCTCTCTGTGTGTGTGTTAGGAAATGAAGGACTATGAACAAAAAATTTAATCTTTAAACTGAGTGTATTTCACAGAGGGGGTGGAAAAGCCAGTGGGGAGTAAATAGAAATGTGAATACACTTATAAAACTGAAGTTCAGAATACAATTAGACAGAGATTTTTGGTGACAAATGTACTTAATTTTTTGAATGTTTACTTCTTAAAATGAAAGTTACCTTTTGTCTCTTTTAATAAAACCTGTTTATCTTGTTCTACAGCAGTCAAAGGCTCAGAAAGAAATATTTTCTCCAGAATGTTTTGTTCTGGAAAACAAGGTCACTTAAACATTTGATAAACTGCTTAAGACTTAAAATACTTGTAGCCTATCCACAGATGAAAAGGACTTTCAACATTTTGATTAAGCCATTTTAACTGTGAAGAGAAAAATACTTGTCTAATTATTTTTTATAAAGAAATATGGGTGTTATTTCCTAGGAGAAAATACTAGGATAGAAAATATAAGTACATATTTGGGTTAGAATAAACTGGATATATCCCTTTCATTCCATGACCCTCCACCCCCACCCCTGCTGCTGACTGTGTACAAACAGATAATCTAGCATTTCTTCAAAGGTGTTCAGCAACACACTAGACCAGTGATTCTCAACCTTCCTAATTCCACGACCCTTTAATACAGTTCCTCATGTTGTGACCCAACCATAAAATTATTTTCGTTGCTACTTCATAACTGTGATTTTGCTACTGTTATGAATCGTAATGTAAATATCTGATATGCAGGATGTATTTTCATTGTTACAAATTGAACATAATTAAAGTATAGTGATTAATCACAAAAACAATATGTAATTATATATGCGCTTTCCGATGGTCTTAGGCGACCCCTGTGAAAGGGTCGTTCGACCCCCAAAGGGGTTGCGACCCACAGGTTGAGAACCGCTGCACTAGACCCTTATCCCATGCTGTGACACAAGAAAGGATTAGGTGCTGAGTGAATTTGGTACATTGTGCAGAATATTCCCTTTCTCAGGATTTCATGTTATTAAATGCTCCAAGAAGCAGTGCACTAAAGAAACTTATTTCCTTTATTTCATATGATATCTTCCATATGTCTTGGCCCTAAAACATTTTTTAAAAAAAGACATAGTCTGTCTTCACACCACCTTCTACTTTTCCTTCCTCATTGCAATGTTTGTTCCTCTGCTGATGGGGAAGAAAATGCCAATATCTGCTTAATAGACTGTCTTGGCAAGTGGCTATAACTTCTGTTCAAGCTTATTCTCATCATCTTGATGTGAAACAGACAGTGGCTCCAAGGGACCCCTCTGTTGAGGGACACACTCTGGGCAGAGTGAGTGGCCCGTGTGAGACTATCTCTGTGCTGACTGTAGCTGGCAGCACCATGCTGCATTCCTCGGAAGCATGTGCTTCTCGGTGCCCAGCTGTGGCAGTCCCCCGCAAGGTTAAAGCCCCAATTTCATCTGCATGCTGCAGCCAACTCTCGAGTTTCCATTTTCCATGGAAACTTGGCAAAGGGGAAGTTCTGGGCCATGTCACCTGGTTCTTCTGAACACCTCCTCTCAGCATGCCTCTGGAAAGGTGGCTGGCCCCACTAGCCAGCTTTCTCTGAACTTGGACTATGGGCTCTTAGCTGCGGACGCTAGGCCAGTCCACCTCTCACCAACTCCTTGTCTCGTGAACAACAGAAGTAACCACTGTTAACAGTTTAGACAACATTCCACAGAACTGTTCAATCGAGGAATTCCCATTTGCACCCTAAAAACACATTTTGGGAAATATTATGTTAGTCTCTTTAGGAATGGTAGACTAGAATGTAATAGTTCATGCACCCCAGCCCACAAACTTCTGAAAATCCTAACATCAGCTTCATCAGTACATTTCAGGGTTGTGTAATGTCCCAGAGAGGTGATGTGGCAACAAAGCAGAGGAGAAGGACACAGGGGTCGCTGCTAAGATGCTCATTGATGCAGTCACCAAGGCCTTAAGGTCCAAAAACCCCTTCAGCTTCTCTGCCACTCTTGAGACTTGGAACTGTTTATGTGTGGCTGCCCTGGGTCAGCCTTCAGACATATTCTCAGAAAGTCATTCAAAGGAACCACCTCCCTGAACCCAGGGAACTTTTTCTAGAATCTGGGCATTTTCTTCTCTCCTGTTTCTGTCCTACCTATTTCATCTACTCCCTAAACCCTCTCACATCCCTTGTCTGATATTATAAAAGTTATCTTTTATCTAATGGGGGCAATGGGGAGGAGAAAATAACTAGGATAGAAAATATAAGTACATATTTGAAAAAATATATCCTGACATTCTTCTAGAAATTCTTTGCTTTACTCCAAAGAAATTTACTTTTCATTTAGGTATCACCTCCCACCTCCATCTCAAGAGTGTGGGAGTTGAGTCCTTGTCCCATATACGGTTATGAGGACTGTAATTTCCACTCTAATAATACTGGCTGGCTGTGTGGTGTTATTTCCCTAAGTGTGGAGTAGGGGAGCCTAATTATAGGACAGAAATCGTAACTCTTTTGTTTGTGGGTCACTACATGTTCCCTCAGGACGGTCTCAGTACAGCTAGAAGTTCAGGTAGAATGTTCCATGTTTGGGATAAGCCTCCAGTGGGTCTCACGTAATTGGTGGGTGAGTGAAATGGGACTGAAGGAGAGAAACAATGGGCAGTCCTCCAATCTGACCTCACCTATGACCTTGTCCTCCTCATAGATCAGAAAACAAACAGATTCAGCTGAGCCTGATTCTTGTGGGGCCAATGGGGCTCCACTTTCATGTCCTGTTCTGGTTTCTTCAGACCTCACAACCACTTGTATCTGCAGATTGGAAATTGCAGCAACTGGAGTCCACCAACCAACACCTCCATGGCTGCTGTATCCCCCTAGATGAAAAGATCAGCCCTGTAGTCTTTGAAGAAAGACTGCGCCTCCGTTTGTGCCCCAAGCCATCACATGGGAACGGAATTTAGTATTTGTCCATTTGGGGATACACATGGGTGACTCTGCGCCAGACCAGTTGTGGAAGGTCTGTGGATGCTCCAGCAGGCTTCCCTGAAAGCCAGAAAAACGCCAGTCAGGGGTGTTCACTGGTAAGATCCCATCTAAGTGTCAGAGCCTGAGTTGGTACCTCTGAAATCATCCACCTCTTGTTTTTGTTTGTTTGTTTGTTTTTGTTTTGTTTTAAAGTAACTTTATCATTCGACAACTCATTGTACATGGGATCTTTTTTACACACGTATCTCATTCTTGTAAGGTCTAAGCATTTCTGCTTCTCCTAAATGTCCTTGTGACCTCCCTCTCTCATCAGACTAAGCTCTGAAATAGGAATGGGAGAGGGGAGAGTCTGACCTATTTCAAGTTCAGAATGGAGAGAACACAGCGTCTCCTGGGGAGGGGTAAAGAGTGAGCTGCCATAGAGGAGAGTGTTGGAAGCCGGACAGAGGCTGTTGGGTCAGTGGCAGGAGGTATGGTTGACCCCTGATTCCCAGGAGCAGTGCACACATGGCAGTCCATGGGTCTGGATCCTTCCAGCTGCTTGCCAGATTGGAATGACCGATGACATCAAAGGCTTCTGACCTTCCTGATTGAAAGGACCAAATTCCGTGGTGCTTGGCAACAGCATCTTCTCCAAGAATTGGAACAGGTCAGAGTCTAGGTGTCCGTTCTGGAGGCTGGAAGGCTGCGACCAGGTGCTGGCACGGTGGAGTTCTGGTGAGACTGGCTTCTGTGCTGCAGACGGCCAACATGTCGCCATGTCCTTACACAGTGGAAGGGGCGAGGCATCTCTGGCACCTTTTCTCTAGATCGCTGAGCCCAGGGCAGACTCCACTTTTCAGCAGGAAGTCAATCCAGATGCTCAGGACAGACAGGAGGAAGGGAAACATCATCCAGAAGAGCCCAGAACGAACTCCGACAGGCTCAATAGCTATGTCTGTCTGTCCCTAGGAGCACTTCTAGGAGTCTGGGATTCATGCATTTTCTGCTGCTCTGGGAAAAGTGTAGAGATTGTTAACAGTGCGTGGACCCAACCCATCGGGAGTCGCTGAACTGCCCCAAGACCCACGAGGCTCGGTGCCGGAAGCCGGTCCACCCTTGCTGCTTAACACAGTCGCTGCAGGGAAGAAACATCTGCACAGCTTATGTTTCAAGGGACCTGGCGTATATGGCATATGTTTGATCCCCCTCTTAACACTATGTGTTTTAAACAGGACCACCTCCCCAAGAAAGGTTGTTTCCCCAGGTGAGGATTTTTCCCTGAAGTTAGGGAGGGAATAAAACCCCTTAACTAAGTGCCAGGCGGGTAGTTAATCACTTTAACTACAAACAATCACGCTTAAGCTACATAATCTTTACTCCCTGGAATGGAGATAAGAAATGCCCTAACCTTTGGAATAGAAATTGACAGGATTAAAATCAACTGGTATAAATACAGATGTAACAAGACAATAAAACACAGAACCTGGCTGGAGAACCTCACTATGCTGATCAACTGAAGGCTGTCTCCGTCCACACCTTTGGGAACCCCTGGATCCGCTGGGGCTGGACCCCAACAGCTCGGTGCTCCTGGGCGCTTCACCCCAGTCCCTGCCTCTGCGCCCCCCAAGGAGCCGGCCCTGCGCCCTCGCCCAATGGACGCTGGAGCCCAGGAACCATGGCCAGCACCGCCCTGGGTGCGGACCTCTCGCGCCAGCAATGGCAGCGGCAGTCCCACCTCTAGTCTTTGTTCTTTTTAAATTCAGAGTTGAAAATAAAGCTTTAAAAATCACCTTTATTTTTTTTTCCTTCTTATGTATTTTCTTAGAAATCTTAGAATTTGACTTGTCATCAAATTGGTAAGGCTGCATTTCTCTTTCTTCCTCTTTTATGCCAGTCATCCTACGTGAGCAAAGTTAATAGGGCATTTTGTAGCACCCCGGCCAGCCTCATAACAGCCCACTGGCGTTTCTGAAATCAGTAATGACTGTTGAGATCTTGTAAGGTGGTTAATAGTGTAAGCTCCGGAGTCAAACTGCTTAAATTTAAATCCCGTCTCTGCTAGTTATTAGAAGTATGACTTTATATAAGACAATTAACCTTTTTTCTTATTTTCTTTATTTTAAGCTTCATTTTTTTTTAATCTAAAGTACCTCTGCCCACCACATCGGGTAAATGAGGAAAATAAGACACCGAGAATTTAAGCAACTAATGATACATAACATAATAATAACATAAAAAACAAAAATAAAACACATTGGAACAATCTAATGATCTACAAGACCTTCAGATACATAAATTTAAAAATCACTGTTGAAAGAAATGAAAGGATACCTAAATAAATGAAATGATACATCATGTTCATGAATTTTACTGAAAATTAGTCTGTGGAGTAAATGCAATTCTAATCCAAGTGATAGCACATTTTGTTTTTTTGTGGATGTACACAAGATAGACCTAAATTTCACATGGAAATGTAAAGGACTAAGGATAGCAAGACAATCTTTAAGAAAAAGAAAAAAAATTAGAGAACTTTGTGGCATTATTACAGGATAGAATAATGAACCAGTAGAACAAAATAGAGAAACCAGAAATAGACCCACACATATAATGACAAAGGAAGCCTGAAAAGCAATGAGAATAGAGTAGTCAATTCAATAAATTGTGCTGGATCCATTATATACTAGTTTGGGGGGAAATGAAATTACCTCTACCTTATACCATATGGTACATGAAGATCAAGGCATTGTAAATTAAATATGAAAGGTAAAGTAATAAAATTTCTAGAAGGTTATAAAGGAGCATATCTTCATAATATTTAAAAAACATTAAATAGGACACAAAGATAGTAACAATAAAGAAAATGATTATCAAACTACACTAAAATCAAGCACTTCTCTCCTATAAAGGATACCATTAAGAGAGGACTATGGTGGGGCATAAGGGAGAAAATATTTGCAACAACTTTACGTAGTAAAGAGTTTATATACAGAGAATACAGAAACTCCTATAAGTCAATAAGTAAATGGCAGGCAAGACAATAGAAAAATGGGCAAGAGAGTTGACACTTTACTCCCTCCCCCCCAAAAAATTTGCACTTATATAGTAAATATTTGAGAAGGTCCTTAAAACTTAATCTTCAGGAAAATATCTATTAAAACCTCAATGAGATAAAGCCTACTTGGTCATTGTGTATAATCCCTTTTATATAGTGGATTCTACTTGCTAATATTATGGTAAGGATTTTGATGTCTATACTAGAGACCTGGTGCACAAAATTCGTCCATGAGGGTGGGGGCGGGGAATCCCTCAGCCTGGCCTGTGCCCTCTTGCAGTCCAGAAGCCCTTGGGGGATGTCTGCCTGCTGGCTTAGGCCCGCTCCCCACATCCCTCTCTGGGATCTCTCACTCCTTACCACCCACCTGCTTGCTGCTCCTTACTGCTCAGCTTGTTGCTCCTTAGCACTGCTGTGGAGGCAGGAGAGGCTCCCACCACCACCGCTGCACTCACCAGCTGTGAGCCCGGCTTCCAGCTGAGTTCACTGACCACCAGGGGGCAGCTCCTGCACTGAGCTTCTGCCCCCTGGTGGTCAGTGTGCATCATAGCAACCGGTCATTCCAGTCGTTCTGCCATAATGGTCGCTTAAGCTTTTATTATATAAATATTAATCAGTGATGTTGGTCTATAGTTTTTTGTGTGTGTGTGTGTGTGTGTGTGTGTGTGTGTGTTTTACTGTCTTTCTCTGCTTTTGATATCTTGGTAGTAATTCTTATTAAATAATTTGGGAATTGTTCCCTCTCTATTTTCTGGAAAAGATTCTGTAGAATTTGTGTTAATTCTTTAAAAGTTGGGTAGAATTGCCCAGCCAGCATAGCTCAGAGGTTGAGCATCAACCTGGGAATCAGGAGGTCACGGTTCGATTTCCGGTCAGGGCACATGCCTATGTTGTAAGCTTGTTCCCTAGTTCGGGGTATGCAGAAGGTTATCACTGATGTTTCTATCTCTCTCTCTGTTTCCTCTCCCTCTTTTTTCTCTAAAAAAATCAATAAAAACATTTTAAAAAATTGGCTAAAATTCTTCATTGAAACTATATGGGCCTGGAGCTTTCTTTTTTTGGTAGCTTTAAATTATTAATTCAATTTCCTTAATAGTTATAAGTTTATTCAAACTACTCTTTTATATTAGGGGAAGTCTGGTAATTTGTGTTTTTCAAAGAAGTGGTCCATTTCATTTAAGTTGTCAAATTTATATGTATGTCGTTGTTCATAGCAATACTTATTATCCTTTGGTGTCTGTAGGATATGTAGTGATGTCCCATTTCATTCTAGTAATTTGTGTGTTTTTTTTCTTTATTAGTCTCAAGAGACTTGTCACCTTTATTTATCTTTTCAAAGAACCAGGTTTTTGTTTCATTGACTTATTATATTTTTCAGTTTAAAATTGTATTGATTTTTGTTCTTTTCTTTATTATTTCCTTCTTTCTGATTACTTTGGGTTACTTTGCTCTTCTTTTTCTGGGCTCTTGAGGTGGTGGGAACTTAGATTTCTTTCAACTTGGCTATATGTTTTTTAACTTTCATAATAAAATGTTGGGTGGAGGCTCAACTCAAGGATAGGCCCTTTAAAATTTCTTTCCTGACCTCCACACCCATCTCCACTCTAGTATAAATGTCACCATTTACTCCCTGTGATGTTTTATGCATATTTTTATCATTGTATTTTAGTTATCTGTATCATTTGCAAACTTCATTAACCTTTGAGCTCCTTGAGGATGCTGGTCTAGGTACTTCTTCAACTTGCTAAAGAGCACCTATAAATGCCCTACAGAAAATATTATACTTAGTAGAGACAGAAAGACCAAAATCTTTCTTTCTATGAAAACAAAGCAAGAATGCATGCCCTCACTACTCTTATTCAAAACAATACTAGAACTTTTAGCCCATGCAATAAAAAAGAAAATAAAATGCATATAAATTTAAAAGTAAGATACAAAACTTTTCCTTTTGTAGATGATGTGATTTTCTCCACAGAAAAATTCCAGGGAATCTACAAAAACATTCCTGGAACTAAAAAGTGAGTTCACCAAAGTTGCAGGATTATAAAATGATCATACAAAAATCAGTTTTCTTTCTACATGCTAGCTATGAACATTTAGACACTAAAATCAAAAATACAAGGCCATTTATAATCACTAGAAAAATAAAACATTTAGATGTAAATATTTTCTAAAATATAGAGTGTTTATATACTAAAAACTACACAGAAAAGAAATCAAGGACAGTCTGAATAAGTGAAGAGAGAAGTATTTTCATGGATCAGGAGACACAACATATGGAAGATGTTAAGTCTCTCCAAATTTATATCCATGTCTAACACAATTTCTATATAAAAAACAACGATATTTTTATATCTATAGGCAAAATTATTTTAAATATACATGGAAAGGGAAAGGTACTGTAGCTGAAACAATTAGGAAAACTAAGAATATAGTGAGAGGAATTCATTTATCCAGTTTCAAGATTTATTAATGGTTATAATAATCAAAACTATGCAGTACTAGCAGAAATGGACACATAGATTAATGAAATAGAATAGAGAATTCAGAAATAGATCCATACTAATTTGTCTAACTTGTTTTTTGACAAAGGTGAAAAAGCAATTTAACGGAGAAGATGAACTTAAATGTAAACTGTAAAATTATAAGACTTATATAAAACAAATAGAAGAAAACCGTTGGGATATAGGGCTAGGCAAAGAATTCTTAGACTTGCCTCCAACTGTACAATCTGCAGAAGAAAAAATTCATAAATTTGACTCAATCAAAATTAAACATTTTTTCTCTGCAAAAGATCCCGCTAAAGGATAAAAACACAAGCAGACTGGAGAAAAAGATTTATACACCACATATTCGACAAAGGACTAGTATCTAGAATATGTAAAGAACTTTCAAAACTCAACCATAGCCTGGCTGGCTGGCGTGGCTCAGTGGTTGAGCATTGACCTATGAACCAGGTGGTTACAGTTCAGTTCCAGTCAGGGCAATTGCCAG
This sequence comes from Myotis lucifugus, assembly GCF_000147115.1. Lineage (NCBI taxonomy): Eukaryota > Metazoa > Chordata > Mammalia > Chiroptera > Vespertilionidae > Myotis > Myotis lucifugus. The sequence continues at coordinate 9,027,722 of NW_005871070.1, read as the reverse complement.
GGTTGTGGCTCAATTCCCAGTGGGGGTGTGAAGGAAGCAGCCAATCAATGATTCTCTCTCATCATTGATGTTTCTAACTCTCTTCCTCTCCCTTCTCTGAAATCAATAAAAGTATATATATATTTTTAAAAAACACCTCACCCATAAAAAACAAACATACAATTAGAAAATGGGCAAAAGACTTGAAGATATATATCATTGAAGAGGATAAAAGGATGGCAGATAAGTACATGAAAAGATGTTTAACATCATTAAAAATTATGGATATACAAATTGAAACCACAATGATGTGTCACTACACCAATCAGAATGGTTTAAAAGAATAATGACAAGAAATGCTGTCAAGGGAATGAAAAAATTGGATCACTCATACATTGTTAGAAATGTAAAATGGTACAGATACTCTAGAAAATTATTTTATTGCTTTAAAAACTAAACATGCAACTATAATATGACTCACTTGCATTCCTGGACATTTATCCTGGAGAAATGAAAATTTATATTTTCACAAAAACTTATACATTAATATTTATAGCAGCTTTATTTGTAATGGCCCCAAATTGGAAACTCAGACGTCCTTCAATGAGTAAATGGTTAAACAAGTGGTAGTACATCTGTGCTATGAACTGCTATTCATAAAAAAAAAAGAAACAAACTCGATACATACAACAATCTGGATGAATCTTCAGACAATTAATTATGCTGGATTTTTAAAAAGTCAATCCAAAAAGATTATATACTGTGTGATTTCATTTATATAACATTCTTGAAATGACAAATTATAGTAATGGATAACAAATTAGTGGTTTTAAGTAATTAAGGGGTTGGAATAGGAAGGATAAAATCTATACTATTAAAAGGGTAATATGCTAATTAGACCAGGTCGACCAGACATCTTCTGGTTGTCTGGTCCTCCTTCTGGAAAAAGCCACAGTGGCAGGGGCTGAGGGCTGAGGCAGTCCCAGATTGCAAGAGGGATGTCCGACTGCCGGTTTAGGCCCGATCCCTGCAGGACATCCCCCGAGGGATCCTGGATTAGAGAGGGTGCAGGAAGCTGGGCTGAGGGGAGCCCCCCGCCACCCTGTGCACAAATTTTGTGCACTGGACTTCTAGTGTGGATATAAAAGGGCAAAATGAGTAGATATGGGAATTCCCTTGTAGTGATGGAACTGTTCTTTATCTTGACTGTATGAATGTTAGTACCCTGTTTGTGATATGGTGCTATAATTTTGGAAGATGTTACCATCAGGGGAAATTGGGCAAAAGGTACACAAACGCTCTCTGTATAATTTCGTACTGCAATTATCTCAAAATAAAAAGCTTAATCCTATATAATAAAGAGCTAATATGCAAAGGGTCCTCACACCCTCATGCCATCACACCCTAACGGTTCAGATACTCAACACTGGGGAGAGAGAGAAGGGGACCAGCTACACACAAATGAGCTCACGAGAGAGGAATGGGGACCAGCCAGGCTGCAGCCCAGGAGAGGGACAAGCTACCCGCCCAGTGGTCTCGGGTGTCAGCGGCTGCATCTGCGTCTGCTGCCTGGGACAGGGACAAGCTGTCCACCCCATGGTCCCGGCCACCAGTGCCTGCGGCTGTGGCCCAGGAGAGGGACAAGCCGCCCGCCCTGCGGTCCCGGGCACCTGCGGCTGCAGCCCAGGCAAGCTGCCCACCCACAGTCCCCTGCAGCTGCGGCCAGCTTGGGCAAAGCCGGCCTGGGTCCTGGGTGCCTGCGGCTGGCCAGAGGGAGGAAATCCTGGGTCCTGGGTGCGGGGCGAGGCAGAGGCGGTTAGGGGCGATCAGGCCAGTAGGGGAGCAGTTAGGGATGATCAGGCAGGCAGAAGTGGTTAGGGGCCATTAGGCAGGCAGGCAGGCAGGCAGGCAGGGAGGCAGGCAGGCAGAGGGATTAGGGGTGATCAAGCAGGTAGGCAGGCGAGCGGTTAGGAGCCAGCGGTCCTGGATTGTGAGAGGCAGTCAGACATCCCCCAAGGGGTCCCGGATTGGAGAGGGTGCAGGCCGGGCTGAGGGACTCCCCCCGCCCAGTGCATGAATTTCGTGCACCAGACCTCTAGTTAAAATAAGAGAATAGCACATATACTAAAATGACTAAAACTGAAAATACCAAGTGTCTCTAAGGAGGTAAAACAATGAAAACACTGCAGGTAGGATGGTAACTTAATGTAACCACTTTGGGAAACTGCTTGGCATTATCTACTAAAGTTGAGCATGTGTATACCATATAATCAGCAATTTCACTTTTTAAAAAAATATTTTTTTATTGATTTCAGAGAAAGGAATGGAGAGGAGAGATAGAAACATCAGTGATGAGAGAAAACCATGGGTTGGCTGCCTCCTGCACTCTCCCTGCCCCCCTGCCCCCCCCCCCCCCCCGACTGGGGATTGAGCCTACAACCCAGGCATGTGCCCTGACCGGGAAATGAACCTTGACCTCTTGGTTCATAGGTGGATGCTCAACCACTGAGCCACGCCGGCTGGGCAGCAATTTCACTTTTAGATATATATCCAACAGAAATGTTTAGAAATGTGTTTCAAAGACAAGCATTTTTCTTAATTGTCTCAAACTGTAAATAGTCTAAATGCTTATCAATAGCAGAATGAATAAGTAAATCATGGTATATTTATTCAAGAAAATATTATACCCTAAATTAACAAAATAAAGCTACATGTAACAGCATTAATGAATCTCATAAACATAATATTGATTGAAAAATCAAGTATATAATATAGTATATATGGTACGATTTCATTTATATAAATCTCAAAGAATGGCTGAACTAACTTATGATGTTAGAAGTTTGGACAGTTGTTACCTTTGGGAAAGGAGATGAGGTTAGAGATTGGGAGTGGCATAAGGGAGACCTCTGGGGTTCTTAATCTGGGTGTATTCACTTTGTCCAGCCAGGAGAAGAAAGTTCCAGAAGAGCCCGCTAGATAGGTTAAATTTGACTTGTCTTTCAAAAAGTGAATAGAAGTTTGTCAGTATTGTAAAGGTTGCTATGGCATTCCAACAGGGGAGCATATGAAAATGGCTAAGATATAAAAGAATCATATGTCAGGACAGGTCCACAGTGCACACTTGGTTAGGTTGGGCATTGCCCTAAAGCACTGTTTCTAATGGGTCTTAATTCACATCTTCATTATTTTTCAATTTTCATTATAACTATTGAATACAGAAATGGGCAATTTGTATACCTATGGCAATGTGGGGCATTTATTAGCAAATAAGTGAAATGATAAAGCTTGTGCCTGTAGGGTTGAACTTGATTGTTTCATTTTGACTTACAAAGATGATGTGAATTCAAGAAAAGTCTTACCAATCTAACAGCATTTTTGTAAACCATGCTTCTAAACGAGGAGCCTCTTTTCTGACAGATGGACACAAGGTGCATTAATGTGGCCATTGCCTGATGGTTTGATCTAGATAATCCCTATGTTTCATTTTGTAGTTACTAGTAATATCACCAACATATACTCCACCAGAATGTGTTTGCTGAGTGCCCAGTTTATATCTACAAGTACTTTCACTAAGACACAATTCATATGCACTGATAGTTAATACATATTTTAAAATAATAATTCATTTGTTGTAGCAACCCAATTAGAGTAATAATTCAATTTGTTATAACTATTGCTATTGACAAATGAGAAAATATACTGCCATAAACGCTTTTTCTTGAAGAAGAAATGTGTTTTTCTAATTCCCACAAAGGTGCTGTGTGGGCAGGTGGAGCCTGGTCAGGGAGAACAAAAGTATAGGGTCCCAGTGTATGGGGCATGGAAAGCAGGGCAGAAATATTTTTTCACCTGATGTGCCAGTTTTTCACAATTAAGATATGTCAATAATCATTTACTTCTTATTTCTTGGTTGCCTGGTATATACAAGCTAAATTCTGTAGAAACCACATAAAGCACAGAATAGAGAATCATTTATACCATCTATTAATACAGTATTGTGCAATTGAATTATTCAGGGGCATACAAAAACTTATTAAAGAAAACTCTAACACTTATAATCACAAGCACTCTGGGAAAAGCTCTTGTGATCCTTACCCATTAAATCTCCAATAAGCCTAATAACACAAAAAGATGTGAGCTTAAGTGTCCAGGAAGCCTGTATGAAACAAGGATACTAAAAGTAGGCTGCCATAAAAAGGAAGGAACTTTTACCTTTTGCAACAGCATAGATGGACCTGGAGGGTATTATGCTAAGTGAAATATGCCAACCAGAGAAAGACAAAAACCATATGATCTCACTTACATGTGGAATCTAACAAGCAAAATAAACTGATGAACAAAATAGAAACAGGCGGACAGCTGTCACAGGGGAGAAGGGTTGGGCCTGGATGAAAGAAGGTGAAGAGATTAACCAAAAACATATATGCATAAACCATAAACACAGACAACAGTGTGGTGATAGGCAGAGGGAAGGGGTTGAGGGCTGGGTGGAAGTGTGCAAAGGGGGAGGAAATGGGGACATCTGTAATAGTGTAACCAATAAAAATAAAGTTAAAATAAATAAATATAAATAAATAAAAATTGCAGGAGGCAAAAAAGTACATTTAAAAATATATTTTGTTTTATGTACCTTTTCTAGTTGACATTATTTATAGTAGAACCACATTGTTCTTCATTTTAAAAGCAATAAACCATAGGCCCAAAGAAATATATTGGGCTAGCCAAAGTCACACAGCTTATAACAGCAGAAATACAGCCCTATTTCATTGACAATTGTTATCCTTGCAACGATTTCTGCAGACTTAGGCATTTTTCTCTTCACAGCTATAGAGTGAGTCTGTCTAAAGCAACCTTAACTGCTGGGTTGTATTGTAAAGGATGAGTAGCTGAAGGGAAGGGAACCCTGCCACCATATTGGAGGCTTAGAATAGTTTACTGAATGAAAAACGGAGAATTCTCCAAATTAACAGGCTATCATGCTCATACTTTTGAAGACTGTCAAATATTATGATCATTAGTAAAATATTCACTAATTAAAGACAGGCAATGCATTTGCAAACAATAATAGTGGGGACAAATAGATTATTTAAATGCCTAAAATTTACTTATGCTTCTGAATATTTACCAGTGATACCAAAAAAATAAGAATAATAAAATTTCTGCTTTTGATTAACTTAAAAGTCTTATTGGGGAGACAGGACCTTCACTAATAACAAAACTCTCCCAAACAATACAGCTTACTACATAATGAGCATTGTGTAGCATAATTGTGTGCAGTAAAAAAATGGGGAAATCCATGTAGGCTCTATCAATGAGGGAAGACTCTGAAGGAGTAATTCTTCTTGTTAAATATTAAATGATGAGTAGCATTTGGTTAAATAAAAAGTGACATGTGTTTTTGATGAAGAGATACAGTAGCCAAGAATGATGGTAGAATTTACAGAAATCCAACTAAAGAATAAACTTGTGGTAAGAGATGACATTGAGGTTAGAGGCTGGAGTCAGATAATGGACACGCTTGATCTGCAGATGAGGAATTGTTGGAACTCCTGTAAAAGGAGGAACTGTAGATCCTTAAGCAAAAGATGTGACAAAATATTTGTTTAAAAAGTAGAATCTGGTTGTGGTATGCTGTATAGTTTAGAGGCAACTGGACGAATTTAGAAAATGTTTTCTCTCATGGTGACGACAAAGGAGTGAAAAATCTAGGACAGGTAGAAGGAGAAGCACAGTGACTTAAATCATGCTTCTCAAACTTTATTGTGTGCGTGAACTGCCTGAGGATTGTCTGAGAGTGCAAATTCTTATTTAGTAGTTCTGAGCTAAGGCCCAGAATTCTGAATTTCTAATAATTTCCCAGGTACTACCTATGCTGCTAGTCTGTGGACCAGTTTCAGGAGCCAAGATTTTGAAAATTATTATCTAATCCACTGAGATAAAGGAAAACAAGAGTCAAACATGGCTCCAAGGATTCTAGTGTGCTAGAGTAGATGGGAAGGGGTTGGCAGAAGAAAAGGGGAACTGTCCCAATCCAACATTTATTGTGACTACTGTTTGTTATTTTTTCATTCTGTGACCTAACTGTATAAAGTAAATCCATTCATTCCCTTAGCAACACTTATGTACCAAGCATCCACTGAGCACCAGGCATTGTCTAAATGCTGTGGATTCAATTATGAATAAACCATAGAATGAAATTTTAAAACTTGGCTTACATTTTAAGTGGTAGGACAGAAAAGAAAACAAGTAAAATGTATAGTATTAAAGTTGGTAAAACCAAGTAAATAGCCCAAAGTCTCATAGCTATAATTTTAGCTGAGTTTCATTCAAATAAATCACATTGAACATCTTCTGTATAACACAAAAATGCTAACTTTAGAAGGAATTCAAAATATACATTGAAGTTAAAACTATTTTTTAATCATTTGAAAGTATTTTACTGCGTTAATAAAAAATATTTCTGGCCAAACCGGTTTGGCTCAGTGGATAGAGCATTGGCCTGCGGACTGAGGGGTCCCAGGTTCGATTCCGGTCAAGGGCATGTACCTTGGTACAAATCACATTGAATATCTTCTGTATAACACAAAAATGCTAACTTTAGGAGGAATTCAAAATATACATTGAAGTTAAAACTATTTCTTCACTGTAAAAATTCAATAAAATATATTTTAAAATAATATTTCTGAAAGTCTACAGATATGTCACACCTGGACATGTTTTTAATAAAATTGTGTATATGAATGTGCAATGGAATATTTTGCAGCTTTCACAGTCACCCACCTCAGGACAAACTTCTGTCTTAATAGTCAGGTAATGTGTGGTCTCACTGAGTGCTCATTTCTCTTCTACAAGGGGATTACCATATGTCACAAAGAGCAATTTCTTTCCAAATACAGAATAGACATTCATTTCTATAGTAAGTTGAAGAAAACACAACATAATTATTTTTGAAAAAACGAAGGAATGGATTTATAAATTTTTGTATGCATGTATGTACATATGTATGTATTTACCTATACAGTATCTACTTGTATTTCTGCCATCTATGAATCTGTAAAAAAAAATCAATAACATATAAATGGAAGCCTATTAAACTATAATTGCTATAAAACAATAGTTATTCATCTCCAGAATTTATATTTAAAAATTACTAAATGTATCTTTGTTCACTAAGCACTTTAATTAACATCTATAACATGGTGATTATATTATTCAACATTTAAATGCTTAATTTGCAATCTGGAATTGCAGGCGTTTCCTGATAAAGACATATTTTCATTTGTTGCATTTGTGTTTTTAGTAGAAGATAAAAATAAGAAGATACTTATATGCTAATATGATACTAGATCCATAAACAGAAGTTTTACTCCTTTTTAAATTGCTTTTAAGATTTAAAACACAGTAACAATCTGTATTTATGTGTTGAGCTGTTGGATATTTTTAATGTTATAAGAGGTTTGAAGTACTGTACCTGCCACCTACTGGAAGCCTATGGGAGGTACATTTCCCTACTCACAACACAAGGCCTCCAGAGAGTGAGTCTAGAAAATGCTATCAGTGATTTGAGGAAATTTTATCAAAGATTTTGAGGACTTTTACTACTGTTAAAGAGAAGTAAAGAAAAATAATCTCCTTAATCACTGGTAAAAACACAGAATGAACCCATATGCATGAGTAGGCAAAACGGAAAGAGTGATTCACCTCTGAAATGTTGAAATTACTTTCAAAAGGCCATGAGCAAAAAGACCTACAAATGTCCTTCCCAGCATTTTTATTGAAGGGAGTGCTTGGCCATAGAGATACGTGTATGTGATTCCTAACTAGTGCAAGTAGCTCTTGGGATAGAGGGCAGCCAGGATCCGAGACCTTCTCCAATGACTTCTGTTTCTTTCTGGGCTTAAGTGGCTTGTTTTCTTTTCTGTCCTTAAGGGGTAAGAAAGAGTAAATGTGAGAAACAGGCTAAATGGAGACTATGGCTAAAATGGCGAATTACTTCAAAGAATGAAACACCATAGTTAGTTGTTTAATTATATGCTTCGTGACTATATTTAATTTCTTCAGCTATGCTCAAAATAGTTAGCTCTGGCCCTTCATGTAACCTAGAAACCTACATATCCAGGTGTCTAGACTTTTCCTATTCAAATCTAATTTTACCCTAAATAATTTTACTATAATGTGTCTAATGACTCCTTTTTCCTGTTTTAGAGGGGGGAAAACAGACACTATGAGCTACCCTTAAATTTGACTTTTATGAATGACTTTACAAATTATGATTTTAAAAACTTAAAAATATAAAACCTTTCAGTTTTTAATCATTCTGTTCTTTTGGTAGCTAGAAGAAATTCTTAGAAGTAACAAGGTCTAGAATAACATAATCATAGACAGAGCTTGAAGGTTTTATACAAATTAACAGTGGCACTAAGAGGTAGATAATTCAAGGTCATACCATTTAGTAGAAGAGCTTAAACCATAATTCAGGTTGTTTTACTCTAGTCACTATTATTTCTACTACATTGCACTGAATGTAGCTGTAAAATTGAAACAGGAATGACCTTGAGCTATTGTCATGTGAGAGAAGTGAAGGTGGGTGAGGAAGAATAACTATATTTGCCAGCTATGTCCTTGGCATTGTACATTAGGTGTATTCACTTTCACTTTGAAATTCAAACAAGGAGATCACTGCCCATGTGAAAGTTTCAAACTTAAATTAGCCCTGCTTTACTGTCAAAGAGAACACATGAGGACAAGGTGTGCCCAGAGCTAGGGAGAGAATTACAAAGGCAAGTGGCACCCAGACATTTCTAAGGCTAAGTGATAAAACAGTGGGATGTCTATGCCTAGCAATATTACAGATAATTAGAGACTGTGAAAATCTTTAACTGCAAACACTTGTAAGTATGGGGTAATAAGATAACAAACATTGTTTAAAATGCATAGCCAAACTCACAAAGAAGTTGTAAAATCCCCATGGGCTAAAAGCAAGGAGAAACTTGAAAACCAGTTAACTGCTCAGTTCCCATAATTTTTATTGAACATACTACAAGATTATTACTAATAACAAAAATTTGGGGGGGAAAGAATAAAAATAACTTGTACATATTTTTTTTAAAGTTTTGTGAACCAACGCTAGCCCTTTGGCAGTTTGCGGGAATAAGGGCTCTTAGTCTTGTTATTCAAAGGAATTTAATGAATATTATGGACCAAAAAATAAGGCATTGGGATTGCTTGAGTTGGAGAGTTGGACTGGCAAACCCTCCTCTCACAGATATATACATAAAACCAGCATACATAAAGCATATGACCTCAGTGAAGGGATAGCAAAGGAAAAATCAGTCTACTGGCAAAGTGAAATAAGAGCTCAGCTTGTTGAGTTGACCTGTTATCTATGAAGGGGAAAAAAAGTCTATACCAAAAAAGTTGCATCAACAAAAAGAGAAAACAGCAAAAATAAAACCACAAGAGCTTTGGAGAATAAGATTAAAATACACTAAAAGATAATTATTTTTAAACTGTTTAAAATAGATGAAGGAATCAAATGTTTAAGAAAGTAATACAGCACTATAAAAATGTATATAATAGAATAACTTGCAGCAATAAAAAAGATTAGGTAGAACTATACATGCTGGTATGTAAAGATCTCCAAAATTTGTAGTTATAAAAATGCTAGGAAGTTACAAAAGCATCATAAAGCATAAATCCATTGTTGCTTAAACATAATTAAAAAGACACATGTGTTCATTTTCTTTATATCTGAACCTAGTTAACTGCTCAGTTCCCATAATTTTTATTGAACATACTACAACATTATTACTAATAACAAAAATTTGGGGGGAAAAGAATAAAAATAACTTGTACATATTTTTTAAAAGTAACTAAAATATTTGAAAAAAGGATTTGAAATGGCTAAAGATAGAGTTTGTAAATAGAAAAAAATAAACTTGAAGAAATTATTCACAGAATCACCGAGAGACAAAAAAAATGGAAAAATATAAAAGAGAGTTTAAGAGACATAGAAGTCAAATGAGAAAGTACCACATTTATTCAAAAGAAGTTTCAAAGGAAAGGAGAGAGAGAATGGTGAAGAATTTATCTATTAAGAGAATGGCTGAAAAATTTCCAGAATAAAACAATTCAGTTCTCAGAGTAAAGAAATATAAATCCCAAAATGTCTGTGAAGCAGCAAAAGAAAATAAGTAATTTTAAAACCAAGCCAAGGGAAGAGACAGACCACAACCAACAATTAAACATGGCTGTTTTCTCAATAGAAATAATTAAAAAAGGGAAGGCAATGAATTACTCAATCTCAGTGAATGAACTGAAAAAAATATATATTCTCATAAAAATGATCATTTTCTCCTCATTTAATATTACTTAAGAATGGAATCAAAATGGGCATTTCACAAATAAAAATAGATAGCAGTTACTACCAGTAGACAAGCACTAAATGAATTTCTAATGAATAATCTTTATGAAAAAGAATATTGAATAAATAAAGAAGGATTAACGTGGAAAGCGGGTAGGTGAACAAATAAATTGGTAAAAAGTAGAGAAATCTTTTAAAAAACACTTACTGCATTAAGCAACAGGATAAAATTGATTAGTTTGGGGAAGAGGAAAAAACAAGTTGAGACCCAAACAAAAATAACATAAACATTGGTAATACTTGGCATTAAAGATTGTAAGGCCTTTTTATTTGGGGAAAGTCTGATATGATGGTTAATTTTATGTGGTAACTTGACTGGGCCACAGGATGTCCAGATATTTGATCAACATTGTCCTGGATGTTTCTGTGAGGGTGTTTCCAGATGAGATGAATATTTAAATCAATAAACTGAATGAAACAGACTGCCCTCCCTTGCCACGATGTGCACAGCGAGGTTCAGGATCTGAAGGAGGGGCGGATGCACAAATGCAAATGCCATACAAGAAACATGAATTTAGAAGACATTGGGGGGCCAGGTGGAACCCCTTTCCTGAAGAGGCACACCGAGTCCTGGCCTTATCCGCTTTTTATTCTGTTTTAGAGACACATCTTGCTCTCAGTAAAACACAGCAAGCACATAGCAGACAGACAGTCTCAAATGTCAATAAAGACCAGTAAGGTCCAGTAAACATTTGCTTGGAGGCTATCAAGTCAGGAAATTGCTTTGAGCCACCACTATCTCAACAAGAACAATGGGTGCCTAGCGTAAGCCCTGCTAACACTCAAGGTCCATCAGCCTCCTGTGTTCCTTGGTACACGCTCATGACAGTGTTGGCATGCAGTGGCTTCCTAAATCTCCCCCTTTTTGCTTTCTTAGTAAATCTTGGAAAGTGTATCCCATCTGTAAGGCTCGAGTCCTTTTAAGACTCTTCATTCCACATCTACAGACATCCCCCAGGTCATCTCCAGACTATTTGTCATCTGTCTCGTTCTCCTCCCATTCCTTATCTTCAGCATGTTGCTTGGGGCTACTGCTATCTGTGACTGGAGTAGTCAATTGCCTGTGGCCACAGGTACAGGGTGAGGCTCCAGATGCAAGGTCCTCATTAGTTTGATCAGTTCCTTCTGCAGCTCTATGTTGGAGTTTGATGTTCCTTGCAGGAATTCACAGGGGCTTGGAGGAATTTTCTGGAAATACACAAGCATATTCTCAACCAAAGGTTGATAAAGGGTTGGGACCTTTCCATAAACCTTTGATCAAACCTTTTTCCTTTGGCTTGTTATGACACCAGTGTAATTTCATTGGTGTCTTGCCATCAGCGTTACAAGTGAAAAAATATAAGGTAATTAAGGCTTGGTGTAGTCTACACAGGAACACGACTGATCTCCTCTGATCCCGGACGAGCCCACAGATTGTGAGAAATGGCTCATCTATTTAAATTTCAAATGACAGATTGGGAAACAAAAACATGGTGAAAATGAGACTCCCAGTAACACTCCTGGGAGCAAGCGTACATTCCACAGGATCACCAAGAGACCTAGTAATCAGTGGGTTGGGGCTTTTTTTAGTCACCTTTACCTCCCTTTGTCTAGGGGAATTTTCCTAGAACCTGTGTTATTGGCCACATGTACTGCTCATATTCTTTCTTTCCCCACCCCCCACATCCTGTTTGCTCTGGGGAAATTTAGTAATGGCCTGGCCACCTACTGTTTCTTTTCTATGAAGATAAATCAAAGGCATGCTTAATAGACTAGCAATAAATGAATTAAACCAAATAACGAAGACAGATAAAACAATAATCAACAGACAAGCGTGCATAACACATAGATAAGACTTAATAAATCAGAGTTCTTTTCATGGTTCTTTCAGATGTTTTATATTGCCTGGGACTTACAGCCAGATGCAGCCCAGATCTCAGCCTGTTGTTCACAGATCCTATCATATTCTGCTCTCCAGAGCATTGACTGGCATCTAAAGTCGTTTTAGCTAAAATCTGCCAGTCCCAAGGTGTCACATGGTAATTTTCAGACAAAGCATTAAGGAGTCCTTTTGTAAACAGACTGTTAGCCCCATTTTCTCTAGTTGATGAGCCTTCCCACACTGGAGGCAGAGGATCAGAAGGCTTTATAGGCTCTACCTGAGGAGGAAGAGGAGGAGGAGGGGGCAGTGATAAATCCTCCTGGCGTTCTGTAGGCTTTTGGTCCTCAATATGAAGTGGGTAATATATAGCTCAAACAAGAGCCCACATAGTTAAAGATGACAAGGGCACTCATTTTCCTTGAGCCTGATTTCTCCTTAAATTCCTACCTACTTGTTCCCAGAGATCAAGGTCTAATGTTCTAGCATCAGGGAGCCAAGGATTATACTCTATGATAATATGCAAAAACTGTAAGAGAATACTTTCTGACACTTTAATTCCTTTATCCTTGAGCATGCAAGCTAAAAATCTACAATAATGTTTTTGCCTTTTACTCTAATTCTTCCCCATTATAACCCGGCTGATTCCAGAAGCATCCCCGTCCATCTACAGTCACGACCTTGAAGCTGGCATGGGCTTTGTGCCAGGGAGATTCCACCTTTCCCGGTGAGTTTCCACTTTTCCTTTTTCTCTTTGTTTTTCGCTCGGGCGAATGTTCTCTTCAGGTCCCTGTTCAGGTGCCAATTGCTGCGACCTGCATGGTGAGGTTCAGGATCTGAAGGAGGGGCTGATGCACAAATGAAAATGCTATACAAGAAATATAAATTTAGAAGGCATTGGGGGGCCAGGTGGAACCTCTTTTCTGAAGAGACACAACGAGTCCCGGCCTTGTCCGCTTTTTATTCAGTTTTAGATACACATCTTGCCCTCAGTAAAGCATGACAAGCACGTAGCAGACAGACAGTCTCAAATGTCAGTAAATTTCAGTAAGGTCCAGTAAACATTTACTTGGAGGCTATCAAGTCAGGAAATTGCTTAGAGTCACTGCTATCTCAGCATGAACTATCGGTGCCTACTGTAAGCCCTGCTAACGCTCAAGGTCCATCAGCTCCCACGTTCCTTGGTGCACACTCATGACAGTGTTGGCATGAGGTGGCTTCCCACACTCCCTAAAGTAGGTGGACACTATTCAATCAGTTCAAGGCCGGACGCTCCCATGATTAAGAGAGCTCTTCTTGACAGCCTGAGTACTGAAATATTGGCTATTTTTCTGCCTTTGGACTCAAACTGAAACATCAGCTCTTCCTGGGTCTCAAGCCCACTGGCCTTTGAACTAGAACTACACTATCAGCTCTGCAGATTCTCAGATCTTTAAACTCAAATTGAAACTAAATCATTGGCTCTCCTGAGTCTCCAGCTAGCTGATTCACCTGCAAATCTGAGACTTAGCAACCTTCAGAGTTCATAGTTGCTAATTCATTATAGTCTCTCTCTCTCTCTTTCTGTTTCTCTTTCTCTCCCTCCCCATTCCTCCATCTCTATTTTCATCTCCATCTATATCTTTTTGGTTCTGTTTCTCTGGGAAACCTTGAGTAAATATTATTTGGGTACTGAGAGTGATTCTAGCAAAATCCTATATAATAAAAGGCTAATATGCAAATAGACCAAATGGCAGAACGACTGGTTGCTATGATGTGCACTGACCACCAGGGGCAGATGCTCAACGCAGGAGCTTCCCTCTGGTGGTCAGTGTGCTCCCACAGGGGGAGCACTGCTCAGCCAGAAGCCGGGCTCACAGCTGGCAAGCACAGCAGTGGCAAGAGCCTCTCCCACCTCTGCAGCAGTACTAAGTATCTCCAACTGCCTAATTGGAGCATGTTGGAGAACAGTACAAAGCAGGCATAGGCCTGCTCCCTAAGCTGTCAGTCAGACATCCCCTGAGGGCTCCCGGAAGGTAAGAAGGTGCAGGCTGGGCTGAGGGATTCCCCACCCCCTCCCTCAGAGTGTACGAATCTCATACACCAGGCCTCTAGTAGAATTATAAGGGTGAGTTTTCTGAATTGATTCTCAGGTTTCTGGAATAGGCTCTTTAATCTGATTAGATTTGAAGATGCTAATGATTTTAGTAGTAAAGAGAATACTGAGTCTATAGTATGATCTGGAAATATACATAAGCAAAATATCACTGTTGCAGACTCCTAAACAATCACTTATAAGAAGCAAAGATCTGAGTGACCTGTATATGATACTTTTGGATATTTTTGTAAAACTAACAAGTATAAAGAGATTGACTGTTTCCTCCTAATGTTGCTGGAAAGGAAAGGATGAGTTCAGGGATTCAAATTCCCAGCCTAGGTGCCACACAAGCAACCTGAAAGCTTTTATGTGTGCTCTTCAGAGCATACATGTCTCCTGTAACTGCAGGGCTCAGATTGCTGAAAGGCAAATGCAGAATCTCAACCTGCAACTGGCTGAATTATAATGCAAGTTAAACTGCCAGCCTTGTAAAGTGTCTACAACTAAAATTAAGGCATTGATTGGTAAGAAATGGGATTTTAAAGATTTTAAGATGAGAAAAGACCGTGATGAAGCTGGGGACACCGAGTCCCTAAATTCTGATGAATCATCTTTGCCAAAGGAAGCAGCTTCTCCACCCCCAATGGAAGAGCCTCCTGCTCCCAATAGAAGCAGTTCTTCATCCCTGTTTGAGGGGATTAATCCTGTATTGCATGAGGAGACTGTAACAACCGCCCCCATGTAAGACGATTCTGATTCTCCCCAGGACCCACCCTACCACCCCTCTTTGCTTCTAGACCTATAACTAGACTCAGTTCCCAGTAGGCCTCTAAAGCTGAGGTACAAAATATGACCCATTAGGAGGTGCAATATACTCCAAAAAAGTACTTGAATTTTCTAATTCATACAGAATGGATAATATGGATGTGGAATAATGGTGTCAGGGGTATTAATTTGGATCAGGCCAAATTCAATGATATGGTCTAACTAAGTAGAGATTCTGCACTTAATGTTGCATCTTGGGGAGTTAGAAAGACTCTAATAGTTTGCTTGCTTGGTTGGCTGAAAAACTGATCAAAATATAGGCCATGGTGAGCAAGCTGGAGCGTCCAGACCCACCTTGTTTTAATGTAGAGGAAGGGATTCAAAGGCTTAGAGAGATGGAAATGTTAGAACAGATTTGTCACTTAATACCTACTCACCCACCCTTGAAGAGTCCAGAAAACACCTTTCATCACCACTATGAGGAATACATTTGTGAGGGAAGCCCTAGCATCCATGAAGAGTTTTGTGATTGTCTCTGTAGACCAGACCTTACATTGGAATTGGGAAACCTAAATGCAATGGGAGTAATTAGATCCCTAAGTGACAGGGGCCAAGTGGTGGCACTCAACTGCCAAAAGAAAGGTGAGTGTGGTTACTGTGGTGGATAGAAGTGAAAGCAATAATCAGAGTAGCTTGACTCAAGCTGACTTATGGTATTGGTTAGCTGATCATGGCCTTTCTAAAAATGAAATGGATAGAAAGTCTACTAAATTTTTAGTTGATTTGTATAAGCAGAAAAAATTCTAGATTAAGTGAATAAAACTCTAACTTGATAAAAACACAGGGTCATAGTCCAATTCCCAGACTTGAGTCAGTTTGCAGAACTAGAACCCTTTAAATGCAAGAGAGGTCCTTTTGAGGAAGTACCTCTTGAGGAAAGACTCTGGTACACTGCCAGAAATTTCTACTATCATTCTTTATTCCAACCTTCCCAAAGAGACCTATGGCCTTTTATCAGAATGTGCATTGTGGAAAGGAAAGTAATCAGACCTTCAGGCACAACTGGACAAATGGCTCTGAACTAACATTGTAGGGCTTATGAAAGTCAGTAGATCAATGAAGGTTTAGTTCAGGTCTGACTTACAGTGGTGCTAGTGGTCCTCACATTTATTTTGTGATTATTTCTCCAGTCCTGGAATGCATAATTGGAATAAGCATGCTCAGCAGCTGGTCCCCTGATCCATAGAATGAGGACTATTATTTTTATAGATCAATAGATCTAGGGCCAAGTAGAAGCCAATAGATATACTTCTACCTAGGAAAGTAGTAAACTGACAGCAATGCTACATTTCTGGAGAGATTGCAGATTAGTACCACTACTAAGGACTTGAAGGATGCCAGGGTGTTGATACCCACCACCCCATTCAACTCTTCGTTGGTCTGTGAAGAAGACAGATGGATCTTGGAAAATGACAATGGATCATTTAATATTTAACCAGGTATTACTCCAATTGCTGCTGTTGTATCAGATGGAATTTCATTGTTTGGACAAATTTATACATTCTCTGGTACCCTGGTATGCAGATATTGATCTGAAAAATGCTTTTTTCTGCATATCCATTATTAAGACCACCAAAAGCAGTTTACTTTCAGCAGTACAACTGCATTTGCACTGTTCTACCTTAGGGGTCTACAGCTTGCTAGTCCTATATCATTATTTAGTTATGAGGAATCTTGACTGCCCTTCCTTTCTACAAGATATCACATTGGTCTATTATATTGATGACATTACGCTTACTGGACCTAGTAAGCAAGAAATAAGAACTAATCAATACATTGCTAAGGAATTTGTGTGTCAGAAGGTGAGAAACAAATTTGACAAAAATTCAGGGACTTTCTACCTCATTGAAATTTCTAGTGATCCAGTACTGTAGGGCATACTGAGATATGCCTTCTAAAATGAAGGACAAGTTATTGTATATGGTCTCTTCCACAACCAAAGAGGCACAATGCCTTGTGGGCCTCTTTGGACTTTGGAGGCAACATATTTCACATTTGAGTGTATTACTCTGGCCCATTTACTGTGTGATCTGGAAAGCTGCCAGTATCCCTTGGGTAAACCCATGGGTGCACTTGCCTCTAGTCTCGACAAAATAACTAGGAAGCTCTCCTACTACATGGCTCCAAATAAAATAAAATAAATAAATTTTAAACAATAATTAATATGCTCTATTCTGCAATAAAAAAATAAAGAAATCTGATGCTCTCCAGTCCTTCTGTGTCCAAGCTAGCGGCTGTTTTCAGTAACCCACAAAACATCAGGTACTACTCATAGCAGCTAACTATTATTAAGGATCCTCCATTTATTTGACTTATAAACAGAAATTTTCATGGATAAGATATTTTTAAGTCAGATATAAAATGCAGAAGCCATCTATACTAGTAATAGAGGAATATGCAAATTGTCCAGGAAGCCATCACATTAATGACTGAACAGCAGGCTGCGTGGGGCGACCAGGCTGGTAGGGGCATTAGTGAGGGATGACCAAACGACTGAACAGCAGGCTGCATGGGGCAACCAGGCTGGCGGGGGGGGGGTTGGCAGTTGGGGGTGACCAGGCTGGTGGGGGTGGGGGGCAGTTGGGGTGACCAGGCCAGCAGGGGGGCAGTTAGGGGCGATCAGGCTGGCAGGCAGAGGTGGTTAGGGGTGATCAGGCAGGCAGGCAGGTGAGCAGTTAGGAGCCAGAGGTCCTGGATTGTGAGAGGGATGTCTGACTCAGACATCCCCCGAGGGGTCTTGGATTGGAGAGGGTGCAGTCTGGGCTGAGGGAACCTGTGTCCCCCTCCCCCATGCATGAATTTCGTGCACTGGGCCTCTAGTTAAAAATATAAAAATAGGTTAGAGCATCTGTCCAATATGCCAAGGTTGTGGGTTTGATCCCTGGTCAGGGCACATACAAGAATCAACCAATGAATCCACAAACAAGAGGAACAATAAATCAATGTTTCTTTCTTTCTCTCTCTCAAATCAATAAATTTTTAAAATTTTTATTTAAAAAGGAATATAAAAATAAAGATTCTTATATAGTTTTAAAAGTTTAAAAACTAGGGATAATGTTATAACATATATAAGACAATGACTTAATAATCTTGACATAAAATAACTCCTACAAATCATTTTGAAAAGATAAACATCCTTATGGAATAAAATAATAAACAGATTATCAAGAAAATGCATATATCTAATAAATGTGTGAAAAAAATACTTAGCCTCACTAATAATAACAAAATTCTACCATTGATGTAGTCCATACATGTCAGATTCCTACGTCACAGAGAAGGGTGGGAAAATAAGAAGTGAATCTGAAGAACAAGTGAAACTGTACCACACAGAGAGCTTTGTTAACCAAGTTCTCTGAGGTTTTTCCAATAAGACATCTATAAATCTGCACAGAGGAATAAAGAAAATTTTCAAATATTTGTTTAGAACTGTTTGCTCATTTTGATATGTATGTCTAAACTATATTGGAAGAGTTAGAAATCACGGTATTCTAAATAAAGCAAAAGAAATCTAATGGGATTTCCTTAGTAGCAAAAAGACTAGTGGGATTTTCCCATTAGAATAAATTGTAAAACAGAGGTTTTTTTACACTAGAAGGCTTTTTCTATGCTGTAGAAATATAGGATGTCTTATTCTCATCACAGAGTGAGCAATAGCAGTTTCTGAGACTAACACAATTTGATCAATTGAATTTTGCCACCTTCAGGTGTAGAGATGAAAATAAAAAAGAGAAATGCCTAAATATTACTTGGAAATTATATTTGATTGATAATTTCATGCATTGAAACCATTGAACTATTGTAGTGGGTATCTTAAAAAAATTTTTTTTTCTAACTAAGTAAGAGTCAAACATGGTCTAGTCCAGATTGGAAAAATCCTACAACAATAATGACTGCTTACTCATTTGTTCCATTGTTTGTTCAGTTCATTCAATATGCTTTCATATAGTCTGTGTAAGGAATTATTTTAGATGGAGACAGATTCCTCCTGGAGCTCATACTTAGTAATGAAGACAAATGCAAAGTATTAAATGATATGATAAGAGGTATTTAATACAAAGTGAAAAAAGGAGCTATGAACACAGAAGAGAATTTTTGAGGATGGATTTCTTCAAAGCAGTGCCTAAGACACAAGGATTCTTGTGCAAGTGATTTATTGAGGGAGCGTATTCAAGTGAAACCTAAAATATTATGAGGGAAGCAAGAGGCAGCAATGTAAGTTCAGTAGAAGTTCAGCTTCATTCCGATAAGCTCTGGGTCATGAATGGCATCATCAAGTTGTCCCATCTTGAAGTAAAAGTCATGTTCTTGTATCAATAGTCACAGTCTCCAGGTTGGCCCAGGGAAGAGTTCCTAAGCATAAGTTCCTGGGTATTTTCAAATGAAGAGGCTTCTGTTGGCCAGGGACAATTCTCAGGAATATCACTGTAGGCTGTTAGCTGTCATTTACTCACAGCAGCTGGGGGAAGGGTGCACTAGCCAAGTAATTTGGATCTGTATCTACTATATCCCACCATTTTCAACTGCTCAGACCCACCTGCTTCTTACATCAAGTGCACATCATCATGGTATAACTTCTTTCTCCAGAAACAAATTCTGGTTGGTCAGAATTTCTGGGGAGACTTATATGAGAAGGGTTATTGAGATAACTGCAGTCCCTACTACACTAGTACTCATCATCTTCCTTCCCTCCCCACACATTCTGGATTCCTCTCTGCCTTATCTAGCACTTTTGTTGATCGAAATCCATGGTTACCCTGACCATACTCAGTCATGGTTGCTATAGTTCTGCGTTTACCATTTACTCATTTACAATGAAAATGGAGCGTGGAAATATCAAGAGATGGTTCTTGGGGTCATTGGCGTGCCAAAAATATTTCTCCCTATCCTACTATGCAACAAGTCTTACTTCCTGTTGGTTATCAGAGTTCAATTACCCCTGCCAGCATGGTAATTTCCCTTATTTCTTGTTAGTCTATTGGTATGAGGAGCCCAAAATAACCAATGGTAGCTGTAAGTTTAATTTCAGTGGAAAACCTAAAGAGCCTCCCTCCTCTTTGAGACCTCTGAACCCTCACAGCCTAACTATGTGGGGTTTGGAAGCACAAATTCTCCAAGTGGGTTACTGTCAGTTATGGGAGTGACTTGCATTTTCATTCTTTGATTACATGATCCACATATTCTACCTGTTAGCGAATTGAGTGTTTTTGTGGGTTTTGTTTTATTTGTTTGTTTGTTTGTTTTCTGAGTAGGACGCAAAGGTGATTTCTTTCCCAGGTTCTTGTCCAGGTGGATTCAAAGAATGAAGCCATGGACAAAAGGTGGTATATGAAAAGGTGAACATTTATTGGAAACAAGTACAGACTCCCATGTGGGGAGGGGGTCTTAAAGGGTGTAGCCCACTAAGCCCCTTTTTCCTAAGGTTTGTAAAGGCTGCAGTTCTTTGCCTCTTGATGCTGCCTTCCAATTGGTAGAATATCAACTTCAAAGCTTAAAACTCACGTGGTGCCCCCCCCCCCCGCCCCCCTCCTCCCTTCAGTGGTGGAATTCTCTATCTCCTGTGAAATTCTGTTTGCCTCTTTCTCCCATTTGTCAGCATTTCTCTGTCCCCTGTGAAAGCTTGTTTACTCTTTCTCCCCATACCCTGTGGCTTTTCCCTATCTTCTGTGAATGGATGTCTTCCTCTCCCCTTATCCTGTGGCACCTTTTGCTCTCTATGAATGTATGCCTTTTGGCAGCTCCAAGCCCTCACCTTTGAGGTCCTCCCCCATGGATCCTCTTTATTTCTAAAACTCCCTAAACCTGCCTATTTTACCCCTAAAAACTCCTTTCATTAGGGACATGACACCATGTACTCCATATCTTCACAGGGTGTCATCTTCAAGCTTCAGGTGTACCTTCAAGAGATCATTCTAATGCCCAGTGAGACTCGCAGCTTCAGAATGAGGTAGTATATTGTAGGAGCCATACACCTCATTTGCCATAAAATGGGTCTTGGTTTACAAAAATAGTATACAGGATTTCATGCTAGTGAATTATATCCTTGAATCGTGGCCGTGGTAGAGGCACTGTGAACAGGAAATGCAAACTCATATCCAGAATATAAGTTAATCATAATCAGACTAAATAGTTTCTCTTTCCAGGGTGGAAGGATTACAGTTAAGTCTTGTGCCTGGTTGCCAGCTCTGTCTGCACTTTGGCAACGAGATGAAGCTCTCAATTGCAGCCAAGGAAGCATGGTTTGTTTAAATTGGCAACTGAATCAGAGCCTGTATTTTCCCTCTTTAAGGCATTAATGGCACTTAGTAACAGCTACCAAATACCACAGTCCTTACAGTTATTATTTACCCTGAAACTCTTAAGCATCAGAAACATTACACAAGCTACATCCATCTGTATCTCATCCAAGATACCAGTGGTGAATTTCTCAGCAGTTGTATGGCTACAGCAGGTCCAGACAATCAATACTCTCCCAATCAACAGTAATGAAGTCTTTGTTACTGTCAGGTTAGTCTCCATTTATAGGACTACTTTCTAGGATCATTCCTGGTACCAACTATCTTAGGTTGAGTTTTCTAACAGCAGAGCCAGAGATAGAGATCCTTGTACAAATGATTAAAAGATGAAGTTCTCTCAGAAACCTTGTTAGAGAGGAAAACAGAATAGGGCTGGGGTGAAGCTAAGCAGAGTTACAGCAGAAGTCTAGCCCCAGGGATCCTGTGATGACCGCTAACGCATGAATGGCACACTAAATCATTCCCACCTTGAGGCAACAGGTGCCTTTTGTCTCCACATATCAGCCAGCTCTCAGGACAGAGAACAGCATTTCAGACATTTCTGAGTGAAGAGGCCTCCTGTTGGTGGGAGGCAATCCTCAGGTAAAGAGTGTGTCCATCCATATATGAGCTGGTAGCAGCCAACTCTTGTAGCAGCTGCAGGGCAGGGACACTGTTGGCTAAAATGGATCTGGGCTGGGCACCAACCACTCTACTAACAGGAGGAATGAAAAAATCCTTGCTGAGGAATTAGAAAAGATTTTGTCACATGGATGACGCTTGGCTTGTAGGAAGAAAGATCATTAGGCTGAGAATGAGGTCGCCACGTTAGAGGGTAGAGAACAATTCAGGCAACAAGTTCACTGAGTTCAATTTGCAGATTTGTGGTCAGAATCAAATATGCCTAATTTCAGCACTCTTATGAACTCAGTGTAAGCTCATCTAGTAGGTGTCAATTTTTATTTAGTTTTTTTTTTCTTCTTGGATTATTTTCTTTAAGCACAATAGCCTGCCAATTCTCCCTGGCAGTAGTATTACTGAATATAGCTAGTTAATGAGGTATTCTGGGTTTAGTTTACAATATTTGTACTACTTAAGGTATTTAAACACCTCACTAGAATAATAATAGACACCTTATAGAAAGGCTGTATGCTTTCACAGATGTTTAAAAAACATGGCCTCTTCCAGGTGAGCCGGGCTGCAGCCACTGGGACCACAGGGGCCAGTCGAGCTCCTTGTGGGTTCGTGCTGGAATTGGTCTGTGGTCTGTGAGGCTGGCTGGGAGAGAGCGCGCTGCCTGCCTGGCTTCTGTGCTGTGCTGCTGGGTGGCCCAGAGGCCCACTCTGTGCCCTGGCCTGAGGCGTCCAGCCACGTTCACCACATCTTCACGTGGGGACTCAGGTGCTGTGACTCAGGCGGAGGGGGGTCATGGGGGCCCAGGTGCTGCCCAGGACCCAGAAGTCAGCTGGGACCTGCCCTTCCACACCAGATGCTGGTGTTTCGATCACCAGCCAGGACTAGGGACAGTACTGTGCATGAATTTCATGCACCGGGTCTCTAGTTCAGTATATAAAAGTTTACATTAAAGGTAAAACAGGTAGAAAAATGGCAAAGTGAATTAGAAAAAGAAGAGTTTGAATAATTTTGGATTCTCCTAATTTATTATTTGTAGGATACAAGAGGTGAGGGGAAAAAAACTGACATTTAATCAATAGCATTACATTTTAAAATCTCTACATTTGAGTAAATATGTTCACTTTCATATTGATGGTCAGATAATCATCATCACTCATTTGAGTCACAACGTACTAGAAAGGGTTCAGGGAAGAAAAAACTGAAGGCTAGGTATTTGTGGGTAAGTTTGGGTGAGTGTGCATATTTGTGTGTGTGTGAGTGGGGCCAGAGAGGAAGGAAGGGAGAGAGAGACAGAGAGGGAAAAAGAGAGAGACTTTTTGTATCTGAGTGTCATTTTAAAACCAAATATAAATTATTTAAATAGACTAGTGCATACCTGTGTATTTCTGGTGTAGTGTGTAGGTAATCAAGAATTGACACCACAATAAAGCCAGCATTTGAAATTAGAAGAGGAGAAAAGACTTTCTTTTGAATCTACCAACCAGATCTCGTGGTGTGCAGTCAGGAGCTTTGTATTATTAAATGAAATCAAAAGCACATCAGGCCTAGCAGCATCTTAAAAACCATTAGTGTTTCATTTAAAGAGAGTGTCTTGTTTCTGAAATATTCATAGCTGGAATCCACCACCACTGCGGCGATTTACATCTCCTCTCTCCCCATTATGCTGGCTGAATCTCTTTACTTGCTATTGTAGAAAAATATTCAAAGATTTATAGGCAGCAAAGAGAAGGAAGCAAATTATAACATCCATTATTGGCATCTACTCTTGTCTGTATCCCCAGGAAATGCAAATACAAAGGACTTCCAATTTTCTACTACAACTGAGTGGCAAAGGGAACTGTTATATGCAGATGAGGCAACTTCTATTTGGACAGAGATAAAATGGAAGAAATTTCAGTCTACTATACTTGGCATACCATTTGCATAACTCCAAGAAAACTGTCACAAAGGGATAATAAAAAATCATAAGGCTCTTAAAGAACCACATATAATGCCTGTAGCTAAGCTGCTTAGAAGAGAAACAAACACAGCTTTAAGCTGTATGGGCTGGATCAAGATCCAAAAACAAAAGGGAGCCTAAATATAGATGCTTCTATATTCACTGGGAAAAGTGATCCCTCTTCTCATGTTTGGCAAAAGAATTACACTAGGTTTGAAAATAACTTATCATCCACGTTACCAGTTTTTAAAATTCCTTTAGCTTAAGTCATTGCTTCTCCTGGAGGAATGACTCTGATATTTCCCATCAAATTGTAGGCCAGTGGTCAGCAAACCATGGCTCACGAGCCACATGCGGCTCTTTGGCCCCTTGAGTGTGGCTCTTCCACAAAATACCACATGCGGGCGTGCACGTACAGTGCAATTGAAACTACATGGCCCATGTGCAGAAGTCGGTTTTCGGCCTGGGCGAGTCTATTTTGAAGAAGTGGCTTTAGAAGTGGGGAGTGTCGGTCGGTCGGGCGACCGGAAACGCAGCACAGGCGGGCCACGGGATATGCAGCGCAGGGGAGGTACATTGTTTTGAGGTATGTTCGCTGAGGTTGACCCCTTCCAACTCTCCCATCCACACTTGTCTATCTGAAACAAGTATACAAGACGCGTGTGGATCGGAGAGTTGGAAGGGGTCGACCTCAGCGAACATACCTCAATCAGATTGAGGACGTTTTTAGCAAAGGCCAGTTTAGGAGTACCCTAATTAAGTTAATAACAATGTACCTGCCTATATAGTTTAAGTTTAAAAAATTTGGCTCTCAAAAGAAAATTCAATCGTTGTACTGTTGATATTTGACTCTGTTGACTAATGAGTTTGCCGACCACTGTTATAGGCTCTTTGAGGGCAAGGAGCTCTTGTGTTTACTGTTGTCTTGTGTCCTCGGTATCTAACATAAACTTTTGAACATAATGTAATCTCAAATTAAAATGTTCAATGATGGGAATTGAAGGGGTCCCGGCAGCACAGTAGTGGGACTTGGAAGCTGAGTGTTCCAGTCTAGTCTTTGTCTTTGTGAAAACTTGGCAGGTTTCCTATCTCTATGGGCCTCGACCCTCACCTCGGGAAAAAAAAGGAGGTTAATAATACCTAGTTTGGGGAAGAATTATGTGATGTATCATGACTAGTGTCCAGTGTAATATCTGGCATAGATTTGTCTCTTGAGACATGGATCATTTTTTTCCTACCTCCCAAAATCTCCTTGAGGATTAGGAAGATCAGCAGGCACGTGGCTCATGTTATCTGGACATTCTCTCTCTGTCTGCTCTTATCTTTAAGGCTCTGCCCACTTCAAAACTAATTTCCAACATTTATTAAAACTTTGGCCCTTGACCACATTTCCCTCTTACCCAAGTCCTGACCTCATGCTGGGCAATATCAATGTCTGGGTGAACAACACACCCAACTGTTTTTCATCACCTCCTATTCACCTGGCTCTACAGTTATGCGGACGGCCCAACAGTGATGTGTAAAGCTCACATGATGCTAATGATACTCACACTCAGGAGAGGAAGACACCACACATCACGCAGGGACACATGGAGCGCACTTGGGAACAGAGTGAACAACTAGGGGTAGTCGAGGCAGGCTTTGTAGTATCAAGAGGGTGAGTGCCCCTGGTTCCCATGGGAGATATGATTGACTTGCTTAAATAATTCTACGGAATGGTGGGGAACTACAACCCACTGCTCAGGGGTAAGCAGAAACTGTACCTGGTCCCTGTGATAAGAAGGGTTGTCTGGCTAGGGGATCTTACTGCTGAGAACAGAGTGGGAGGGAAGCTTGGGATTAGGCCATTGAGGTAATTTCTATTTTACCAGATATCAAGGCAGCACATAGTATTTAGCCTTAATGTTAGGCTCATAAACCACACCAATTCATGTCTGACTTCTCAATTCCTTTAACTCCAGGGATTCACCTCCGATCTACTTTGGTATGGCTTACATTTTCAGTCTAATGCTCAGAATCATAATTTCCAACTTCCCACCTTCTTACCATCCTTTTGGTTCTATTTTATTGTTCTTCCAATCCTCCCTGAAAAAACAACTCTGAATCTATTGTGTTTACTCTGCTGAGAACTATAGGAGGAAAACCATTCAGCCAATGAGATTTGAATTGTTAGATTTTCAGTCTCTGACTGTAAATGGATTATTGTATTGCCTAGAAGCTCACGACCTTGTTCTCTCAATAAGCAGAGAAGCTGCTACAAATTTCATTGTTATTCTCAAGGCCCTACTCAACCTTTCTCTAGTCATCCTTACAAAGCACATGAGATAAAAATTCTATCTACACTGCCATCCTACCTTAAGCCTGTAGAGGAAGGGACATTTCTCTTGCTTTCCACCACCAAATATAGACTTGTACTCTGAAGCCTTTCCTGTCTCATCTCCTTGACAACTTTTCCATCATTTTCTCTTCTTTTTCCTCAATCTCCTTCTCTCAGTTGTGCTTTTTTATTAGCATATAAACATCAAGGCTCTTCTACTTTAAAAATCCCACCTTTGGCCGAAACCGGTTTGGCTCAGTGGATAGAGCGTCGGCCTGCGGACTGGGGGGTCCTGGGTTCGGTTCCGGTCAAGGGCATGTACCTGGGTTGCGGGCACATCCCCAGTGGGAGATGTGCAGGAGGCAGCTGATCGATGTTTCTCTCTCATCCATGTTTCTAGCTCTCTATCTCTCTCCCTTCCTCTCTGTAAAAAATCAATAAAATATATATAAAAAAAAAATCCCACCTTTGGCCCTGTAACTACTATTGTTATATCTTTTTTCTTCCCCTCGCAATCAAGCTGCTTTAAAGAATATGTTAGAATTTAAATTTCTTCCAGCTCCATTCATTCCTAGCGCATTGCAACAATAGATTGGCCAATACATATCAGTATATTGGCTTTCACCAAACCTAGTGTAAGGCTTTTGGTTCTTAGCCTGCTTGAACCCTCTAGAACAGTGGTTCTCAACCTTCCTAATGCTGTGACCCTTTACTACAGTTCCTCATGTTGTGGTGACCCCCAACCATAAAATTATTTTCGTTGCTACTTCATAACTGTAATTTTGCTACTGTTATGAATCATAATGTAAATATCTGATATGCAGGATGTATTTAGGCGACCCCTGTGAAAGGGTCGTTTGACCCCCCAAAGGGGTCGCGACCCACAGGTTGAGAACCGCTGTTCTAGAACATGGGCCATTGTCAATTCTGCACACCCCCATGCTTCTGGGACACCTCTCTTCTAGTCTCTGATCACTTGTGTTCAGTCATCTTTCCTTTGCGCCCCCGCCCCTGCCTGCTTTTAATGCTGAAGTTCCTCAAGGTTCAATTCTCAGCTCTGCTTCTTAGGTTGTCTGATCCATACCCCAACTGCTGGCTTTCAAAGCAATTTCTCTTACTCAGAACCTCTCCCTGCTCCAGAGCTCTGTGTCCAACTGACTATAATTATCACCTTCTTTTGCATGTGCCCCAAACTTAGGGCACATTAAACTCATCACTGTTCTCACACATTCACCTTCTACCTTAAATACGTCTGTACTTCATTTTGTTTTTTATTCCCCTACACCTAATCCAAAATCCCAGGTAATATCCAGATCTCTTCCTATCTACTTTGTCCCTTGTATTTTTGCATCTCCGCATTCTTCTATTCCAGCCTGGACTCATACAATAGTTTCATAGTTTCCTCCAGAAAATAATGCTCTTTAGTTCTTCAAAGAGTTTGATTTCCAAATCTGATCTAGCAAATAGCTTGAGGAAGATTATTTAAAAATATAGATTTGTTATCTGTATACCTATTTCCCTATCTTCCTCTTCCTATACAACATGGAATCAGAAGGACAGAAATAATCAATGTTTATAAATTTTCCCAGGTGAATGTCAAGTAAACCACCCTCTGATGAACACTGGGCACCAGTAAGGTATTCCAGTCATGGTGTTGCATAGTTTTGTGCTTCAGAAAGATAGCTCAGGCAGCGGTGTGCAGGGTGGACTGGAGGCTGATTCAGTGCAACCAACATATTTTCTTACATATAAAAACTGAAAAGGCACCCAGGATAGCCACAACTGCATGTCCATGTAATGGTTCCTGTCAATAGTCACTCTGTCTGTATTCTTATCTACCCTTCTAGTGATTGGCAGCTGTGCTAACTGCCTACAGTGAGCAAGAAACTCAGAAATATTAATTAACTTTCATAAAATCACACAGTAACTCAGCAACATAAACAAAAATCAGATTTTTATGATTTTCTGTCTGCTTGTCTTGTATAGTTTCCCGAGCCAGTTCACTGTCTAGAGACGGGTTACCATCATAACGTCTTTAAATAAATCTTTCCAATGGCTTATGGAATTAACTAACACCTCATTTCCTCTTTACACAAGTGTTCAGACAATCATATCTACTACGGAGCCCATGCCTTCCAAATCCTCTGAAGAAGGTTCAAATCCAAGAAGTGAATACGTTTTATCTAAGCAGAGCCTGTCAGAACATTTTTAATAAAGACCTGGCCCAATTTCAGAGCATTCTTTTCATTAGGGCAGGTCTGAAAGCAAAGGCCTTGAAAGTGCTTAGAAAAACATAGTGTAATCACTATGGTACCATTATCCTGTCCCTGGTAATCATTAGGCATCAGCTTGCCAAAGTGAACGGCGGCAAATTACTCATGTATTGTTACCTGAGCTGTGCAGAAGATTGAAATCTGGACTACTAATGATTTTTTTTTCACCTTGTTGGGGAGAGCCTGTAGGAAAGTTCACATGCAGCACAGCTGCTGGCTGGCTGGCGAAGGTGCTTTCAGACAAACATGAAAGGGAAGCAAAGCATCACCTCCCTTCAAAAGTGAAGCTGAAAAGCTCCACATCATTTCATGAGAGCAGCTCTCAGGGAGAAATACTGAAAGTCGTCAAGATCTATAGCTGGATAAGAAACTAGTTACTCCGCTTTGAGTAGATTTTTACCTGCTCTAAAAGAGATAGACAGAGTACAAGCTGGATTTAACACAAATCAAGTTTAAGGTAAATATTTACTAACAGTTTGTAGAAAAAAATTCTTATTTAGTGGCATCATCTAATTAATTGGATTTTCTTTTCTTTTCTTTTCTTTTTTTTTTTTTTTTGTCTGCTGCTTCAGCAAGTTTTGAATTCCATAAAGGCTTGAGCCCTATCCGGTTTGGCTCAGTGGCTAGAGCAGGGGTGGGCAAACTTTTTGACTCGAGGGCCACAATGGGTTCTTAAACTGGACCGGAGGGCCGGAACAAAAGCATGGATGGAGTGTTTGTGTGAACTAATATAAATTCAAAGTAAACATCATTACATAAAAGGGTACGGTCTTTTTTTTTTTTTTTTTTAGTTTTATTCATTTCAAACTGGCCGGATCCGGCCTGCGGGCCGTAGTTTGCCCACGGCTGGGCTAGAGCGTCAGCCTGCGGACTGAAGGGTCCCAAGTTCGATTCTGGCCAAGGGCACATGCCTGGGTTGCGGGCTCAATCCCCGGTGGGCCGTGTGCAGGAGGCAGCCGACCAATGATTCTCTCTCATCATTGATGTTTCTATCTCTCTCTCATTCTCCCTTCCTTTCTGAAATCAATAAAGAAATATATTTAAAAAATAAAATAAATAAAGGCTTGAGTGTAGGTGTGATGAAAGAGAACCAAGCCATTCCTAACCTTGTTAAAGCATTTATAGAATCTAGTACAGGCAGTGTGATTGGGAACATGAAAAGTCAGCCATTACTACATTTGTGTCTGTACCTAAGAAAGACTTCTGAAGTGAAGCTCCAGGTTCCTGATACTGCGGATAACTGATGTAGGACAGGTGGAGAGTTCTAGATGGTTTTGTGAATGTGAAAGGTAACATTCAAGATAAAGATGGAACGCCTCTTCCTTCTATAGGAAAAAGTACGGTGTCTGGAATGGGGACATGCGGATCAAAAAAGCATTGATTTCTACTGCTGGCTCAGCTGGTGACTGCTTCTTTAGTCTGAGGCAATTTTCCCAGCCAATTTGTGACTAAATCTCAGCATCTACAAAATGAGGTTAGGCATCTGTTCTGTTTGAGACCCAGCTAATACATATTACTAGGACTTTTGTTCGTGTTATTAATGTTTATGATGCCTTAATGGATTTTCAGAGAAAAGAGAAAAAGGATTATATAAGCTCAAAGTGCTATGAATATTATTTTTCATGTTATTACAAAGGGTATTGTGGAGGCTGATGAATTAACATTTGCAATATTCCTTAGGAAAAGTTGTAATAAACATTATAGGTATTATTTCATGAATGGATATGTAGAAAGCCTACATGTAATAGCTTCCTGATCAACCTGATATTAGGGTCATACCAGACTCTTAGTCACCTATAGTCACCTAAAGTATTTACCAGTCTCTCTCTCTCTCTCTCTCTCTCTCTCTCTATATATATATATATATATATATATATATATATATATAAACTCAGGGTGCCAGTCTACCCATATTATCCAGAAAGATGAAATAATGTGTCATGAAGTTTCATTTGTTCAAAAATCTGAAAGGTCTAATAATTTGCATCATAATTTTTCCTTTGTTTTACTGTTGATTTCTTAAACTGTTCTTAATACAATATAATTCCGGTTTCTAACAGATGGGGTTTTAACATAATGGCATCCTTGGGGTTTTGGATTTTTGTCAGAGATTTGCTTGATATTTAACGCCTCAGAGATGCTGGACATATTTTTATGGTGCCTGGCTTTGAATAGCTATTAAAGTGTATATTACAGGCATAAGGCACCTTCAATTTACAGTATTTTACCTACTTATACCATTTCCAGGGCTCTCTATTGTAACATTATCATTAAGGTTGCTGGCCCTTTGCTGTCAACAACATGATTGAATTCTATTACAGTTACTCTTGATATAAAATCTTCTCATGCTCATTGGCACTAAAGGTGCGGGAGCCATGCAGGTGGTAACATAAAAAGGAGCAATGTACTCTGAACTGAAAGCAGGAGAGCCGTAGCCTAGAGAAGGTAAATAGATCCCCAATGCAAGACATCACTGTATTACCATACTCTCTGGGGGCAGGTTTTCTTTTGAAGTTTAGTTCATAAATACTAAAGAGAGTCCTGCTCTTATTTTGCTTTTCTCTCTAGGGCAGTGAAGGATGGGGATGCAATCTGGAGGAAGTCTCACAAAGAAAGGCTCAGTAAAGAACAATGACAGTCTGCTTTAGGACAGAGGAGAATCTGACCTATCCGGTTTTGCTCAGTGGTTAGAGCTGCGGACTGAAGGGTCCCAGGTTTGATTTTGGCCAAGGGCACATGCCTGGGTTGTGGGCTCAATCCCCAGTCAGGGCCATGGAGGAGCCAGCTGATCAGTGATTCTCTCTCATCACTGATGTTTCTATATCTCTCTCCCTCTCCCTTCCTCTCTGAAATCAATAAAAGAAAAAAAAAGACAGAGGAGAATCTAATCAATGAATAATGCCTCATATTTTACATACAATAACGGTGCTTTTTACACTTGGGAATGAAGAATTCAGCAGTCCTTCTTGCAACCAGAGCAGCAAAACAGGTACCACGAGTAACAAAGAACAGAGGCACTCAGCTTATGAAACCAAGTTGTCTTCAAAACTATTTACCAGTAACCTGACCTTGTGCTTGTGCCTGGGTGTCAGTTTCCTCATCCTCATAAGGCTGTGGGGAGGATTGAATTAGTGAATATTTGTGAAACTTTGAAATGCGTGGCCCGCGGAACATGCTGTCTTCCATATGCAGCAGTGGGGTCCGGTGCCACACAGCCCCCGCAGGAGGGGACATTTGCACCTGTCCCACCTCTGCCTGAGGAATACTGAAGTGCAAGGAAATCAGGCGACAGAGAAGTGGAGCATATACAAACATAGCCAATTCACTGTAATAAAGGGATATTTCATATATACTAGAAGCTGGTGATTACTGGACACGGACTTGTGCTGGACTAAGACTTCCTGTGCATCATTTCATTGAGTCCTGCAGGAGCTCTCTGAGGGAGGCATTGCCATTAGCCTCAGTTTACCGCTAAGGAAAATGAGGCACTGAGAGGAAAAAATGACAATTTCTACGTGAGGAGCTGGGAGTAGTTTATCCAACTGCTAGCCTTCATTGTATCTCCCTCCTTTCTCTCTCCCATATTTTTATGGGAACAAGAATTGTTGACTGTAGACTACACCATGAATGTGTGCACAGTTACAACTAAAAGATATCTATTTGTCCGTGCATTACATATTTTCTCAGAAAGAACCGGAAGGTTACAATGAAAGAAGAATTTGTTTATAGGCATAGAGCTCTAGATCAGTGATGGTGAACCTTTTGAGCTCGGCGTGTCAGCATTTTGAAAAACCCTAACTTAACTCTGGTGCCGTGTCACATATAGAAATTTTTTGATATTTGCAACCATAGTAAAACAAAGACTTATATTTTTGACATTTATTTTATATATTTAAATGCCATTTAACAAAGAAAAATCAACCAAAAAAATGAGTTCACGTGTCACCTCTGACACGCATGTCATAGGTTCGCCATCACTGCTCTAGATCCATTAGTATAGCTATCTTTTCATGTTTGCATTTGTATTAATTTGTATAAAGGTTTTTTGGGGCTCAACATACATGTCTTTTCTGTTCTCCTAAATGCCCATGGCAGGGCAAGGAGAGTGGTGCAGGGGTGTGATCTGCCTTAGGTACAGATTGTAAGGAGGTGCACTGTCTATGGAGAATTGAAAAATAATAATAAAACCAACCAAAAATCTGCCTGCTTTTTCTTAGAGGCATGCAATTCTAACCCCATTGGTGATTGAGCACTGCTCCTCACCAGGCAGGCCTCCAGGCTTTCCCCTCCCTCCTCTCTGGTATGTCACTGTATATCTGCCTTAGGGGAGGGAATTAAAGTGTGATACAAAGGAAAGGATATATTTTCAATAATAAAAATACCTAGTAACCATCTATCAGTTAGGCATTTGTTAGGCACGTAGATATTCTTAATGACTACTGTTAGAACACTTTCGCAGCACAGAGAAAAACAAAACTTTTATGGAAACAAACACATACACCCAGAAACAAAGGTAAAATACTGCCCCCAAATCATCTTTGCTCAATCCATCCCTAATATCCAGAAGGGCCGGGAGGCACATATCTGCTTCATTTTGTTCCCGTTGCTTGGCCGGGAGGTGAGTATTCTTTAATGATGAGAGGAGAATATAAAAAGTAGTTAAGAATAAAGCCTTTCCGATTTAACTGTTCCATTCTTTTCTTCTCCCCAAGGTGATGGATGATGTATGGGAAGAAATAAGAATTCAGAACAGTGTGACTAAATCACACTTGTTAAAGTTAGAAAAGCCCTGAATAGGTCAATTTTACTGACTTCATAGAGGGAGAAAAGCACAGGAACATTTCATGAAGGGTAAGAGGTTTTGCAACTCCCCACCTGAGCTTACAATTACTGTTTACTCACCTGCGTACTACCATTATTATCATCAAACTTTATTGATAAGGTCATCCCATGGTAAAACTATAAAATAGGAGTTGTTCTTTTGTTCACCATTCTTTTTGGAAGACTCTTACAGCTTTGTTGGGCTCCCATCTTATTATATGCTGCTGCACCCTATCCATCACCACCACCACCACCTCCCACACCTCTTCACCAGACATAACAGTTTGAGGGCTTCGGCAATAACTCATGTTCCTAATCTTTCCCATTCACTTTCTCCCATCAGCTTTTTTCCCTCCCATGTCCCATTCTCTTGGAACTCTGCTCTGAGAAAACAGCTGGGGATACATCACTCACGCCAGTTCCCGAAGATGGGTTGGCCAGTTGGTTGTTTTTATATGAATAAACTAGAGGCCCAGTGCACAAATTTGTGTACAGGTGTGGTCCAGCCAGCCTGCCTCAATAAGGGCTGATCAGGCTGGGCCTGCCAGAGGGAGGGGCGGCTGGTCCTGACCCCAATCTGTGTGTGTGTGTGGGGGGGGGGGGGATTGGGGGCGGGGCTGGCCAGGGGGAGGGGCTGCGGGCAGTTGGCCGGCTGGCCCCATTCCCCGGTCGAACTCTCGGTCAAACTCCTGGTCAAGGGGACAATTTGCATATTAGACTTTTATTATATAGGATTGGGTAGTTCCTCTGTGCTTTCAGGCTAAGAACTAAGAATTTGTATCCTCTTTAATATAGATACCCCTAAATTAAGGTCAGGATTAAAAGATAACAAGAAACAAACACAGCGATCCAGTTGCTTACTATGAGTGATGTTAAAGAAAATAGAGTAGCATTAACTGTCAGTTTTAGAAAATGAAAATAAAGCAAGGTCCATTCGTGAGTTTGAGATGAGGTGAGTCCACAATGTGAAATCGGTCCTACTGAATTAACCAGCAAATAAATGGTTAAAACCAAAAGAGCAAAGGGGTAAGTAGGCTAATGTAGAAAAATGGCTTTTTCTTAAGGTTCTTAAGGATTAAACCTCACAGATAACAGCATGGTGATTACCAGAGGGAAAGGGAGGTCGGGGAAGGTAGGAGAGGATAGAGGGGGAATAAATGGTGATGGAAGGAGACTTAACACACTACAATATACAGATGATGTATTATAGAGTTGTACACCCCAAACCTACATACTTTTATTAACCAATGTCATCCCAATAAATTTAATAAAAAAGAGTACAGTCTCTTTTCTGCTTAATCCTTTATAACTCCATAGAAAACAGTGGAAAGGATCACAAGCAAACAAACCCTCCTCTGATCATGTCACTTAAATGTAAGAAAAAGACTAATTATGTCCCTCAGATACTAATGTATATTAGGATTTCAGGATAGTCTAATTAATTATATCACATTTTCCCCAACTGAGCATATTCAAATACCATATCTTTTGCTGATATCTTCTAAAGTGATATAATCTTGTAACTTGTTCAAGATGTATTTTGTAGATATAAGTTAGGGCAGTAGAGAAGATACTTTTGGGAGGTGTCCTCAATTCACAGCATCAAGGTTCTGTTCATTCTGGTTGGTGTTTTTTACTTACTCTATCATAAAACTTTATAAAGTGCTAACTACCCAAGACAAGGGATATCTTGTCACTTCATAGTCTCATCAACTCCATATTCCTTTCTGTGTCTTTCTGTTTTTTTTTGTTGTTGTGGTGATTTGTTTGTTTTTGCTTTTCAACCCTCTTTATGTCTTTGCCTCTCTTTGCCTTTCTTGTCTTTTTTTCATCTCTTTGACAATAATTTTCTTGGTTAAAATGCTCCATTGTGAACAGACTAGATTATAAGTGTTTTGGAAATAAGAGTGAAAAAAATGGTTAAATTCAGATCACGGATAGCCTGACAGACTAAAAAAGTTCAGTGTAAAACCATTGAAGGCTTTTGAACTGGGAAAGAACTGATAAAAAAATTTCTGTATGCTGGCGTAAGAATGGGCTGGAAGATTTTGAGACAGGCATCTGTTTTTAAGTGGAAACTAACAGATGACTATGGCAAAAATTCCATTCAGCTTGATTTCTAGGGAACTATATCAAACTCAGCATACTGTCAGAGTTGTGAGAAGTGGTATCAGTCGCAAAATGGATTTATATTCACGCCATTGCCAAGGACTTAGAGATGAAAGCTTAACTGTCTTCTCAGTCTTCCATTAGCTCTACCAAATCCTAGGTGAAAAAAAAATGTAATTCCAATAGCCTCTGTGCATATTGAGTAACAAGTGAAGTTGATTTATTTTAAAATATCTATGAAATATTTTCCAAAACAATTTGTATATAATATTGTATGCATAATACATATAAAACAATTTTATGCATATATATATATATATATGCCTAAGCAACCGTCCGACCGTTCAACCATTGGACCATTCGACCGGTAACTATGATGTGCAATGACCACCAGGGGGCAGACGCGCAATGCACAGGCATGGAAACATGGAACAGACTGATAAATCTCAGAGGGAAGGAGGGAGGGGAGAGGGTGGGACAAGATTAACCAAAGATCTTATATGCATACTAGAGGCCCGGTGCATGGATTCGTGCACTGGTGGGGTCCCTCAGTCTGGCCTGTGGGGATCGGGCTGAAACCCGGCAGTCCGACATCCCGAGGGGATGCGAGAGGGCACAGGCCAGGCCTAGGGACCCCACTGGTGCATGAATCTGTGCACTGAGCCTCTAGTATATAAATATGATAGTATGTTTTTTTTTCTGTTTTCTAGTGTTGTTTTCTCTAAGTTTATAATTACTTTTAAGATCATGGGTATAGTACACTGTGCTTCCATTGTTTTCAGTCAATGAGGGCTCAATTGTATTGTTTGAAATTGAGCATGTTTGGCATCGTTTGTTCCTATTTTATATATAATCTTATACCTTTTAAAGAAAATAATTCAGCCTGAGTGCCCATCAGTAGATGAATGGATAAAAAAGCTGTGGTACATTTACACAATGGAATACTATGCAGCTATAAAAAAGAAGGATCTATTACCTTTTGAGACAGCATGGAGGGACCTGGAAATGATTATGCTAGGTGAAATAAGCCTGTTAGAGAAAGACAAGTATCACATGGTTTCATTCATATGTGGAATCTAGTGAACAAAATAAAATGATGAATGAAATAGGACCAGAGGCATGGAATCTGGGAACAGAATGACAAATCTCAGAGGGAAGGTAGAGAAGGTGTGGGAAGAGATTAACCAAAGAACTTATATGCATATATGTATTGTCCATGGACACAGACAATAGGGTGGTGAAGGCCAAGAATGGGGCAAAAACCAGGAGTGGGGAGGCAGGGTGAAAAAAGGGGGGATATCTGTAATACTCTCAACAATAAAGATTAAAACATTAATGCCATTTTATTATTCATATTTTTTTCTTATTATTCTTAAAGAAGTTCCTTAAACATTTCTTATCATACTGATTTTTATTGTCTGGGAAGCTCTTTATCTACCCTTCAATTCTAAATGATAGCTTTGCTGGGTAATCTTGATTGTGACCCTTCCTTTTTATCACTTTGAATATTGCTTGCCACTCCCTTCTGGTCTGCAAAGTTTCTGTTGAGAAATCAGCTGACAGTCTTATGGGAGATCCCTTGTAGTTAACTAACTGCTTTTCTCTTACTGCTCTTAAGATTCTCTCTTTGTCTTTAACCTTGGTATTTTAATTATTATGTGTCTTGGTGTGAGCCTTCTTGGGTTCATCTTGCTTGGGATTCTCTGAGCTTCCTGGGATTGTATGTCTATTTCCTTTTTCAGGTTAGGAGAGTTTTCATCATTATTTCTTCAAATAGATTTTTAATTACTTGCTCTCTCTCACTTTGCCTTTTGGTACCCTCATGATGCAAATGATGGCGTGCTTGAAGTTGTCACAGAGGCCCATTAAACTATCTTCATTTCTTTGTATTTATTTTTCTTTTTGTCAACCTGATTGGGTGTTTTCTGCTACTTTATATTACAAATTGCTCATTCAGTCTTTTGCTTCAACAATCTAATCTAATCTATTGTTGATTCCCTCTAATGCATTCTCCATTTCAGTTATTGTATTCTTCATTTCTGACATTCTTTTTTATGTTTTCCATTCTCCATTTATATGTTTCCTATACCTTTGTTGATGTTCTCACTGAGATCATTGAGCATCATTATGACCAGTGATCTGATCTCTGCATCTGGCAGATTGCTTGTCTCCATTTTGGTCAGTTCTTTCTCTGGAGTTTTGTTCCATTCTTTCTTTTGGGACATGTTTCTCTACCTCCTCATGTTGGCTGTCACTGTGCGTTTGTGTCTACGTGCTAGGTAAAGCTACTATGTTTCCCGGTCTTGGTAGAATGACTTTATGTAGTAGGTGTCCTGTGGAGTGGCACAGTCTCTCTGGGCACCTGAGCCAGGTGTTACAAGTTTGTCCCTTGTGTGAGTTGTGTGCGCTCTATAGTTGAGCCTTGTTTGTTGTTGGCACATCAGTGGGAGAGACAGATCCTCAGGCTGATTGGTTGTGAGGACTGGCCGTGACTACCGTGGAGGAGCTGTTGTGCAGGAACTGACACTTTAGAGCAGGATTCCTTTTAGCAGGGCTCTGGTGCCTTCTGAGTCTGTCCTTTTGGTGTGTCATTTGTGGAGGCGGTTGGATGGTGCTCTGGTGTGGTCTGAAGCTGACCACCAGGTGTGTTGGTTCTGGGGCCTCTTGGAAAGGGCTCTGGTGCAGGCCAAGGTCAGTCGCTGCCTGTGGCTTTCCTCAGGGCTACTTGATAGGAAATACAAAATGATCTGTAGATGGTTACTTGTGCTGGGTTTGTAAGTGACTGGGAGAGGCTAAGCTGTGAATGTTATTTTATTGAATTAATTGGGGTGAATTGAAGCCAGCTGCCACTAGTGCTGGGGTGAGGCCACTTAGCAAGAGGTACAGGGTCTACTGAGGCCAGATGCTGCTTGTTTGGTGTTTGTGAACTTTTAAGGTATTTTAGGAAAGTCTGCAGCATAAGCCAAGATAGGCCGTTTGTATGGATATGCCACTGGAAGGGGCTTAGTGGCTTGGGTTGGACTGCAAGTTGGGTGGGACAGGGTCTCAGAGAATCATCAGGGCAGGTTGATAGAGACTCAGATATAAAAAGGAAAAGAAAAAAGAAAAAAAAGAGAGAGTGAGATTCAGATCTTCCTGCACCTGCAGGCTGGGTTCGGGAAGGCTCAACAAAGGAACAATGGCTTTCACCAGCAATTCTGTCCCTCCAGCCCTTCCCCTAAAATCAGACAATTCAGTTCCTCCCAGTATGTTCCTGGTGCCTTTTGAGCTACTACACCGGTGCTGGAACTCAGAGTGAGTGAGTATAAGTAAGTCTATCCAAGACCTTTAAATGGAATGTGTGAGACCCCAGCAGCCCTCTGTCTCAGCCACAATCTCTGCTGGTTTTTACAGCCAGAAGTTATGGGGACTTCTCTTCCCAGCACTAGAACAAACCTGGGCTGGAAAGCCTGATGTGGGGCAGGGACCTTTGCTCTGTAGAGGGGATTTCCAAAGCTAAGATATCCCTTGCCACACATGGGTGTGGGGATCAGCCTATTCTCCACCTCCACTCCTCCCACCAGTCTCAACATGGCTTCTTCTGTAAATCCTTAGTTATAGGACTTCTGTTCAGCTAGACTTCAGGCAATTCCCAATGATGGGTTTTCTGTAGTTTAGTTATAATATTTATTTGGTCATGGGAGGAGGTGAGCATAGTGTTTTCCTACTCTGCCATCCTGACCAGAAGCCTCATCATATTTTCTCTTAACCACTTATATTTACACTAGAGGCTCGGTGCAATACACTCATGCACTGGGGCAGGGCGGGGGGCTCAGTCCAGCCTGTGCCCTTTCGCAGTTCAGGATCCCACGAGGAGCGGGCCTAAGCTGGCAGGCGGACATCCCCCAAGGGGTCCTTAGCTCTGCCACGGAGCCAACCATGAGCCTGGCTTCTGGCTGAGCGGCACTTCCCCTATGGGAGCGCACTGACCACCAGGGGGCAGCTCCTGTGTTGAGCGTCTACCCCTAGTGGTCAGTGCACGTCACAGTGACCGGTCGTTCTGCCATTTGGTCGATTTGCATATTAGGGTTTTATTATATAGGATTACACGTACATGGTTTCCTTCAATCTTTGAACAAATTTATAATTGCTTTGAAGTCTTTAGTAAATCTAAAATATAAGCTCTCTCAAAGTCAGTTTCTATTTACTGTTTTTTCCTCTAAGTATGTGTCACACTTACCTGTTTTTTGTTTTTGTTTTTTATGTTTCATACTTTTTTGTTAAATATTGGATATTTTAGATAATATATTGTAGCAACTCTGGATTCTGATTTTCTCTACTGACTTTTCCTATCTCCTTCGTTCTCTTCCTCCTTCTCTCCCTCTTTACCTCTCTTTCTTCCATTCACTTTCTCCCTCCATCCTTCCTTTCCTTCCATTCTCCCATCCTTTCCTTTCTCCCTCTTTCTTTATAACTTATTCTGTAGAAGCTATCTCCTTGGCAATGTGCCACCACTGATGTCTGCTAAGATGTTTTAAATTCTACTTTTATTTGTTATCTTGGCTTCCTAGGGGTCATGTATCATAGCTTAGTGGTTAGTAATAACTGGT
The DNA here is from genome assembly GCF_000147115.1 of Myotis lucifugus. Classification (NCBI taxonomy): domain Eukaryota; kingdom Metazoa; phylum Chordata; class Mammalia; order Chiroptera; family Vespertilionidae; genus Myotis; species Myotis lucifugus. The sequence goes on along the minus strand of NW_005871070.1, from coordinate 8,987,598 downwards.
TAGAGATGGTGCTAAACACTTTGAGCCCATAGACGTACCTTAAGTCAATCAATCTGCTTGTGATTTGAAGAGGACATTAAGGTTCAGACAGTTTTCATGTCTGTCCCAGATTTTATTTTCCTCTCAGACTTCCTGGGTCTCTGTGTGTGCACATCGTCCCCAGTCATTCAGAAATGTGTGGAGAATATATATAGCCCCACTACAGCTCTTATACTTCCAGGGTCTCCCTGTTATATTTCTGGCTGGTTTGTAAGCCCATCACACATCACAAACAGACTACAACCCCAGGCTAGCAAATCGGCAGGCTTGCCTCATTCATTTCTCACCAAGTTTGCTGATTTTACTGAAAACACCTGCCAGGCACAGACTTTTGCTCTGGGTTTCAGACCAATTCTACTCCCGCGGGCAGCAAAACTGCAGGTTTTTACGGACACTCCTACCCTGGTCTGTGACAATCTAGCTGGGATGGAGGAGAGACGAAAGCAGCCCCAGGCAAGAAGGCCACTGTCTCCCACTGTTTTAACCTGAAATTCTGTCAACTTTTCATAAATAAATGATCTCTTTGTTGTCTTCCTTTGGTTGATTGCTAGAGCCCTGAAATGCTTGGGGGATTTGCTTTGACAATTTTGTAGTTTTATAGTTGGCTTTTGAGAATAGGATTCACTGACCACCTCTTTTTCTCCATTGTCCAAAGATCTACCTTCAAATTATACACTTCTTATTCCACAGTGGCCCTTTTTTCTATCATTTAATTTCTGTTCTGGAGAACAATTTGACACGGGATGCCTGACTAAAGTGGTGCGAGAGATAGGGTTGAACCTGTCCCAAATAAACAATGGAAAAGAATGATGCCAAATTTGAAAATGTAAATTTTAGAGTTGTTTAAGTCACCCTACTAGTAGTCTCAGACTACTAAATGATCTATATAGGAAGATAAAGATTAGAAAGCTGTCAGCGTATTACAAATTAGAATTCACACTATCTATGTGATATGAAAGGCACGATTATGTTACAGCAATCTAGTAACAGAGCAACCTAGTAGCACTGGCCACCAATTGTATGAAGTGGTGGCTAAAATAAATAATGAACATTTAAAAATCATGATTTCCATGAGTTTTAAGAGACAAGACGTATTATTCAATGCTCCTAATGTTCAAAGTTGGAAATGCATCTTCATCCCATCAGAGTCTTATTTCAGTTCCATATCTTCTTCCAAAAACACATCTCCATAAAAGACAGCATGCCAGCCTGCTCTCTGCAGGAATGTGTAGATGTTTATTTCAAGAAGGATCAGTGGAGTTTGGTTTAAGTAGTTAGTCTCACAAGAATTCAAGAATGGGAAATAATTACACCAGGATTCGTGGGGGTGGGATCTAAATGGTCAGGACAAGGCTATCCACCCAAGTTTTAATGGAGGTTCATGGTAGTGGGTCTCTGCTTCCTGCAGCTTATTTTATTTGTTCTTCTACTTTCCTCAACAAAAAAGCTTTATTTGTTTGCCCATGGTCTCTCTGCTCCCACAAAATACCACATAACTTTAGCTTGGCATGACCTGATTTTATCTGTCTTTACAGACATTATAGTTCTCCTTCCACAACTGACTTAGTCATTTAGTGCTCACTGTACTATTCTCAGAAGAATCTGACTCACCCGATTTGGTTCAATCCTCTCTGACCAGTGCTTTGGGTTTATAGAAGTAGTTCTGATTTTCTATGGCCACCCTTTCAGCAGGAGCCATGGGTGGAGATTTGCTTAGAAAAGGGGCATAGGTTGGGAATGAGGACAGTGACTGGCATCTATAATAGAATTGGTTTATTCCTAAGTGAGTCTCTCTATTCCTCAAGTGCTAACAACTTTTTAAAAATTCTCTCTGAAGCAGATACACGCAAAATTCGCTTGGGGTGAGCTCTTGACATTATTTTGATAACATATACTATAGATTCTTTTATTTAAAACTTGCCATAACCTTCTTTTCCTTCTCTATTTTGATGGATCTCAATTTTTGGTTACAGACTATTTAACATAAATGCTTGCAATATATAATTTTAATTAATGTGTGTAACTACATATGAAGAATTGAACCAAGGAAAGGTGAAGGCATTTCATGGGTGAGAAAATGGCTACAGAAATAATAAAGGATGAAATGATCATAGTTCATGTGGTTTCCTAGGGCTGCTGTAGCAAATGATCACAAACTGGACGGCTTACTAGTAAAGCAATAGAAATTTATTCTCTCTTTCGGTTCTGGAGGCTAGAAGTCTAAAAGCAAGATGTCATCAGAGCCATGCGCAGCGGTTCTCAACCTGTGGGTCGCGACCGTCGGAAAACACATATAGCATATCAGATATTTACATTACGATTCATAACAGTAGCAAAATTACAGTTATGAAGTAGCAACGAAAATAATGTTATGGTTGGGGGTCACCACAACATGAGGAACTGTATTAAAGGGTCGTGGCATTAGGAAGGTTGAGAACCATGCAGGCTCTAGGGAAGAATTGTTTCTTGCCTCTTCCTAGCTTCTGGTAGTTGGCAATTCTTGGTGTTCCTTCATTTACAGCTATATCACTCCAATTTCTGCCTCTGTCTTCACCTGGTTATCTTCCCTGTGTGTCTTGTCTGTCCAAATCTCTTTCTCCTTATAAAGACACGACTCATTGGCTTTAAGGCCCTAACCCAGTATGATCTTATACATACATCTGCAAAACCCTGTTCCCCAAAAAGTTATATACACAGGTACTGAGGGTTAGGACTTCAATAGAACTTCCGAGGGGACACAATTCAATCCACAACAATCTAGTTAGGAAACTAGCATGAATGGAATGGAGAATGTGTACTGTGGACAAATGAGGATAATCATGAAAATGGAATTCATGAGATCTGGGTCATAAATAATCATGGTGCAGATACTACACCATACTAATCAATTCCAAAGGTATCTTTCTCAAATAGCCTACACAAATTCAGAGTAGTCAAAGTATCTTTTCTAGAATTCATCAATAGTATTGAGTTTTATTGCCTTATTCCTTAGTGCTTTTGTTTTTCTTCCTACTTTGCTGAGAATTTCCACAGATTTTCTGACATCTTCTCCCATTCTTCTGATTCATGACTGTTAGCATAAATATATTATCCATGCTCTTGTCTAAAGCCTATCTGTAACTTTGTACCCTAGATCCTATCACATCTAGACTATTCAAGGCAGTACTTTAGCAAATTCCCCTCCCCAACTTTCCTATTATTTATCCTCAGCTAGATCATGCCCATCAATGTGCATACATACACAACACATACACACATAATACATGCATACTGTGTATACATGCATACATAAGATGACATAGCATGCATAAAGATGTTATTTTGCACATTTCAGAACTCTCTTGAGTCCATTTTATCTACCAAATGCTGCAGAAATGGTTTTATTCCCCTTTGTAACAAAATTCCTTAAAAGACTTTTCTTTCTTCAAGGTCTCTCCTACACACTTCAATCTAGCTTTCACCCCACCACTCCACTAAAATGTTCTTGTCATAATTATCAATAGCCTCCCTATTGCTAAATCCAATGGTCAATTCTCAATCCTCACTTTCTTGACTTATCAACAACATTTATCACAGCTGGCTACTCTTGTATCCTAGATACGCTTGCCTTCCAGGACACTATACTCTCCTCAATTTCATTTCACTTCACTGTTTTTTCCCCTAGTTTTATTTGCTGGTGATTCTTCTCAAACTTATAATGTTTGACCATTTTAGAGCATCCGTGAACCTCTTGAAGGCAGTTTTTAATGTTATACCAGTCATAATTATGCTTTAATTGGTGGATCTCAAGATATATATATATATAGATATATATATATATATATTCAAAATTATATATATATTCAAAATTATATATATATTCAAAATTATATATATATATATATATTCAAAATTATATATATATTCCTTTGGCATTTCATTGAATCTCTTGGTTGGTCTTAAATACTACCTGTATGCTAATAACTCCCAAATGATATCACTAGTCCAGACCTCTCTCCTATCTTCAGACTCATATATCTAACTTCCAATTCAATATGATTGGATATGTAATAGACATTTCAAACTCACCATATCCATCCTACCACCAACCTGCTCTACTTTTAACTATACCCACCTCTGATAATGGTAGCTCTATTCTTTTAGTCACTTGCACCAAAATCTTAGTCTTTCTTGATTTTTTCCACTCCATATCCTATCCAAAAAGAAGTTTTTTTGTGCGAAAAATATGAGGAAGATTCAAAATATAATCAGAATCCAATAATGCTCTCCATCTCCACTGGTATATCCTCATAAATCGACTATCATTTCTCATCTGAAATATTACTTCAATGTTCTTCTAACTGGCCTGTTTCTACCCTATCCTCCTACATAGCAGCCAGAGTGAAGCTGTTAAAACTTAAGTCAGCCCTGACTGGTTTGGCTCAGTGGATAGAGCGTCAGCCTGTGGACTGAAGGGTCCTGGGTTCGATTCTGGTCAAGGGCATGTACCTTGGTTGTGGGCACATCCCCAGTAGGGGGCGTGCAGGAGGCAGCTGATCAATGTTTCTCTCTCATCGATGTTTCTGACTCTCTATCCCTTGCTCTTCCTCTCTGTAAAAAATCAATAGAATATATATTTTTTAAAAAACTTAAGTCATATAACATCTCTCTTCTTCTCAAACCTTCTAATGCCTTCCCACTTTGTGCAGGGTAAAGCTAATATCTTTACAATGCCCACAAGGCCCTATATGAACTAACCCTTTGAAAACTTGGATCTCCTCTCCTTCTATTTTCTCTACCATTCCTTTCGAACCAGCCATACTATCTTCACATCCATCAAACATGTTAGGTTTTGCCCTTGTCATAGTGGTCTTGCAATTAAAATACTTCTCCAGATATTTCATTTCTAATTCCTCATTCTTCAAGTCTGAGTAATTATTACCTTCTCAATGAGGCTTATCCTAACCACCACCATATCCCCTTTAAGTATTTATTATTTTGTACTTATCATTGTATTTATACTATATAAGGTACTTATTTGTTATGTTTATTGTTTAGTATCTCCCGCCTCTAGAATATAAGATTCATGAAGACAGGGAGTTTTGTTTGTTTTTTACCGATGCATTTCAAGCATCAAGAACAATTCTTGACACATAGTAGTTACTCAATGAATACTTGTTGAGAGAATAAATCTTTTGTTTATCTTGGAAGACTAGACCAATAGCTTCTTGAAGGAAAGAAGAACTTTTATTTTTTCTCTAGTGATCCCACCAATTAAAGCATAAAGCATAATTATGACGAGTATAACAGTAAAAATTGCCTTCAAAAAATGTACCTCATCACTGATACTAGTGAAGAAGAGCTTTACAATGTGCTAGGGAATATGATAATTTAATGGTGTTACATAGGTTATTTTTAAGTGGTTGTAAAGTGCAATGCTTAATGGTCCTTCACCTTGCTGTGCAAAGCAACATGCAGGGACTGACACTGTCTCTTCCCTGGTACACTGTTGGATGCCACTTCTTAGTCCTGTGCATCTTAGGAGGGTCCTAAGGGCAGTCTGGACAATAGACAGAATGGGAATTCAATAGAATAGGATTGCACTTCCCAGGCTGAGTTCTGACACTTCCCTTGTGATGCTGTTCTCTTCACTTGTCAGAAAGAAAGGATACAGTGGGGCATTCAGAGGCCCTAGAACAGTGATGGCGAACCTTTTGAGCTCGGCGTGCCAGCATTTTGAAAAACTCTAACTTAACTCTGGTGCCGTGTCACATATAAAAAATTTTTTATATTTGCAACCATAGTAAAACAAAGATTTATATTTTTGATATTTATTTTATATATTTAAATGCCATTTAACAAAGAAAAATCAACCAAAACAATGAGTTCGCGTGTCACCTCTGACATGCGTGTCATAGATTCGCCATCACTGCCCTAGAAGATTATGGAGTCACTGGATGGAAGGAAGCCAAGTTTCTGAATCAACAGGTGGGAGACCACTCACCACTTTTTATTGGCCAATGACATGAATAAGGGCTAAAATCTTTATAGTTTTAACTTGCTGATAACTGGGGTTAATTTTTATGACAGCTAGTCAACCATGACCCACAGGGCCAGTTCCTAATATTATCTCAGAAAGGTAGGTGAAAGTTGATTATGCAAAGCTATTAAAATGTTATATATTAGTATCAAGGAAACTTGAAGTCTTTGGCAAAGCAGGAATGCAATCTCTAAAAACTGCTCTTTTTACTAAAATACTCCATTATGTTAGCATTTCTTCTGAACCATATAGGTTGATGCTTTTTGGACCTGAGATGTGAATCTCTAGCTTAAGTTAGGATTCCTCTTTCAATTCAATGGCAGTGTCAATAGGAAAGCAAGTTGGCTGTTTGTGCTTGGCACCACCTGGCTGCAGTTACATCTCTCAGCACTAAGCAGCCGGCTGTGTCAGAGTTGAGTACTGTCATTCTGATGAAGTGGGGAGTGTGTTGCCCTGGTAGGAAGCCTTTTAAATTGAATGACAAGGTTTTTCTTATTTGTTACATCCCCAGGCCATTGTCAAATCATATAATGCCAGCCCAGGAAAGTAATTACAGAACTGTTGTGAGGCTGTTAGCAGCTGCTTTTCATTTTTCTCCATTGTGACTGGGATGTGGAGAAAAATTGGGATGACTAAGAACCACAACATAAACGCCACCCAATCTGCTGGCCAGTCACATGTGGCACTTACTTTCAGCCAAGGGGAAAAGAGCTGGTTCCAGAAATGTTATTAGATGTGGGTGCCAAATATAATGAAGAATCTACAGCCAACTAGGAGAGGTCGGTCCACGGTAACAAATAGATTTCATTTATTAAATCATTATCAAAATCATAGGCCACAAAATCTAATTTCTAAAAACAAAACCCTGTGTTGATCCCATTGTGCAGCCCCTTTCCTCCTAGCTGTTTCTTTCTGGTGCTTTCTTTATTCGTGTAAGGACCACAATGAGCCTTCAGATAATAAGTCACTTAAAGTTTCCAACAGCAAGTGCATAACTATAAGGAGACAGGAAGGGGAAATCGACAACGTTAAATGTATTTTCATCTCGCCACCTTATCTTAATTTGGTCCTTTCTAATAAGAACCTTATAAGCTGGCCAATGCTCATTTTCAAGGTTATTTCCTAAACTATGCTGCGTGAAGGATAGTACTACATTTGACAGGCTCCTGATTTAAAGTAAAATACGTGTTGTTTTAAACTTATAACTGCTTAAAATTTAATGGAAACTTCTTAAGATTCTTAACACAACTGAATGTGGTATTTCCAATCAGGTGACAATCTAATCAGGATGAACCTTAAGTGATTATTCATTATTCACTTTCTTTGAAAGAAATTGCTTAACTAGCATGTCGCTATGCTAGCAAGTTATTATGTTCACATATAACCCTTTCTTGTTCTGAAAGTCATTGCTTTCCTCTCCTTCTTGGTTACTAAGATACAATAAATTCATTTATACACCTTCTAGAAGTTGCAGAAGGCAATTGCTTCCCCATACTCCAGGCAAAATTCCTTCCACGAAGAATGTGTAACCATCTCTCATGAAATAATTTATTTCTAAATGATGAAAGTGGTCAGAGGCTTAGGATCCAACAACATCCCAAATGAAAATAACTAGAATTTGCAGTAAAGATAACAGTGAGGTTTGAAACCTGTCAGTACATATCACTAAGCAGAAATAAATTATGGCTTGTCAAAATGATAGATTTCAACAAGGTGCTTCCTTTTCACTTTGAGTAAGACCTTTTCCCACCCAACAATTAACTTTATCCCCATTAATATTCAGCAGCATTGACAAGGCTGACAGAGTAAAGCTGGGTTTTATAAAACTAAAGACAGATTGATAGAGACTCATTACTTTGTCTAATCATTTTATCGTTGTATGTTCGATCTTAATAAATAAAGAACAAAGCTGTTGACTGCAGCATTGATTTGTTGTGCCAGGTAAAGGAGTCAAGTTTTCTGTGTATATTTTCTTTTTGTGATTCATAAATTTATTTTTGCAAATAAACAGTAATTTTGCCTAAAGGGTTGCAGAGGTGACACAATAATAGATTTATACCATATCATACTATGCTTAGTACTAATGTAGTTTTCTTTAGAGATTTCTTCACAATCTGTAAATAGTAATTATGCTGCACAGTTAAATTAAATAAAATGAGTAACTGCATCTAAACGACCCTTTGATTATAGATTGAAAAAGCCCAAGAGCAAGTTATTGCTTGTGGTGTGGTAGAAAAAGAGGAAAGGATTAACTAAAAACACAAGGAAACATAAAAACCAAACATCTTCATCTTCCTCCTTTTATGATAAAAATGTTAGAAATAAAATAGAGCAGGTTTCACAAAGCTTCAATATGTGTCAAAGATGATGTTGCTTAGAGACATAACATCTGTTCTGTTTTTGTATTTGTCATATTTCCTAAAAATATGAAGATGAAACATTGTGCTTTTCCAAGCTTATGGACACAATTTTTTTTTTTCATACAGGACACTTGGGCCGAGTTCAGCTTTGCTTTCTCTTCTAGATTGTGATAAAAAAAATTCTCACTGCTGGTGAGAAAGATGTGATATTTGCCTAACAAATCAGCTTGCATTCTTTTTCTGGGCATTTCTAAGTTGTTCTTTCCCTCTGCCATGACAGGTGACTTCTCAGAGGTGTAAATCTGTCATTTTTTCCTAAAGAGTTATTTTCCTTTTAACATTATATCAATCGGAAAAAAAAGGTTGCCAGGGGCAATATTAGTGAGTACTGGATGTATTACTGACATGGAATTTTGCCACTTGTATTTATTTTCTGTGCTATGACAAAACTAGCGTTCTTTGGTAGAAATGACACAATTTTAGTCCTCATCAAATTCATAATTTCTGAAAAAGTCTAATTTTTCATGAGTGAAAATTCATGTAGTGAAAATGGAATCATTTCACACAGTTCTGCCTTTGGCCCTAAGCACAGCCACTGAGCAACTCTAGTCTTTATCACCCTATTTTTTGTCTGTATCCAAGTCTTTAGATGGCATCACACCTGAACCCCTGAGTAGGCGTTTTGTAATTAGGTTATAATAATAACAACTTTGAATTTGATTTCCCTATTTTTTGAGTTTCTCCTTTTGGTTCCTTCTCTGTTGTTCCACACCCCTTTCGAACATTATCTCCTGTTAGCTCTTCTCTCTCCTCTTTGTAGCAGTCTGTGTCTCTGATTTCAGCTTTACCCAGCTCCCTTGTTCCCTCTCAAACTCTGCTTTGAGTAACCAATACTAGTGGTTTCCTTCAGTTATTGTCTTATTTCCCTCTTAAATATTTTATTTTCTAAACCATTTATAATCTTGTTCCTGCTCCTCATCAGTGAAACCTTTTTAGAGGATATCAGTTATTTGAAGAGCTGTATTCATTTAATAATCATATTTATTGAGAGCTTACTATGTGCAAAGCATTGTGGGAGAATGCCATCAATAACAGCCAGTGCTCTTATAGCACAACTATGTGTCAGACATTGATCTATGTGCTTTAGGAATATTAACTCACTTGACCCTCCAAACATTCCCTATGTGTTCATATATAGATTTAATTATTATTCAGGTATGGTGAGCCCAACAGACTAGGAGATGACTGCCACTGAAAAGATAGCTTGTTACTCATCGTCCCCAAGAGGAGGAGACATGCCACGCTATGCAAGGCCACACAAGGAAGCACCAAGGTCAATCAGAAGACAAAGGGAGTGGAAGGAATCCATGGGCAAGAGCCTTTATTGTGGTTTCCATTGGAAGGAAAAAGTAAGGCAGAGTAAGTAGGCTTAATATTGGCTAGTCTGAATGATTTCAGAGGCTCTGGGGCGGGGGTCCTCAAACTACGGCCTGCGGGCCACATGCAAATACAAATATTGTATTTGTCCCCGTTTTGTTTTTTTACTTCAAAATAAGATATGTGCAGTGTGCATAGGAATTTGTTCATAGTTTTTTTTTAAACTGTAGTCCGGCCCTCCAACGGTCTGAGGGACAGTGAACTGGCCCCCTGTTTAAAAAGTTTGTGGACCCCTGCTCTGGGGTGTAGGGGCTTTCCATATTGCGTGGTAGCTGGCCCTGGGAGATCGAGGAAGGGGAATACTGAGTATAAAAGCTTAATAGAGGTTGTCGAGCTTTGGATTGAATAGTTTACACATGAAAGATGTGCTCACAGGCCCATCATTTACTGTCTGTAAGAACTGGCTAGCCCTGTGAGGGGCAATATAGTCCCAGATGTCAAAGCATCAGAATATAAGGACATGCTTTACATGCTCTAGAGACAATATTACCGAAGCCACATACCTAGCAATTGGTCGAGTCCAGAATCAAACTCTGAATGTGTTCAGGGAGTTGCAAACCACCATGTGGCATAACCTGTGTTGAGGGATTAAAAAAAATGGTATTGGAAAAGTTATTTGAGATCAGTGTTAAGAAAGTCATGAGTAAAATAATAAGAAATTTGGACTTAACTCAGGGAAAAATAAAAATGTAAGAGGTGTAATAAATACATATATATATATTACTTATAATATTTATAGTACATATATAATATATAGAAGCCCTTCAGACCTATATATGGTTCTGTGTTTCAGAGGAAGTAGAACGGGAAGAAGGAGAAACAGAAGGTGAAAACATCAATTAGGACATTATTGAAATAACAAGTAAAACTTAAGGATAAATCAAGGAGTGTTAGGAGATTGATTCCAAAATCATTGTAGAGATAGAATTGAAAGCACATGTTGTAATACTTCAACAGTTGAAGCTATGTCATATAAGGAATAGCGAAAGGAACTGGGAATTTACCATGTAGAAGAGAAAACCCAAGATAGATCTCAGAGGCTACTCTGGGCTGCAAGATGCGAGAGAATAAAGATGTGGACAGAGCTCAGAAATGCTTCTATTTTGGTTCAGTTGAGAAGCAGATAATAAAGAACACAAAGGAACCCGGCTGGTGTGGCTCAGTGGTTGAGCATCAACCTATGAACCAGGGGTTCATGGTTAGATTCCCAGTTGGAGCACATGCCTGGGTTGCAGGCTTGATCCACAGAGGGGGGCATGCAGGAGGCAGCCAATCAATGATTCTCTCTCATCATTGATGTTTCTATCTTTCCCTCCCTCTCCCTTCCTCTCTGAAATCAATAAAAATATTTTTTTTAAAGAAGAACACAAAGGAGCCTCAGCTCTATATGGCTCAGCACAGCACTATTAGTGGAACAGAAAAGAGTAATTTATTATAAAACGATATGTATTTCAATATGTAAATGCTCAGGCCAGGCTAACTCAGAAGACTTGATGACACAGAAGCTTGCACCTACTAATAATGAATACATTGGGCTTTAAGAGAGTTTAGATCAGAAATTCAGGGAGATGAAAGAGTGGAAAACAAGTCCTAACAGAGCAGACTTATTTGTCTATTTTTAAAAAGAGGGAAATAATCTTAATTGAAATAAGGATAACATGCCAAGACAAATTACAGACTTTGGAAACAGAGAAAATGATGAAGTATGATATTAGCACAAATGAGCTGGGCCTTATTTATAAGTGCGATGTCAAAATAATTCCCAATGTTATGACGGGATAGTGACAAAGTATCTCTGAAAACAGATCCCCTGCCTTGAATTCCTCCACATGTTGAGGCTCACAGTCAGGGTCTGGCACTTAGAAAGACCCAGGAGACCATATCATATCCTTTGATAAGATATTGAGGATGAAGGATGTACTGTAAAAAAACAATAATAAAAGGAACCACAGATAAACTGGCCAGAGTAGCTCAGTGGTTGAGCATCGACCTATAAATCAGGAGATTGTGGTTCTATTCCTGGTCAGGGCACATGCCCGGGTTAAGAGCTCGATCCCCAGTGGAGGCAGCTGATCAATGATTCTCTCTCATCATTGATATTTCTACCTCTCCCTTCCTCTCTGAAATCAATAAAAATATATTTTAAAAAATGAATCACAGAAAAACTATGACAGAGACAGTACACTGAGAAACATGGCAACCCCCCAAATTAAATAATTTCAATATGTAACTTTTATAATCTAGATTTCTTATTATTCACAAACATTTTAAAATATGAAATATGAAAAACAGTTTTATTAATAAAATTCAACATGATCTTTGCATCTTGTGTGTCTATACTAATTTAATAATATTTTATTCTAACTCTGTTAAAAAAGAGTCTCAGGTTTCCTTTTGTTATATATTTGCATGTAGCAGTTATTTATGTTATATTGGAGACTCAGTTATAATGAGTGGCATTGTTTTGTTGATGTGATTTTTCTGCAATGATGAACAATGCTCAGAATATATAGTGTAATACTCCCTTGATTTAATAGTATTGCACTTCTAGAAATTTTAGTTTATAACTATGAAAAAACTTTCTTGTGATGTGTAAAATTATTTTCTAGACACTCAAATAATTGTAAATCATTTTTACCCACCACAAATGTTGGTGATTTATTTGAAAGTCATGTACCATAATTATCTATTGTGCAAAATTGATAAATGCATAGGGGGACATCTAGCATATATATATATATATATAAAGAGCCAGGGGCCATCACATCCGAAACAACTGAACGGACGACCGAACAGGCTGAGTGGGGTGACAAGGCTGGCAGGGGGGTTAGTGAGGGATGACCAAATGCCTGAACAGCAGGCTGAGTTGGGCGATCAGGCCGGCAGGGGGGGCAGTGAGGGGTGACCAGGCTGGCAGGGGGGGCCGTGAAGGGTAACCAAGCCAGCAAGGGGGGGGGCAGTTGGGGGCAACCAGGTCAGCAGGCAGAGGTAAATTAGTTAGCAGTGATCAGACTGGCAGGTGGGCTGGTTAGGGGCGATCAGGCAGGCAGGCAGGCAGGTGAGCAGTTAGGAGCCAGCGGTCCCAGATTGTGAGAGGGATGTCCCGATCCCCAGGATTGGGCCTAAACCGGAAGTCGGACATCCCCCGAGGGGTCCCAGATTAGAGAGGGTGCAGGCGGGGCTGAGGGGACCCCCCTGCATGAATTTTGTGCACCAGGCCTCTAGTCTGTAAATAAAAGCCTTATCCTCCAATTGCTATGAAAGTAAAAAATAATCACATAATTTAGAAATTCTCCCTGCAAAGAACTACTATTTTCAATAATGACTCTAAATGAAAGGGAGATCCCTGCCATAAGACATACCCAGGCATATGCTAAAACCTCTTAGCAGGGAAATAGTGAACAGAACTCAAGAATTGGGTGATTGTGTTGGACTATATCAGTGTTAAAAAAAATCAAATGCTCACAGATAAAAGATAAGTATGAGAAATATGTAAACTGGACAGAGAGAATGACAATAGCCATATGGTCTCTGTGACCAGTTGTCCTGGCACCATTTGTTGAAAGAATATTCTTTCTCTATTGAATTGTGTGGCACCTTGTCAAAATCAATTGACTAGAAATATGAGGACTTATTTCTGGACTATCAATTCTATTCCATTGATCTATATGTCTATTCTTGTGCCGGTACCACATAGTCTTCATTACTGTAGCCTTATAGTAAGTTTTGAAATCAGTAAATGTGAATCCTCCAAATTTGTTCTCCTTTATCAAGATTATTTTGCTTATTTTAGATCCCTTGAATTTCCATATGAATTTTAGCATCACCTTGTAGGAGGGAGCAGGGGCACGCTGTATTTTCTTGGCAGTCAGTCATCAGGGACTTTTGGGGACAGGCCTACTTGACGGATATGACTGTCCTGGTCAGGAGAGACAGGAAGCCAGAGGGGGAGGCAGTGTGGGACT
>NW_005871070.1:8896977-8973678 GCF_000147115.1 Myotis lucifugus | reverse complement strand
CTTGTCATTTCTAGCAACATGCTTTTTGATTTCGACAGGGATTGCATTGAGTTAGTACATCAATTTTAGGACTACTGCCATTTTAACAATATTGTCATCTCATCCATGAACATGGGATGTTTTTCCATTTGTTTAGGTCTTTTCAAATTTCTTTCAACAATGTATAGTTTTCAGAGAGTAACTTTTGTATTTCTTTGGTTAAGTTTCTTCTTAAGTCTTTTATTATTTTCAGTCTGGATGCCTTTATATCATTCTCTTACCTAATTAATTGGCTAGAAAAGTTTTTAAAACTTATTTATCTTATATCTCATTTATATTTTATTCATTTATTTATTAACTTGGTTTGACCAAACCAGTCACCTCAGAAGACACAGCACTTTGTGTCTTCTGCTATCTTTTGGAACTTTCATAATTTAATTCCTTAAAAAAAAAAAATGCCCTGACTAAGATTACCCTACTACTCCAGAGATTATTTCTTTAATTCACACCACTTTGACATACCCATGGTCATAGTCTGGACTGCTGTTTATCCTGTTGCCGGGAAATTTTCTAAAATTAAATTGTAAGCTCATTGAATAGGGTAAATATCTTCAATGTTAAGGTCTCCAAAAATAAAATCCTAACAAAATCTTATTCACAAAGAAATGGCTCAAAAAATGTGTTCCATTTGCTTTTCTTTTTTCCAAGAGAAGTAAGTCAATGAGATGAAAAGAGCACTACCTTGTCTTGAATCCTGGCTTTGCCACTTAAATCCTGTATAATGTTAAGTGATTTACATCTGAATCTCAGTTTTTCCATCTGTAAAATTAGAGTAAAAATGTCTAACTTAATGAATTATAATAAAGACTAGAGGCCCGGTGCACAAAAATTTGTGCACTCGGGGGGGAGTGGGGTCCCTCAGCCCGGCCTGTGCCCTCTTGCAGTCTGGGACCCCTCAGGAGATAGCGACCTGCCGGCTTAGGCCTGCTCCCGGGTGGCAGAGGGCAGGCCCAATCCCTAGGTGCAGCCACTGGTCAGGCTCAGAGCAGGGCCGATTGGGGAGTTGGGGTGCCTCCCCATCATGCACAGAGCAGGGCAGATTGGGAGGTTGCGATGCCACCCTCAGTCACGCTCAGGGTGGGGCTGATTGGGGGGTTGGGGCACCGCCCCCTGTCACACTCAAGGCAGGGTCGATGGGGAGGTTGCGGCGCCACGCCCTGTCACTCACAGAGCAGGGCCCATCAAGGGGTTGGGGAGCTCCCCCCTATCACGCACAGAGTAGGGCCGATAGGGGAGTTAGGGCTCCGCCCCCTGTCACACACAGAGCAGGGCGGATCAGGCGGTTGGGGCACCGCCCCTCTATCACCCACAGAGCAGGGCCGATCAGGGGTTGGAGCGCCACCACTGTCACACTCAGGGCAGGGCCGATGGGGAGGTTATGGCTCTACCCCGTCACACACAAGAGCAGGGCCCGTGGGGGGGGGGGGGTTGGGGCGCCACCCCCTGTCACACACAGAGCAGGGCCGATCAGGGGGTTGGGACACCACACCCTGTCACACACAGAGCTGCAGGGCGATCAGGGGGTTTGGGCGCTGCCCCCTGTCACGCTGATCTGGTGCCAAGAGGCCTTGCGGCTACGCTGATCCCGGTGCTGGGAGGCATATTACCCTTTTACTATATAGGATAGAGGCCTGGGGGCCAGCTGGTTTGCCCTGAAGGGTGTCTTGGATCAGGGTGGGGGTCCCCACTGGGGTGCCTGGCCAGCCTGGATGAGGGGATGATGGCTGTTTGCAGCTGGTCACACACCCTTCAGGGTGGGGGTCCCCACTGGGGTGCCTGGCCAGTCTGGGTGAGGGGCTGAGGGCTGCTTTCAGGCTGGCAGTTGTTGACTGAAGCTCCCAACCGCTCCTTTTTTTTTCTCTTTTTTTAATTTTATTCTGGGCCAGCTTTAGCTCTGGCTCTAGCTCTGAGGCTTCGTATCTGGTTTGTTTGCCGTTCTATAATCGAAACAATGTATAACTTCAGCTCTGAGATCCCAGCAGGCTGAAAGCTGGTTTCTGGGGTTTTGTTTAGCTTCTACATTTGCAACATAGTACATAGTTGCTTAGAGTTGCAACTCAGAGGCCGGCAAGTCAGGCGGGGAACGTTGCAGTCTGCAGTCACTGGAGCAAGCAAGCCTCATGTTCGCTTCCAGCTGCCTGGCTGCCGGCCGCCATCTTGGCTGACAGTTAATTTGCATATACTCACTGATTAGCCAATGGGAAGGGTAGCGGTCGTACGCTAATTACCATGTTTCTCTTTTATTAGTGTAGATTAGAATGAGGCAAGTAAAATGTTTAGTTCGTAGCAGGCATTTGGGTTATAGCTTATATTTCATTACTAATAAAAACAACGTAGCAGGCAACTAAAAAACTAAGTTTAAAGTTTTTGTTTTAGAAATAAAGGGAAAAAGGGAATGAAAATTTTAAAAGGTTATACAAGTTACTCCAGATTCTAATTATTTTATTACAATGCCATATCTAAGGCTCCCTCATCAGCATCTTACACAGATGCCAGAAAACAGAAAAAAAACAGACAGATAAATAACATCAAGATGCAATGTGATAAAAGTCAACATAATGTCAAATACAGCACAGTTGAAAGTGCTGTACTCTACGTCATTGCTCCTGTGGGAAATTAAGTCGAAAACCTTAGAAGCTAGTTTTGTGGTTTCTAATTTCATACTTTGTATCAGTTAACTAGAGAAAAATATTTCAAAATGTTATATGTTGTTTGATTTTTTTCCTTCTCCAAAGACTACTGAAATAATTCTCTTATAAAAGTTTATTTTTGAAAAGTCTAACAAACAGTAAGGTTTAACAGGGAAATGATATAAGTAGGTAAAAAGCAATATTTCAACTTCTTGAGCTTCATTAAGGTAGAGATTCCTTTACCACAACCATCTTTGATAGGGACACATTAATTTTAAATAAATATATTCTAAATAGAACAAGTCAACAGATGTATCAGAATGAATTAAAAAGTTGCACATTCTTGGGGCTCCCCCTTGACAGTTATATTTTTGGCTTTGCCCTCTGTAAGTGATGGAATAATTTCCAGTCTTTACAGAGATTTAAAAACACACAGAGAAGTCTTAAAGATTATTCTATACGTACTGACGAAATTATGTGCATTACCAGAGTCTCGCCAGAAAACAGAAACCACCGGAGTAGTTAAAGAGGCTTTAATGCAGAAAATTGATTCTGTGGGTGATGAAAGAGCTGAGACACCAAATGAGGGGCATTGGAGGAAATCCACAGATTAGCATCAGCAGGAAGCCATCCTCGCCCATGACTGAAGGGAAAAGGGGGAAAGGCAGTATTCTCGGCGCCAGTGGAGGCAGGAACCATAGTTGGCCTACCTGCCAAGAGCTGTATTTGTGAAGCTGCTGGCAGGGAGGGAAGAAGAGATACCGGGCTTATTCCTCCTCACAGCCCCCTCCACAATCCAGTCTGAAATCCGATAAACATGGGACCACAGCTGCGGACATTAGTGCCTCCTGACAGGGCAGAGCAGGGGGAGGGTAAGGGAGGAAAGAACGTGAGGGCAAACAGGTACAGGACACACACATCATGAACTTGCTGCTATGATGGGGAAGGTAGAGGGCGTGGGGCAGGGGCTGGTGGTGAAGAGAGGAACCTGGAGTCTGGCCATTTATATTTTGGTGGAGGATATGAAATGGACCCTTTATTTACTGTTTTGCAGGAAACTAACACATTAGGACTGAGATGAGCTATTCTGCCCCTTGATTTTGCATCACACAGCAGGCTTATCAATGCCACTATAGTCTTACTTTTAGGTGGACACCTGAGAGCAAGGGCCACAGTCTTACCGCTCAACACAAATTTTTGGCATCCAGGATACCACAATGCTCTTAAATGCCCTCAGTGCACACACACACACACACACACACACACACACACACACACGCAACGCACACTTTAACTGACAAATATGATAGAACATAAAGTGTGATGGGTACACGGATCACCTATAAAAATTGTGAAACATAAGTTGTGATCCCAATGTTCTGTGAAAGCATAAAATTCAAATCTATTCATCAAGACACTTTTAATATGAAGGAAATTATAAATGGAAGACTTAGTATAATGAGGGGAGATTTTGCTTCCCACGCTGTTCTGTCAGGAGGCCACGCTCAGCTACTGATGGTTTGCTGAAGCCAGCAGAAACAAAGGAGAGGCCCTCACTGGTTTGGCTCAGTGGATGGAGCGTCAGTCTACGGACTGGATGGTCCCAGGTTCGGTTCGGGCCAGGGGCATGTGCCTTGGTTGCGGGCACATCCCCGGTGGGGAGTGTGCAGGAGGCAGCTGATCGATGTTTCTCTCTCGTCGATGTTTCTGGCTCTCTATCCCTCTCCCTTCCTCTCTGTGGAAAATCAATAAAATATATATTAAAAAAAATAAAAAAGAAACAAAGGAGGGGAGGAGAGGAGAGAGGGACCGCAGGCCACAGGCAGGAGTGGAAAAGCGACAGCTAGGGCTTCTGGGAAATGCCAGCTGGTGCCTGTTCCCTGAGGTTAGAGACTGACTCCGGTCTGCTATGCAAAACCATTAAGGGTACAGGTATCCCTGCTTCGCATAAGTTCTCATTGTGTCACTTTGCTTTTACAATAGGCCTATATTACTTTTCACCAACCAAAAGAAATCACTTTTATGAAAAAGACAAAAAGTGAAAATAGCATTCACATTTGTTTTACATCGAGCCCTTATAGAGGCAGCGCACATCCTGAGCAGCCAGCGAGGCCCCTCCAGTTCCTTCCCTGGGAATTACACTAAGCATCCCAGCACCAAGCCCTCAGAGCTCTGTGAGTGGTTGTGCTTTATCGCCATTTATTTTGTGTGTTATTAACAAGGTGAGTCCTAAGGTATGAGAAAAGCCAAAGAGAGTTTTGTGAGGCTGCTATGCTGGGCGTGATGAAGTGTATTTGGTTATTTTGGGGGGTCTGGGAATGTTCAATTTTTTTTTCATGTAAATTAATGGTAGTTGCTTCTTCACTTTACACCATTTCAGCTTACAGAAGGTTTCATATGAATGCTCTATTTTCGAATAGTGGGGAAAACCTGTATTTTACTGCTCTTCGTCTGATCTTGACAAGAGATGTTGCTGATTGAAAAGAAAAAAACGAGAGATAAATTGATTGGGATGCCTCCGGTTAACTTTCCTAAATAGCAAACAGCCTGGAAATAATGTAAATTAAAATTGTAATCACAGCTGATTTTTTGCCTACCTAGCTGGCCAGTAAAAAATAAAATTTTGACTCTTGTATGGCTCATGTAAAAAAGCAATCTACAGTAAACTTGCAGAGAAATTCCCATGGATGGAACTGGAGATACCCACGCAGGAAGATGAGTAGCCCGGAGAAACAGCCACAGCTAAGGCGGGCCCCCTCCAGTGCTCCCACATACTCATAAACCACTGTTCTGTTAAAAGGTCAAGAAACAGGCTTGCAAAGAACCCTTTCTTTTAGGAAAGGTAAATGAAGACGTTTATTTGCACATTAAGTATTTATAGGAACACTTTATAGCATTGCTTTCATTGGCTAAAAACTGGCACATGCTAGTTTATTTGTATAAACATACTTTTTTCTCTAATAATGAACTCAGAAGTCAGGGAACATTTTGCAAGAAAAATAACAATGAAATATTATCTTTATCAACTTTGAAAAAAGCCAAAGGGATAATATTATGGTGTGTGTTTTGGCAGCAAATGTGTTTTTGATTAACTGTCTTTAGAAAGGGCATAAAGGTTAAAAAAAAAAGCCAAAATTGACTATAAGTGTTTCAGGTCAATATGTCCAGGTAGTAGTTTGGGAGCATGTGAGAGAGGAAAGTTGGGAAGGAGGGCTTATAAGAGAAAGGTGTGATGAGTTCATTTTACATCCGTATGCAATTAAAATGCCCAGTGCGTACTTAGAAATATCAGATGGGCTCTCTTTCTGGTGGCATCTCAGAGGAAAAGCAGCTCCTTAGGGTGAAGATGAGCATCCTCTTCCCAGTCACTAGCTGCCCGACACTCACTGAAGAGTGGAAGGGTGATGTGGCCGGAATCAGTGCTGAGAACGACAACAAGTTTCCCTGAAAATGTAAAACCTCTGCTGGTGTGCTATGAGACTACCATTTCCCCATACTCTGGTTAGCCCTTGTGAGAGTTAAGGGTTGACTTTTCCAAGACTGATCTGTAGGCAGGCTTCCCAGAGAGAGGGCTGGACTCCTGCAAATCACCATGGAAATTGGCTGTGATTATGTTTGAGCCAGTATGCCTTGACCCAAGGCCATGTTCATCTGTTACCGAATAGGGGGCTTTCCTGTGTCAGACCAAGGAGAACTGAAGAAGAAGGTACGAATCCATTTGGGGGTGCACTGTAGATGCTAATTGAGTGTTCTCATCTGGGTTATTATAAAAGGGGGAAGAAGGATATTCCTGGAATGACTGTTACTGCTGTGGTTCCTTGCTTTTCGAAAAAGAGCTAGCAGAACTTGCAAACTTTTCAACCTCTTTAAAAAGACGATGTCCATCAATATGCTGCGAGAAAGTCCCTGTACAAACAAGGTAAGAGATCTAGAGCCAGAGCACGCAAGTGTCCTGTTATCTCATGTGTTCTATAGCACAGAACATTGGTATGTTGCTCTGAAGAAGAAACTTACTAAGAAAAATAAGGAAGGGGATGCAGAATATGCTAAATTTTTGGCCAAGAGAATGGGAGACCAAAGAGAAATTCCAGGAACACTCCCAAAGGCTTACACTGTCCTCTCTGAGGGCTTCTATCCTCAGTCTGAGTCCAGTCAAAAATAAGATTTTGTAAGAGTAACAAGATTGGATTTAAAAACCAAAACAAAACCATGGGATTGGAGCTTGGATGAAAGTTGGGAGTGGATATGTAAATTTTTTGCAAACACAGATTCCATAAATAAAACTAGAAGAGAAACAAGGGGAGAAATGTTTACAGCACATGGGAGATTGGTTTTCAGTAAACTTCTATCAATTAATAACAAAGAGGCAAAGACTGAACAAGAACTTCACAGAAGAGGAAATAAAAAGATGCTTAGTCCATAGCCAAGGAAATGGATCTTAAAAGCATAATACATATCATTGTATGCCCTTCAGGTTAACAACAAAATAACACACAACAGTTTGATATTATTAATTTATTGTGTAAACAAGTTCAAGTGGCCACACGTCCTATACACCAGGCTTGCTTGAGTAGCCTTTCCTGTGGAATTCTCAAGGGAGAAGCAGTCATAGGTACCTGGAGCACCACACAGCAATCTAGTGGAGCCCAACAACCAGGTCTGGGAAAGAGACTCAGATCCTTGGGCTGTAATGTGTTTATGCTGCAGGATTAGGAAAAGGCCAGGCCCTTCCCGGGGGGGGGGGGGGGGATTAAAAGCTAGGATTCAAGAGTAGCATGATACATAGAACTGCAAGTTTGGTGTTCACAGTTGGGAATAACGCCAGTCCCTTTCTCAGGAGACAGGTAGGTGATCTAGGCCTTACACCTCTAGCTGTGCATTGTGGCAAGTTAGCAAAGAATTTACCCCATAGCCTTCACAGTTGAGGAAGCGCTGGCCCCTCAACTGGCATGATGGGGTTAGGAACTGGGGTCCAAGCCTTGAGCCTGACAAGGTGGTCTTAAATATAATCACAGCCAGTTTCCATGGTGATTTTCAGGAGTCCAGCCCTCTCTCTGGGAAGCCTGCCCACAGATCAGTCTTGGACACGTCAACCCTTAACTCTCACAAGAGTTAACCAGAGTATGGGGAAATGGGGAAATGGTAGTCTCATAGAATACCAACCGAGGTTTTACACTTTACAGTTGTTTTAAGGGACAAGGACCTACTCTCTGTTTTCCAACAATGCCCAAAGATACTATAAGACCCCCAAAGAGAAGTGGCTATAAATTTCTAATCTCTCCAAATATCTCTACGAATAAAGCATGATTAAAAAAGCTGAAGAGTTACCCTGACCTGAATGGAATGTGTGGCTTGGACAATGGGCACTTTAGATCTAACCAGTGGAGACAGATGACCAGAGTCCACAGGATCTCCAGAATACCTTGAATCTTGTTCATAATATTGAGTCCCTGGTACAACCTTGCGGGGGTGGGGGGGGGGGGAAGAGCTTCAAAAATGACAGTTGAGTTGCTCACCAGCCCAATGGGAAGGGTAACTGTTGAAAACTGGGTTGATTTAAAGAAAACAAAGAATTGCTATCTTTCTTGCAAAAATTGTAATTTACAAACTTAATTTCAAGGCAAATTTTAATTTACTTTGTCTTTTAACATATTATATTCTGGGGGAATAAATATGGTTTTAAAAGTTCTGAGGTTTGCTAATGTCTCATCGTGGTTGTGAGCATTCAAAGTAAAACCAACCAGGGTTCAAGTTACTCTATGACAAGTGCCTGAGGCATGGTTTTTGGTGTCCTTAGGCCATAGTTTCTACAAGTATAAAATAGGGATTGATAGTAATCATTAAGACTAATGAGGCCATGTTTATAAAGCACTTAGCACAGTGATCTCATTCAGTGGTACTTTAAGGATAATATTCACATTATAGAAAACGGAGAAAACTGGGGGAAGGGAGAAAGATCACTCATAACCTGGCCACCCTAGCACAAGTGCCATTATTTTGGGTACTTTCCTTTTTAACTTTGGGGGTTGTTTATTGTTTTGTTGTAGTTGTTGTGTCAGTTTCATCACGGCAGAAAGTATAAAGTATGGAACTCAGCACTTAACATAGTCAATGATAAAAAAAGTTATTGAGTAGCATTTATATAACTGAGTAGCATAATAAGTCAGTTAATAAGTTGGAGTTAATTTGTCGGGTTTTTCCCATACTTTTGTCTGGTAATAAAATGCACAAAGCTCTCAAATGGTCAGGAATGTTTTCTTATAAACACCTTTTTGTATAGTTTTTCAACAGATAATGATTTTTGCTTTTAATTTGCCTGTATTATTTTAAAAGATTTCAAAAGTATAATTAGTCAGCCTCAACTATGTGAAGAATATCCATCTCATTTTTAAGCATTCCACTTTTAAGCATTCATTTTTGTTCCTAATACATGTATTCTAAGAATTCAATTGCCTCATATATTTAAAAAGTCAGTTTCTCTTTTTATGTCTCTTTAAAAATAAAATGGCAATATGTGTGTGGAATTGCTAACTTAAGATTCT
Organism: Myotis lucifugus; assembly: GCF_000147115.1. Taxonomy (NCBI): domain Eukaryota; kingdom Metazoa; phylum Chordata; class Mammalia; order Chiroptera; family Vespertilionidae; genus Myotis; species Myotis lucifugus. The sequence goes on along the minus strand of NW_005871070.1, from coordinate 8,964,467 downwards.
TGAAACCTGTGTTTTTTCTTCAAGGATTTCCTCATATTCTCTCAAATCCCAATGAAGTTATTGCTTTAGCAAAAGATAAATTATTGCTTACCATTATGCTCATTTTGGACTTTCCTGGGTAGCTTCCCTTTCCTTCCTGTCATTAATGAGAGAATGACTCAGAAGCCGCTCAGATAGCTGGTCCTCCAGCGCAGTTCCCATTTACAATGTCTGTGATGTGAACAAGAGAAAGCTGACTAATTTAAAAACACAAAAACTGAATCTAGGGGAATCAGGACAATCTCTAGAAGACCTGCTGGGCCGCAGATGGGAATACGGGCTTGCTGGTGACCTGTCTCTTGCCATTCTTTCCCCTGTCCTCCCACGGATACCCTGACTGAATCTTTCAGCAGCAACGAGTCAAGTTTCCTCCTTCTTCATCTGGTTTAATAATAACTTTGCACCCCAGTGAGATTTACTTCCCCCCTTGTTCTTAAAGTAAGCCTCAATAATATCAGAGACAACACTGACACACAGTCATCTTTGATCCATGAATTAGTCCCTTTCCTTCTTAATGTGGCCATTTTATATATTAATATAAAATTAATTCTTTATATTTAATATAAATAGCAGATATAAATAGCAGCTTTCATGACAAATTGTTGGGGGGGAAATACAAATTAAATTTTAGTTTTGCCTGATTGAATAAAAATTCAAAATTTTATATACTTAGAGAAAACCATATTAGAATTCCATTGTGCAAAATATATCTAAGTAATATATGAAATAAGTTTATATAAACTGGCCCATTTCAGAAATATTGAATATGCAAAAACTAGATAATGAGAAAAATTAAACCAGTCAATAGAAGCTGTTTTTTTAAGTAATCTAATAAACAATAACTACTCTTATAACCTGAAAAATGATAATAATAAAAACTAAGAATAAACAATGAACTCATCTTTTGAATCCTTTATTTAAGATAAGGAATTTAGCCAACTTCTGCTTCTTTCTGCCCACCCCCTACATTGCCCTTCATCATCTTTATTAATCTAATCTGAATGTTTAGTTTTAGTAACACTAAAATATTATTTTGAACATTTGGCACTTTCTCTTAAAAATGATTTGACATTCATGTTGTGCATTATAATTACAATAATTTTTTGGACCACTGTTTAAATGAAATGAAATGTTTAACTGAAAAAAAAAATGCTCATCACCAGTACTGTTGCCCTAAAACTATTTTATTCTTCAAGTCTTAACTCTGATTTCTTTTTCAGTTTCCATGTACTTCCTTTTCAAGCAGGTTTTTTTGGTATGATTATTTGAGTTAATAGGTTTTCTCTCATATATTCGGTATAATTCGTAATTTTGTGCACAGCAGTATGCTGCACTGTCAGTGGTTTTATAGCACAAGGGTGTTTTACTGTAATGAAAAGTCTTTGGGAGGTGCCAGTGATACACAGGTTATATGAATTACAGAAAAAGGTAAAGGTAAATTCTCTTATACTCAATTAACTTGGCAAGTATTTAAAAAACTATTTGTCTTGGAATTTCTAGGCTTTGAGAGATATTAACTGAATGAATGATTAAGTGCATAACAGATGTGTGACACATGAATTACAAACAAGAAGATTAGAGGAAAGAGAACCAGTTAGACGACGCTCCGATGATTATACAGAAAATGGAAAAATGGAAATGTAGACCTTGAACCATTTCTAATAAGTCTTTCCTAATCTTTGCTTTAAACATAACTCATTCTATCAAAACCTTATGAGAAATAAGAATATATTAGAAACTGAAGCAAGTAAATAGATTTACTTACCTCAGATGACCATTGACCACACATCTGGAGAGAGCATTTATGTAGATTTTCTGTTATGTGAATTGATGTGACTCTTAGTTAGGAATATATTATTATTGTAGATGATCAAACTAAGGACATAACTCCCTTATGATTATATTTTTCTGCTCCACTGGATCTCCTGGGAAATAAATATTAACTGTTTCACATTCCTAATTAAAATTTTCAGGGAGTTTTACCTAGTAATCCGAGTAATGTTACCAGTCTAGACAGTTCAGTCAGGTATTTTAGGCCTTTGGGTAGATTTCAGATGACCCAATAATTTAGTCAGTATATCTATACTAAACACATTAATTAATTGCTATGTTTTTCTTTGTAAATACAATCAGGGACAAAAGACATATAGAAAAATTAAGTTTTTAAATACAAATGGAGAAACGGAATTGCTGAGAAGTTCGGTTTTTACCCAATGACTTGAGTAAATTTCCCGGGAGACATAAACATAATTATGGATGACATCTTGGATTTATAAGATTGGATTCATAAGATTAAAAATCTTCACATTTTTATGAAGAACTAAAAACTAATTAATAGTTCAGAGAGCATTCAACTGAAAATCAGGTCACATGAAATTCTATTAATTGTAAAAGTTAAAATTAGAGTTTCTATCTAATCTTTTGGACAACAATGCTAAAGTATTGCTTTTGTGCAACCGAAATAATTATTGTCTTAATCATTTTACCACTTTATCTACTCCCTTAGAACTCATGTTAGAGATTTATTATGCTCTTTCCTAAGAAGAGGTAGAAGGAGAAAACAAAAAAGAATATGTGAGACTCTATCTAAAAAGAAGGACTGAGAAGGTAATATCTTCTTAGCACAAGGTGCCAATGCTCAAGTCAAGCTGGTATTTTGGAGCCAACCAAGAAATCAGCCAGCAAATGTAGTTTGAACACCTTCTTTCTTTCCTCGGGTATAAAAACATGCCATGTGGGCTCCTCCGCTTTGGAGGAACTCCAGAGAAATATCTCACCAAGGTTTCCTGACAGATAGGGGGCCAAATGCATCCTGGATAATATTCTTGTGGTGTGTGAAGAAGGTGTTAAAAGCCAAAGAAAAGTCATTTTCAGGTTTCTCTGAGCTCTATTAAATAAAACAATAACAAACAAATAAACAAAAAACCACCATACAGACTCACAAAAGATGAAAAGTCAAACCTGACAAGAGTTTCCAGATGTGTTTTAGTATATCTAACCGGCACCCTCAGTCTTACATTTCCTAGTTGAGATAAGGCTGTACTCTGCTAGCCTGCAGTGACCCTCGGGAAGTAACACATCAGAATGAGAACAGAGAGAGCAGCTGGAAATACATCTGAGAAAAAAGTGAAGGAGCAAAGTTGTTTGGCAAAGATCAAGCTTCTGAAACCCACAGTGATGCATTGGAACTCTTGAAAAGATCTTGTAGGATTTTAAATATGTGTAAGAAAAAGACTCTTAGAAAACGCCCCTCTGAGAAAACAGAGGGTACATATCAAAGGTTTATTGGCACTGACCACCAATACACTCTTCTACTGCAGCCCTCAGACAGCTGTTCAAAATGAGAAAAACTGAGGAGAGAAAGGGTGAAAATCCTTTGGAAAGCAAGAAATCCTCCAAACAGGTCCAGCCTTAGAGTGTTCTGATGGTAAAATCTGAGGCACATTATCAGGAGGTGAAAGTTCAGAGGCCTCTGCTTCGTGTTGGGTAAACAGGAACATATGCCCACCCTCAGAAACATTTCAAATGTGTTGTGGAACTTCACTCAGTTAGGAGAGAAATGTTAGAGTTCAGCTGTGAAAAATTCAATTGCATATTTGAAAAAAGCAGGTGCTGGGAAAGACCACAACCTTTCTAAGCGTGTCAGCACCGTACACCACAGTAGCAAACAGAAGTGAAAAGGCTTAGAAAGGTTTTCTGAGCGATACATCAAATGAGCCCGAGTAGCATATACGTGCTACTGTGGAAATGTATTCCTCTGAGGAGAAAATAAATGTCAAAAAGAAGGAATCTGAGACACTGAAAATACATCATAGTCAGCCTTTGTGGGAAATTTATGAAATCAAAGGAAATTTTGGCAGAAGTCAGTACATACCAGAGGCGAGTGATCTCTATTGAGGAAGGTTAATTGAAAGGAAGAAAAACCACAAAGCAATTGCACTCATAAAATATAAGCCTTAAATTAGCTCATCAGAAAAGTCCTATTCCAAAGGAATTTTACTTGTTGATTTATGAGTTGTGGTGGCAGAAGAGGTTAAGTATAGCTAATCAAAAATCTTTTCTTAATCCTGTGAAAAAGGATTTTTTAAGATAGCTACTCATTCCTCTTCTAAGTGGCTTATATTTCTTTCTTCTGTGTCCACTCCACTGAGTACAGTATTCCATGAATGGTGAAGGAGAGTTAATAGATGTTGACTGATGAGCTTCACAGCAACCCAGTACCAGTACCTAAAACAAAGGGACAGTCAAGCAGTTCCAGGAACCCCAGGGGGAGGTCAGATGTTGGGGAACAGGACTGTCACCAGTCCTCACGCTAAAGTGTCCCAGCCACACAAGGTCCTCCCTCTATTGAGGCCACTCATAACATACCACAATGCCCCAATCCCAACATACTGAACTCTGGGCTTTTACTTTTAAATCTTACCATTTACAAATTGTCTTGAACAATGTCCACATAGAAATTGATGAGATTTAGCATAATCTGAGTGCGAATGATTAAAATGACTCATCTTGCCTGATCAATTTTCTTGAAGCCTTGCAGTGCTTTCTGCTAATCTGGAAAATTAATCCATGTTACTATGCCACTGGTTCAAGGGGTTAACCTTCCAAATTAACACTTGCATTTGAGAGTGGAAGAATCTAGAGAGAAGAGAAGGTAGTGTAAGAGAGTATCAGGGTTGAGGGAAGTATTTTGGAGCCACTCTTCTTTTAAAATCCACCTCGTTCAATCAACAATACTCTCTGTTGCAGGAACCTCCTGGAAACTCTGGCTTCCCGTTAAATATTTTGGAGAAAACATTTACAAAATATAGTAAAAGTGAAAACACGCACACACATACCATCCTGTGATGCACTGTTCACTTTCCAGAACTAACAGGGGCTTATATTTTGTCACTTTTTTTCAGATTTTTAAAAACTAGAGCATTTCAGATACATTTGAGACCGTCTTTGTTACTCTTCTCCCCCCTGCCCCTCTCTCCATACTCTCCTAAGACTACCATTATTTGAATTGTATACTTGTGTAGATTTCTGGGTCATTTTATGTATAGGTCTATGAATAAATAATATGTAATATTGCTCTGTATGTTATTTTAATTATTTATAAATGCACTCATGTTATACATATTCTTCAACTTGCTTTTTATCACTCAACATTGTGTTTTAGGTTGTCCATATAAATATATCTGTAACTAGTTTGTTCACTTTAACTTCTAGGTAGTATTTCATTATATAACTGACTACATAATTTATTTCCCTATTAGATATTTCCAATTTTTATCATTATACACAATACTGTGTAAATATCCTTATTCATATCTCTGAACATGTGCAAGAACTCTCAGTGGGCACTACTAAGTGGAATTGCTGGGTTGTAGGATATGAGTACTTCCTTCTTTACTGCATAGCAACAATTGGTTCTGTAAAGGTATTATATAAATTTGCATTCCTACCAGCAATATTTGATGTTTCCTTTCTCTACATTCTCATCAACATTTTATACTGTCAGACCATTTGCCAATCTGATGAGTGTAAAATAAAATCTTCCTATTTATTTTAAATTTCCTTAATGATTACCAAACTGCAAGATCTTTTCATAATTATTGGCCATTTGGGTTTTCTATTTTATAAATTGTATTTTCATATATTTTAATTAATTTTCTTTTATGATGTTTGTCTTTTTGACAAACTTATTTGTAGGAGTTTTTTAATATTCTGTTTGTGTCTCATATATGTTTGTGGATATCTTCTCTCTATATGATGTCAGTCTTATAACTAACTTTGTTGTGATATATCAGACAGACATTTTTAAATACAAATATATAGTTTTTTCTTAATATATTATTTTGTATTTTTCACTTTATTCTAAAATATACTATACTGCAATTATATACAAACATACATATGTAAATACACAAAGAAAAATACGTACATTTATACACACACAAGTATATCCCACATATCACTTTCTCTAACAGTCTACAGAAGTTTAACTCACCAAACCGATTGAGTTATTATATTACAAACCTATGCTATTCAGCTGGGTCTACTCTGTTGTGTAGCAATTGTTGTTCATCTCAAATCGAGTGCCAATCATATTAGGGACACAGTATAGGATTTAGCATCAGAGAGACTCAAGCTCTTCTAAAGTATATGACCTTAACCTCTTCATGTCTCAGTTTCCTTACCTGAATCATGGATTTTATGATAGTAACTACCACACAGATTCCTCTTATCTGTCTTGATCTTCTCATGTATGAAAAAAGGTTAATGCCCTAGCTGGTTTGGCTCAGCAGATGGAGCATCGGCCTGCGGACTAAAGGGTTCCGGGTTTGATTCTGGTCAAGGGCACATGGCTGGGTTGTGGGCTTGATCCCCAGTGGAGGTGGGGGAGGGTGTGCAGGATGCAACTAATCAATGATTCTCTCTCAACATTGATGTTTCTCTCTCTCTCTCTCTCTCTCTCTCTCTCTCTCTCTCTCTCTCTCCCTCTCCTTTCCTCTCTGAAATCAAATTTTTTTAAAAAGGTGAAAATAATGGTGCTCTTCTAAGTCCCTTACAATGAACTCATTTGATTCTTACAACAACATAATGTAGGAGGCGTTGTTATCTCTATTTTCCAGATGAGGAAACTGATGGACAGAGGGTAACTGACTGGAGTGAGGCCACACAGTTAACACAGCAGAGCTAGGATTGAAACCTCCAGAACCCATACTCTACTGCACTTTATTGTACTGCCTCCCAGTAATTTTTTCCTTGTAAGTAAATGAAAGCGTGACTATAAAACACTTAGCCTACTGCTTGGTCTATAGACATATGTCTATGTTTGTTTCTTTTTTTCTAATTTTCCATAAAGGCTATTCTAAATTTTTCACTTTACTCCAAACTTGAAATATTCCCACAGATAACTTTACATTAGTAGACTCCAATATCTTCTGTAGAACGCTAGAGCTATGGAATCAATTAAAATTGTCATGTAATGAGAATTTCATTACCTGCAAACTTATGCCTTCTCTTTTGCCTTTTCCTTCCCCTCCCTCTCTTTTTTCTCCTCCTCCTTCAAAACATCTTTGAGAAACTTCACGTGCCTTAAGTTAAAATTTCAAAGTGAAGACCCTAAACAGGTGCACTTTCAAAGTTTTTCTTATGACTCACATATCAATACCTAGTCTAATACGTGGAATATAGCATGTGTTTAGTGAGTGCCAGATTTTATTATTCAGATTTTTTGTGTCAGTGTGCACCAGGATAATGACTTCTTCTTGATGGAGGAGTTGGATTTCTACAGCAGCATGAGTGGGAGATGGGTAGGAGGAGCCATGTGATATTAAAGGAAGAGAGTTCATCTTCTCCTTTCCTTCCAACAGAGAATTTCATTTCCTTCCCAACTCCTCTACTCATGTCAATGATCTTTTCCACTTTTGCTGCTTCCAGTCTATTAACCCCTCTTTGAAGTCCTCAATCTTTCATCCTTTTGTATCCTGTAAATTGTCTGTTTTTGGTTCTAAGATATCTTCACTTGTAAAGAAAAAATGCTACATTAAACTAGGATAGAACACTTATGACTCATATATAGATATAGATTTTCATCATCTATCACTCCTGAGCCTACATGAAAAGGAAAATATAAGCACGTACATCAAATAAGGCAATCCTAAAACTTTGCATTCATAGTACAATTCCTCACATACCCAGGACTGTTGATGCCATTTTTTAAAATATATATTTCTTTATTGATTTCAGAGAGGAAGGGAGAAGGAGAGAGAGATAGAACCATCAATGACAAGAGGGAATCATTGATCGGCTGCCTCCTGCACACCCCCCACTGGGGATCAAGCCCACAACCCAGGCATGTGCCCTTAACTGGAATCGAACCCGGGACCCTTCAGTCCCCAGGCCGACGCTTTATCCACTGAGCCAAGCCAGCTAGGGCTGTGGATGCCATTGTTAATGTTGATGTTGACATATAATACAATATTACACTCCCATTTCCCAGGACAGCTCCCCTGTTGTCTTCAAGACACTCAAGTGCTTCACCCACCCATCCTCTGAGCTTTGACATGCATGTGTTGACTAAAAGTCATGACTGCTATCTTGCAAATAGCAACTATTAATATCCTGATTTCAGAAATATGAAAATGCGGACCAAGCAAAATATACCATAGAAACAATAAAATATAGATCCTTCTCCTTGGCTTATAAACATTATGAAGTCACCTCATAAAACTAATGAAAGGTAGGAAAATAGTGAGAAAAAGCAGATAGTGTCAAAACCTTCTCTCACTTGCTTTTCAATCCAACAATGTCCTTATTATCTTAGTAATGCTGATTTAGATTCACTTATCAAAAATTCTGATCCAGTATGCTTACTTTGTTCTTTATGTTCAATATGATTTTTCTGTATATCATATAATTTTGAAAATTAAACTAGATAAGTGAACTTTTTTCAAAGGATAATAATTTTACGGTCTTATCAAGGTTATAACATTTATAATATACTTTAAATAATATATGTAATATACTTTATATTATTTCAGGATACTTTAATTCAGAGAACTGATTCACAGACCTCCCCAAAATGCTGAATCCATTTATCCAATCCATTTTTTAAAATTCTAAGATTGTTTGGAATAAAAATGATTAATGATTTCCATGTATTACTGAAGAAAATTTCTGTAAAATTTGTTCTCAAAATTGGCAACATTTTACATACTCTTGGTAAAGAAATTCTGAAAAAACTTCTTAGATTATAAAATAGTTGCTTTAAAACTTTGAGAACTTGAATTTACTTTTTAGATATAACTAGATTAATTATTTAATACATAGTTTTAGAAGATAATAATATTTTATAACAATTTATATGGAAATTACTTAATTTTTCTCACTTCATACAAATTGTTGTGTTGGCCTACTTCTTGAATTACTGAATTGTCCTGAGTTATTTCTCCAGAACAATGGAGCATTTTAAAGCACAGGTCAAAGAATCAAGTATATAAAATATATGGTCACAGAAGGAGGTTTGACTTTGGGTGGCAAATACACAATGTAATATACAAATGATGTATTATTATAGAACTGTACACTTGAAATTCATATACTTTTATTAACCAGTGTCATCCCAATAAATTAAATTTAAAAGAGAATCTAATAAATAAAAATGAAAACAATGAAGTTCCTTTTTCTCCCCATCCCTATCTTACTGACAAGAGTCCAGAGGAATGTTGCTGATGAAGGTATGAAGAAATTAGTATATTCATCACTCCTGTGACAATATAAATTTGGACATCCATTCTGGAGGATATTTTGACATTATGTTTTAAAAAATAGGTTATATAAGTGACTTTTTGTTGTTGTTAATCCTCACAGAGGATATTTTTTCTATTGATTTTTAGAGAGAGTAGAAGGGAAGGAGAGAGAGAGAGAGAGAGAGAGAGAGAGAGAGAGAGAAACATTGATGTGAGAGAAACACATTGATGGATTGTTTCCCACATATGGCCAGACCGGGCTGGGAATTGAACCTACAACCCAGATATGTGCCCTTGACTGAGAATCAAATCTGTGATTCTTCAGTGTGTGGAATGACGCTCTAACCACTGAGCATACCTTTTGGGGCAGTAGTATAAATGTATTGACCTAGCAATTCAAATTACAGAAATTTATCCTAAAGAAACATTTAGAAAAGTACTCCAAGATATATAGAGAGAAATGTGTGTCACAGAGTCATTCAAAGAAGTAAAAAATCAAAACAAACTAAATATTTGACTATTGTTGGTTAAACAAATTATGGTGTATCCATATAAAAATATTTTAGCTACCAAAAATCATGAATTAGTTTCATGCCAATTCAAACAATGTGGTAAACACAGTAATGCCTACTAATTGTTTAACTCTCCTCCTGTATTTCTTGCCACATCCTTGTAGTGAAATAGAGCCATATAATTCATTCTGGCCAATAAAGTGTGGAAGTCAGGTGTGCAACTTCCAAACTCAGGCAATTAAAGGCAGAGATTGTGAAAATTTCCAATCTCTTCCTTTTCATACTTTAAAAATTGAGGAGGCAGGGCATTCCAAACTTTGCAGCTACAAGATGATGACACTTCCATCAACCTGGGTCCCTACATGAATGTGTGGTAAGACACTCTATTGACCAATTTGGGACATTTAACATGAATAAGAAATAAACATTTGTATATTGAACCATTGAGATTTGGGAATTTTCCTTAGAGTTACCATATGACCCAACAATCCATCTTCTGGGTCTACCCCCAAAATTTGAAAATACCTATTAGTAAAGATATACGTATGTACCCCTATGTTCATTACAGTATTATTCACAATAGCCAAGACATGGAAACTACCTAAATGTCCTTCAATAAATGATTGGATAAAGATGTGGTACATACATAAAATGGAGTACTACTCATCCATAAAAAGATGAAATATTGTTATTTTCAATAACATGATGGATCTTGAGAGTATCATGCTAAATGAAATAAGTCATTGGAAAAGGACAAGAACCAAATGATTTCACTCATATGTGTGATATAAAGCAAAAACCAAACAAGGAACAAACAAAACAAGCAAACTCATAGATACAAACAACAGAATAGTGGTTACCAGAGGGAAGAAGGGGGGAGGATGAAAAAGGTAAAGGGGATTAAATACATGGTGATGGAAAGAGACTACAGGTTATGTGACGAGCACAGAATGCAGTATACAAATTTTGAATTATAAGGTTGAACACCTGAAACTTACATAATGTTATTAACCAATGTTACCCCAATAAATTTAAGTTAAAAAAATGATTCATGATATATTAAATGAAACAAGTATCAATGATATAATATACTAAAAGGTAATACATTTTGTTTTTGTGTACTGAATGACATTATTTTATAAATTTTCTTTATTATAATTTTCTCTTCCGATTTTTTTAAATTAGCATGTTTTAATACATAAAATTAATTTTTTTCGCTTTGTAAAAAACTTTAGAACAAAACAAGTTACACAAATTGATCAAGAAATAAACAAACAAACAGAAAACACAAAAACATATCTAAATTCTACCTGCTCTTTTAAAAGCTAATAGTTTTTGGAAGTATGGGATATAGAGATGTATAGACAGTCAAAGTTGCTCAGTCCATTTTGTGTGTTATAGTGGGAGAAAGTAAGTGCTTATATGTTGCAACCCTGGGACAAGTGAAAGAAGATTCTTGGTGGCGGTAGGAAAGTGTGGTAACATACAATGTGGGATGGAACATTAAGAACAAATGTTTTCTCTATGGAAAATGCAGTGGAGGTAAGTATTGAACCTGAGATGAAGAGCAAAATCTTAATTATCCAAAAGGCAGCAGAAATAACTGCCCAAGCAAAGAATAGTATTTACATAAAGCTTTTGTGGCCCTCGTGAAATTCTGAAGTTAGTGTTCTCTGTCGGCCCAGACTCTGACCTCTCTTCCTCTGGCTCCCTCGGCCCTTTCTTTCCTACCTTGTCTCTGTGCCTTCTCTAGCCTCCTCCCTCCCAGCTTATGTTATTCCAGGAACCATCATGGCCTCAGGGTATTTTCCATTACTCAGAAATTTTTCCATTACTATAAAAGCAGTGGGATGGCAAGAGAATATGCATGGCCTTTCAGATGAAAGCAAAGTGGGAAGAGTTCCTTTGCGGTCCCTCGTGGTGAAGAGTGAAGATTGTAGAGAAACATGAGTGTTCCTGATTTAGTGAAGGTTATTGCCCCAGAGGCAGAAGATCGTTTCCCTGATCTTGGTTAGCCCAGTGGGATAAATGTTAGGGCTAGGAGTTTTCCTTTGTTGCTGCAAAAGCATTCACTGATCCCTTTACTGTATCCCATTCAACAGGGCCAAGCCCATAAGCAAGGAGCGCCCTAATTCTCTGACATGACATTGATGTAAAGCTTCAAAGATACTTTTCTTAAAAGCAGAGAGAACTGAATGGGGGTTTGACTCTGTGCCATGGTGATAATGAGGATCAGCTAAGGAGGTCTGTTACTGGCAGAACTGGTGTGTGCTTTAGAACACACAGTGGTGCCAAGAAACAATACAAAGTGTGAGAACAAGCAGACTGAGTCACGATCCGTTGCAGATTCTAAATTGTACACTTCTGTCTCTATATATAGCATGTCAGAAGTGTCATTTCTGTTGTCACGAGAACTTTGTAGATTGTCACCAGCATAAGTACAGCCACCACAGTGGCATTTCTTTATTATATTCGCGACATCTGCATTCCGCAGCGAGATGTAGTTTCCCTGACACATTTGACTTGGGAATACTGGGCTGGGAGAACCTCTGGAGGAAACGGGACAGTGCTTCTTGATTTTGTGTAAAGAAAAGTCGTTCTGGTTGACGTAGACTGAGTGTTGTACTTTTTTTGGATCTGGCTGTCAGAATCTCCAAGTATGGTATGAAATATGTATAATATTCTTTCAGCAAGGCTATTTTTTTTAAAACCAGTATTATGTGAGGTTGAAAACAGAATGGGAGCGCCCTCGTTAATAATCTTTCGGCGTCTGATTGTGCAGCTGAGGTGCTGGAGGCGAGGGGCTGTCACACATTCAAATGTCGGGGAAAGAAAAACATTTTAAAGGGTCACATGTGTTTTCCCTTCTGTTATTCCTCCTTTATATTTTAAAAAAATCTTTGGTTCATTTTGGAGAAAAGCTCTTATTTATGAAGACACTATAAAATAAAGGCTTCCTTTGTTACTTAAGACAAACCAATTCTGGAGAATGCCTTGGGGATGCTTTAATGAATGATCTCTTTTATTTCTTTTTCTATGTGGGTTTTTTTTTTTTTAAATCTCTGGTAAAAATAAGTCTAGTTGGTCTCAAGAACACAGAAATTGTACTCTGACCTGATATAGAGAAAATTCAGTTTAAACAGGTATTAAACACACACACACACACACACACACACACACACACACACACAATGTATGGAACTAGATGAAAAAAATCCAGGGTCCTTACCTTCAAGAAGCTACAATATGATATTTTTAAAGCTCTAAGTGATGACTCTTCCTTTTTGACATTAAAAAATTTACATGCAGTAAAATTCACTCTTTTTAGTGTATAGGCTGTAAGTTTTGACAAATGCATGCAATCATATAGTCACATAACTACCACCATAATAAAGACGTACAACAGTTTTACCCCAAAACATTCCCCCAAGTCCCTTGAGAGCCAGAGCTGGACCCCACCACCAAACCCAGCCCTGGCAACAGCTTATTTGTTTTTTGTCTCCATAGTTTTGCCTTTTCCAGGATGTCCTATAAACTGAATTACACAGTATGTAGGCTTTGGGGCCTGGCTTCTTTTATAGCAAAACACATTTATGATTTTTCCATAGTCTTACATGAATTTATAGTGCACTCTTTTTATTGCTGAGTAGAATTTCATTATCTGAATGTTCAACAGTCTGTTAATCCATGCACCAGTTGAAAGACATCTATGTTGTTACCAGTTTGGAGTGATTATGAATAAAGTTACTATCAATATTCATGTACTGGTTTTTATGTAAACACTAGAGGTCCGGTGCATAAAAATTCGTACACTCAGGCGGGTCCCTCTGCCCAGCCTGAGCCCTCTCGGAGTCTGGGCCCCCTCAGGGGATGTCCACCTGCCAGCTTAGGCCCGCTCTCCAAGGGAGCGGGCTTAAGCTGGCTGTCAGACATCCCTCTGGCAGCCCAGGAGCCTCGGGGGATGTCTGACTGTGGCTTAGGCCCACTCCCCTGCTTCCACCTCTGCAGAAGGCGTGGTGCCAGAACTGGGCCTGGACCTGTACCACTGCCTCTCCCACCGCCTCTGCGGAAGGGGAGGCACCAGGACCAGGCCCGCGCTGCTGCCTCTACGGAAGGGGGGGTGCCAGGACCACCATGGCTGGCCTGGTGGTGCAGGCTCGCTGGCCCCATCCCCTACCCACTGGTCATTCCAGCAGGTTGTTCCGGAAGGTCTTTCCACTGTTTGCTCTAATTAGCATATTAGCTCTTTGTTATATAGGATAAGCTTTTGTTTCTCTTTTGTAAATACCTGACTGGAACTGTTAGCGCACATGATAAGAGTATTTTTACTTTAAAAAAAATAACACCTGGAAAATTGTCTTCCATAGTGGCTTATATTCCCACCAGTAATGTACAAGAATTCCTTTTGCTTAGCATGCTTATTCACAGTTGGTATTATCAGTTCTTTGTAAATTTTATTCATTCTAATAGTCTGTAGTGACATTTCACTATGGTTTTAATTAGCATTTTCCTAATGATTAATGAAGAGGGACATCATTTCCTGTGCTATGTGTCTTCTTTGGTGATGTACTTGTAGAAATCGTTGGCCCATTTTGAAAAATTGGATTCTTTTTTTTTTTCTTACTGAGTTTTGATAGTTCTTTATATATTCTGGGTAAAAGTTTTTCATTAGATATATGTTTTCCAAATATTTTCATGCCATCTACAGCTTCTCTTTTATCCTTTTAGCAATGTCATTTGCAAAGCTGATTTTCATTTTTGTGAAATCCAATTTATCAATTTTTTTGGTGTCTGTCATATCTAAGTAATTTAAGCATGTCCAAAGGTCACAAATATTTTTCTTACTTTTTCTCCTATGAATTTGATGGTTTTAGACTTTACGTTTAAGTATATGATCTGTTTTGAGTTAATTTTTGTATATGAGGTATGGGCCAAGGTTCATTTTTTTTTTTTACTTTGTCTAATTGCTTTAACATCATTCAATGAAAATACTATACTTTGTCCATTAAATTGCCTTAGTGCCTCTGCCAGAAAGCAATTGATCAAATATGTGTGAGTCTACTTCTGACTCTCAGTTCTGTTCTGTTGACCTATGTGTCTGTCTTTTCACCAATACTACATTGCCTTGATTACTATAGCTTTATAGCAAGTCTTAAGATCAGATTCTGTGAGTCTTCCACCTTGTTTTTTGTTTTTTTCAAATTTGTTTTGGTTTTTCTAGTTCCTTTTCCTTTCCATATGAAATTTAGAATCCAGTTTGTGATTTATTAAAAAAAATACTACTGGGATTTAGATTGGGATTGTGGTATTTTATACATCTATATATATATGTATATATATATATATATATATATACATACACACAAATACATACTGAGTGGCCAGATTATTATGACCACCTGACGTTTGTAGGCAAATTAGCTATAATTTCCCGCTGAAGTTGCTAGAGAGCCAGATCATTATAAACATCTGAATAGCACAACATACCTAAGTATCATTGCTGATCAAGTTCATCCTATCATGTTGATGGCGTATCCCAATGGAGATGGCTTCTTCCAACAAGACAATGTGCCATGCCATGGTGCTCGTATTGTGCAGGAGTGGTTTCAAGAACATGAGGGAGAATTTACCTTGTTTAGGTGGCCCCCACAATCACCAGATCTCAATCCAATTGAGCATTTGTGGGATGAAGTTAAAAGAGCCATCAGGCAGCTGGTTCCACAACCATCAAATCTCACAGAACTGGACAGTGCTATTCATCAGGCATGGTGTCAGATTCCTCGCATCACCTTTCAACATCCCGTGGAATCAATGCCAAGAAGAATCGCCGCAGTATTGAAGGCAAAAGTGGCCCAACGAAGTACTGATGGGGTGGTCATAATAATCTGGCCGGTCATAATAATCTGGCCACTCAGTGTATGTATGTGTGTGTGTGTGTTAGGGGCCCAGTGAACGAATTTGTGCACCTTAAAAGGAACTGTGGGCCGCAAGCCTGCAGTAGGCACAGGGGTGGGTCTCGGCCCATCCTCTGTGCCCCCGCCTGGTCCCTCCCACCACGGCTCCCAGTCCACTGTTTGCCGGCAGCCTCTGCCGCCGCTCCCATGCACTGACAGCACAGAGCGATTGGGGCCATTGCCAGCAGCGGGTGTGAGCGATGGCTGCTGCCCCATTCACCCCTCAGGAGCAGGGGGAGGTGGAGAAGCCCTCATGGGCAATCAGGGCCTGCAGCCTCTGCTCGCACCCGCTGATGGCACCGAGTGTTCGGGACCAGCACTAGGCACCAGCTGCAGGTGTGAGCAGGGCCAGCGCTGGCAGTGGCTGTGAGTGGGGCCGGCACCAGCAGGAGGTGCGAGCACTGGGTGGGACTGCAGCACACGGGAGCGTGGGACTGCAGCACACAGGAGCAAAGAATTTTTAGTAACCACCAGAGGCTTGCCCTGAGGACAGTGACTGGCACCCCGCCTTGGTCTGGTGCCCTCACTCACCTGCTCCACCATCCCACCACAGCCAACGCCAGCCATGTTCCGCACAAGCCCCCTGGTGGTCAGCGCACATCATAGCAACCAGTTGTTCTGCCGTTCGGTCTATTTGCATATCACTTGGGTTGCGGGTGAATTTCCCGCCAAAATATAAGATGGCGCGTTAAAATGCCTATATCTTTTGAAGTATGGGTTCGATTGAAATGAAATATTTGGTAATACGCAGTTACAATCGGCCCGAGTTTACACGTTTCCCGCACTCCACCGCAAATCTATATGAACCGAGTTTAAGACGGCTCCCGCGGAGTACGCGCAATTCACGCGAGCCGACTTAACTCGTTTCCCGCAACCCAAGTGATATTAGCCTTCTATTATATAGGATATATCGTATATATATAAAAGCCTAAGTAACCTTTACGACTGAACAACCGGAACAACCAGTCGACCAGTTGCTATGATGCACACTGGCCACCAGGGGGCAGACCCTCGACGCAGAAGCTGCTCCCTGGTGGTCAGTGTGCTCCCACAGCCAACCTCCTGTGGCCCATCCCCCCACCTGGCCGGCCCCCCCCATTGGCCCCGATTGAAGGGCCAGCCGACCAACCTCCCGCGGTCTGTCCCCCAGGCCAGCCAACCTCCCATGGCCCCTCCCCCTGGCCAGACAACCTCTTGCAACCCCTTCCCCTGGGATGGCTGGCCCCCCAATGGCCCTGATTATGGGGCCGGCCGGCCAACCTCCCAGGGTCCCTCCCAGCCAGCCAGCTCCCTGATAGACCTTGATCGCCAGCCAGGCTGAGGGACCCCACCCATGCACAAATTTGTGCACCAGGCCTCTAGTATAAATATAAACTTCTGCAAAACACAATTAAGAATCCTAATCCTAGAATCAATCTACATGAGCTAACATCCTAGAATTGATCTACATGAGTTAACATTCCTGTTTGTGATCTTGGCATCTGACAGTTACATAACACCAGTTTGATAAAACATTGGAGAAAAATACTGAGATTATAAAATCCATTTCTTGATCCAACACATTCTGGTGGCAGGTCACAGCATAAATAATCACTTAGTTTTTAGGTATGCAAATCCATAGACTAGGCCTTAGAAGTCAATGTAAATAGATACAAAAAGAGCTCATCTTCATAGCATACTCTGCTCAGTTGTATCAAAATAGCAAACTTCAAAATGAAAATGATTCTCTCTGCCCATGAAGACTGAGTGGTGTCACACACAGAACCACTGTTTCCTGCAGTGTCCCTGTATGTTTGTCCTATTTGAAGAATGCCAACACAGCTGCTTGGAGACACATGCTCCAAGTTAAATTATGAGAAGGAAGGATGTAAAAGGGTATTCAGATCATATTGGAATAATTCCTAGTCCAAAGAAAGCTTATGAAAGAGAGCCTGAAATTCATGTCCATGGGGTCCTAAGGTCACTCTGTTAACATCACAGAAAAGAATAGTACTCTTTTCAGTGGTTCATCTACACCCTGTTTGTTTCTTCCCTTCAATTAGATTGTTTGATGAATTGCCAATTTTATTGGTTTCCTGCAGATTTTCATTGTAGAAATTGTAAAAAATCTTTTAATTGCACCAAACCACGTACCCATCTTTTATTGACATGGGGCTGGCTTGTGTCTTGAGAAATTTTCAAAGTCTGTGGAGAAAAGTTTAGCAGTATATTTTTCACATTGAAGGGGAAAAAAACAAACAGAGGTTTTTTTTCTTGTTGTCGTATCTTTCTGGCATCATTTTAAATGTATTTATAATACTGCTGTCATTAATATTATGCTCACTTGGTTGAAATTATTTTGTTGCTCCCCTTTGGAAATAGAGCTGCTCCAGACTGATAAATAATAACACATTATATAAGTACTGTAGATTATTTAACATTCTGACTAATGAGATATTTCCTACCCCAAAATGACAATCTTCAGAGCTTTGCAGATATAAGCTTGTCAATCTCAGATCATAAATAGTGTTTACATGTGAAAGACAAATCTGATACATTTGTAAAATGGTTCATTTTTTCCTTACACTTTTTTTTATGAAGCCACTGGTGGAATAGTAGTCATGATGAAAAGTTTTCATTAAAAACTGACCTTGTCTGTATGGCATTGAGCCAGACCAGACAACACAAGCTCATGGAAGCTCAAAGATTTTTGAGAATATAGATTCAGATTCTGCTAATGTTGATTTCACTTTGGTTTGTTGTCAAACCAGCAATAAGCATGGCAAAAACTATAAAGGAGATGGAGATACAAATGAGTGGACTATAAAGGATACTGGGGTACAACACAATTCACCTCTCTGCGGTCCTCTTGTTATGCCACTCCTCAAGGAATTCATCCATCATAGGAGCTGGAATCTCGAGCTCTTTCCCCTCAGTACTTTAGTGTAGAAGAAAGTAGAGGCATCAGTTATACTTGATTAGCACGTGAGAAAATGCTTTCTGTGCCAAGTTACCTACTTCCCACATCATCAGCTTTTCTTATTGGCAGTAGGCTGGGCTATGACCTGGCATAGGTGTTCTCCCTCTAAACGTGCTCCATTTAGAATCTATCCATTTGGTCCTGATTAGACTATCTGCTCTCTTTTTCAAGCATATTTCCACTGGCAGAGATTTTGCTAAGCTTTGTCATTGCTTTAAGAGAAAGGTATGTCCACAGCAAAACATATCTAAACACTCAGATTCTCAACCTTTTTGGCTAATTTCTAAGTCACCTAACAGGCTATGGAAGTCCCCAGGAAGTTGGCTAGGATGCAGACACAAGAAGAGCAATTGGGTAATCATAGAGTAATTTAAATGCTGATTGCTCTGCATTATTTTTTTGTAGGAACATGATTTTGTAAATATGTTTTTATTGATTTTAGAGAGAGAGAAAGAGAGGGAGAGAGAAACATGGATTTGAGAAACATTGATTGGTTGTCTCCCATAGGCACCCAGACAGGAACTGAACCCAAAACCTGGGCATATGCCCTGACTGGGAATATAACTGGCAACCTTTGGTGCACAGGAAGATGCTCAACCAAGTGAGCTACACCGGCCAGGGCTAGAAACAGGATTAAAAAAAATCCTTCATGCAACTCCCAAATCATCAAATATATGTGATTTTAAAAACCATCAATAGAAAAAGAGACTAGAACATTGGGTTTTAAATAAAATGTCTCCAACCACTTCTCTAGGCTCCAAAAATTTCTATGACCCTGGATTCTCAGTCCTTCAGTCACTTCAGTTATAAAAAGGAATAGAATAAATTTCTTGACAAGATAGTTTATTCAATCACATAGAATACATTAAAAGCTGGTTGTGTCTGTGTGAAGAAGTATTTTTGATAGTGTCAGGAGCTCTCCCGCTCTCTCCATTAGAAAAAAGGATCTCTCTTTATTATGAGCAAGTTGCCTTCTAAATGCATTCTTGATGCAGTCAAATGTCCTGATTATTATATTCTCTCCACAATAATGTAACAATTTAATATTAACCCTGAGTCGCTATAAGGGGAGATTAAGACTGAGGGCAAAGGAAATGTGTTACTGCTGTTAGGAATTTAGAGAATGCGTGATGAAAGGGGAGTGCTCCCATGGGAATGGTTCCTATGAACTCTTCATTGGAGAGTTCAAAACCAGGAGGAAGTTGGGGCCAAGGGTAATATAAGGAAAATATTTGAGAGACCACTCTCAATGGGTTCTCAGTGGTGCCTATAGTTGGAGACAGTACTTCATGGAATCTAAAACCTGTGTTTTTAAGAGGAAAAAGAAAACCATGAGTGTAGATATTTAAGTCACCTCCACTTCCACTTGCCAGGGAAATGACTATGGAGTATGAAACAAATATGCAAGTACCAGTGCTGGAACCAAGTAAAAATGCCACTCACATGCCAGGCACTTGGACATTTCTATTGCATTGAACGTGATATGGAAGGCCAATTTATGACTTTCCATACTGTAAATTACCTGGCAAACAGGTACAGGAGAACCTGAAAGAACCCCACAAACACCCTATTACTGATGAATGAGGGCAGGATATGGGGCAAACAGCCACTGCAAACAGAAAATATGTATGGATGAGCTTCCGTCTAGAGCAGATGGCCCCAAAAACCAAGAGTTGGCAGAGTAGGGCTTCCTCTGAAAGACATGGAAAAGATACTGTAAGTCAAAAGGAGACCATCTGGAGGAAGCAGGGGAAATGCCTTCCCTAAAATAGATTTACTGCAAGAAGAAAAGCTCCATGTTATAAAATGATTAATTTGGGTTCTCAAAAATAAATGTCAAATATCAAAAGGAAAAAGTTGAGAAAAGTCAAATTTCATGAAGGAAGAAAATAAAATTGTTCAACTAAAACCTGAAGAGAGACAATGAACAGCAGACCAGATATTGCAGAAAATTTACTTTAGTGAAATAGAAAAGTTTCAAATTTTATCCAGGAGTGAAGAATAACAAGATGAAAATAATTTTAGAAAAGATGAGTCTTATGAAAGAAAAATTCTAATCGCCAAATCTGTGTATAATAGATACTAGAATGTTAGAAACCAAGAATAAGGAAGTGAGAGAAAGTGTTTCTACTCTGTCTACAGACAAGGTAGAAACAAATAACAAAAGAAGTTTTATAAATAAATAAAGGTTGAGGGCAGGTGGACAAAGGGTGAGTGGAAATAGGGGCATCTATAATAATGTGAACAGTAAAAATAAAATTAAAAAGGATTAATAAAGGCTGAATCCACAGAGAGCAAAGTTCCCTGAAAATAACCAACTCAAGAATAAATAGAATTTTTTTAAAACTTTTTAAATACTATTTATATTCATCTAAAACATTACCCCTTGAGACAGCATGGAGGGACCTGGAGAGTATTATGCTAAGCAAGATAAGCCAGTCAGAGAAAGATAAGTGTCACATGATCTCACTCATATGTGGAATCTAATGAACAAAATAAACTGATGAACAAAATAGATCCAAGACAAAGAAGCATGGAACAGACTTTTGAATCTCAGAAGGAAGGCAGGGGAGGGTGGGTGGATGGGTGGGAAGAGATCAACCAAAGAACTTGTATGCATGTATGCATAACCCATGGACGCTGACAATAGGGTGGTGAGAGCCTGGGGTGGAGTGGGCTAGAGGTGTCAATGGGAAAAACGGGGACATATGTAATACTTTCAACAATAAATATTTTTTAAAAATAATAATAAAGTTAAAGATAAGTAAAAAAATAAGTAAAAAAAAAATGAACAAAATAGATCCAGAGACATAGAAGTCTGAAACAGATTGACAAATCTCAAAGGGAATGGGGGAGGGGGTGGGTGGGAAGAGATTAACCAAAGAATTGTATATGTGCATAACCCATAGATAGAGACAATAGTGCCTTAAAAGCCTGGGGAGAAAATGTGAGTGAGAGGGGGACATCTGTAATACTTTCAACAATAAAGATAAATTTTAAAAAATAAAGAAAAAGAAATTAAATAAATTAAAAAATAAAATAATATCCTCAAAATGCATACAATTTAATAACTTTCTAAGGCAAATCATTACTGGAAATGTTTTCCTTTGGGACTTTACATTCTAGTAGCATTAACTAGTCATGACCATTTCAAATGGATTTTTTTTTAAATCCTCACCAAGGACACTCTTTCATTGATTTGAGAGAGAGAGAGAGAGAGAGAGAAGAGAAACATGGATGTGAGAGAGAAACATTGATTGGTTGCCTCCCATATGCACCCCCCCACCGGTGATCCAACCCAAAACCTAGGTATGTGCCCTGACCAGGAATTGAACTTGCAATCTTTTGGTGTGCAGGATGATGCTCCAGCCAACTGAGCCACCTAGCCAGGGTGCAAATGGCTTTTTAAGAACTACCCTTCCAACTATCTCTAAAGAAGATTTACATTTAGTAAGTGTCAGATAAAATCTATTGTCCAAGAATTTTAGGACAATAAAACTAAATTTTAACCAAACCTAATAAAGAAAACTAAAAGTATTGGACTAATTTTGTTAGCATGCACAAACAAGAGGTCCTACCTAACTCCCTGCTTAGATTAAGAATTTAATCTATGCATGCAAATAAGTCCTTATCTCATATAAGGCAGCTACAATGAAAAGAACACGAATTTTTAGCTATTTATTCAATTCAAAATGGAAGTTGGTATTCCCATTGTCCATTTTACCACAGAAAAGCATGTACTGTGAATTTCAGTGTCAGGGTCATTAAGTGATGTGGCCAGAAGAATGGATTTGAGCGCCTATCTCATTAATTCCAGGACATCAATTCCAGGTCATACCTTTCCCATTCCCCCATGGCCCTATGAATCTCCACTTCAGATAACAGATACTATGACCCCTAATCTCCCCCCAAGCTGTGTTGCAATTCCCTCCCTACCACTGGGGAGAAAAATCACTCAGCTGAACTTCCATGAGGTCAATAAATATCACAAATTTGAAAGCAATTTACAGATTGATAAATATTTATTGTGATTTAGGAGGTGAATGAAAGAAAAACTTCCCAATGAGTTTGAAAAATAAACCAGCTGTTAACATTAATATGGAATTTACTGAGCTGAGGGCGAATTACAGAAAATATACAGTTTCCCCGAAATTTGTAAATAAATATATGTGTTAGAATTGTCCTTCAAGTTGTGGCTATGTAACAAAAAATATATCTTTTATTTGATTTTACTTGACTCTGTGAAAGAGTGTTCTGTTAATTAAGCCACAAATTCAAAAGTAATACCACTAGTGATTGATGCAAATTTGGATCAGAATTGATATGTCTTGACTAAAAAATATCCCACAGGTTTGTTTTTTCCAGATGATTTTTATTTAATTTTACTTCTTAAAAACTCTTTATTGTTGAGAGTATTACAGATGTCCCCCTTTTCCCCCCAGTGCCCCCATCCACACAGTTCCCACTCCACCTGGTCTTCACCACCCTATTGTTTGTGTCCCTAGGAAATTCATATTGCATATTATTTGGTTAATAGCTTCTCACCCCCCACCCCCCTCCCCTCTGAGATTCATCAGTCTGTTCCATGTTTCCATGCCTCTGGTTTCATTTTATTTATCAGTTTATTTGTTCATTAGGTTCCTTGTTCATTTATTTTTTTATTTTTTTAGATTAAATTGTTGATAGATATGTATTTATTGCTATTTTATTGTTTATATTTCTTCCTCTTCCTCCTCCTCCTCCTCCTCCTCCACCCCTTCTTAAAGAATGCCCTTCAACATTTCATGTAATACTGGTTTGGTGGTGGTGAACTCCTTTAGCTTTTTCTTGTCTGTGAAGCTCTTTATCTGACCTTCAACTAAAAGATAGCTTTGCTGGGTAGAGTAATCTTGGTCAGGCCCTTGCTATTCATCACTTTGAATATTTCTTGCCTCTCCCTTCTGGCCTACAAAGTTTCTGTTGAGAAATCAGCTTATGGGACAGTCTTATGGGAGCTCCCTTGTAGGTAACTAATGACTTTTCTCTTGCTGCTTTTAAAATTCTCTCTTTGTCTTTAATCCCTGTCATTTTAATTATGATGTGTCTTCGTGTGAACCTCTTTGGGTTCCTAGGACTCTGTGCTTCCTGGACTTGTAAGTCTATTTCTTTCACCAGGTAGGGGCCATTTTCTCTCATTATTTCTTCAAATAGGTTTTCAGTATCATGCTCTCTCTCTCTTCTCCTGGCGCCCCCATGATTCGAATGTTGCCTATGCTCAAAATTGTCCCAGAGGCTCCTTACATTATCTACATATTTTTGGATTTTTTTCCCTTTTTGTTCTTATGATTGGGTGTTTTTGTTTCTTCATATTCCAAATCACTGATTTGATTCTTGGTATCCTCTACTCTACTGTTGATTCCCTCTAAATTATTCTTTGCCGGAAGCCGGTCCATCCTTGCTGCTTGACACAGTCGCTGCAGGAAAGAAACATATGCACAGCATATGTTTCAAGGGACCTGGCGTATATAGCATACTGTTCTTAATATGTTTGCTCCCCTTAGCGCTATGTGTTTTAACCAAGGTCACCTCTCCAAGAAAGGTTGTTTCTCCAGGTAGGGATTTTTCGCTGAAGTTAGGGAGGGGATAAAACCCCTTAACTAAGTGCCAGGCGGGTAGTTAATCACTTTAACTACAAACAATCACGCTTAAGCTACATAATCTTTACTCCCTGGAATGGAGATAAGAAACGCCCTAACCTTTGCAGTAGAAATTGACAGGATTAAAATCAACTGGTATAAATACAGATGTAACAAGACAATAAACACCAGAACTTGACCAGAACTTCGCTGGAGATCCTGGCTAGAGATCCTGGCTAGACTGCTGATCAACTGAAGGCTGTCTCTGTGTCATTCTTTCTTCGCTGACTCCTTCCACACCTTTGGGGACCCCTGGACCTGCTGGGGTTGGACCCCAACAATTCTTCATTTCAGTTAGTGTGTCCTTCATTTCTGATTGGTCCTTATTTATGTCTTTGGTGTTCACACTAAGATCTTTAAAATTCTCACTAATTCCCTTAAAGCTCTCATTTAGATCATTGAGCATCATTATAACCACTGTTTTGAACTCTGTATCTAGTAATTTTCCAGCTTCCATTTCATTTAGTTCTTTTTCTGAAGATTTCTTCTGTTATTTCATCTGTGACAGGTTTCTTTGTCTCTGCATTTTGGCTGCTTCCCTATATTTATTTAATTCGAAGAGCTGCTAGTATGTCTTTTGAAATTGGTAGAGTGGCCTTGTGTAGTAGGTGTCCTATAGGGCCCGGTGGCTCAGTCTTTCCACTCACCTGAGCTGGGCACTCTAGGTACACCCCTGTATGGGCTGTGTGCACTGTCTTGTTGTAGTTGAGCCTTGATTGCTGTTGGTGTCACTGTGAGGAATTGACCTCCAGGCCAATTGGCTGTGGGGACCAGCTGCAACTACAGTGGGAGAGCTGCTGTGCAGGAGATACCCCTATGGAGCAGAACTTGCTTCACTGTGTCTTTGGTGCTCACCAAGTCTACCCCTTGAGTATGTTGCTCAGAGTTGTAATCTAGCATGGTTTGAAGCTGTTCACTGGATACACTGGCTCTGAGCCCTCCCTCCCCCTAAAGTTGCAAAGTCAGCCACTGCCTGTGCCCTGCCTGCAGTCACCTGTCAGGATCTACAGAGCAATCTGCTAATGGCTACTACTTGTGTTAGGGTTGGAAGTGCCCAGGTGAGGCCAAGCCATGAAGCAAGGCATGCTGCTGCTAGTGCCAGGCCTAGGACCTCTTATTGAGTGGTATGGGGCACACTGACACCAGCTGCTGCTTGTTTGAGAGATTTCAGGAAAGTCTGAAGCCCAAGCCAGGACAGGCCATTCATACGGAAGAAGCTGGATTCCCCCAAGCCACTGCCTCAGCACTGGAGTTCAGAGGAAGCAAGTCTGAGTAAAAGTCTGTGTGCAGGTCCTTTAAGAGGAATTGTCTGGGTCTCCAGCAGCCTTCATGTCACTCATCCATGATCCCCACTGGTTTTTATAGCCTGAAGTTATGAGGGCTTTCCTTCATAGTACTGGAACCCTGGGCTGAGGGGACTGATGTGGGGCTAGGACTCCTTGCTCCTTACAGGAGGCCTCCACCATGGAGATATCCCTCCTGATTAAAAAATATGCCACACATGGATGTCAGACCAACCCATTGTTTTGTGCCTCCACTCCTACCAGTCTCAATGTGCTTTCTTCTTTAATTCTCTAGTTGTAGGACTTCCATTCAGACAAATTTCAATCTCCTACAGCCCCTCCATGGCCAGCCACACCTGGGGTGGCACTGTGGCTCAAAGGGCATCTGCAGAGTGAGCAGGGTCCCTCCGGCAGGTGGGGTCCCTTGGCCTTCACTTTGGATATCCCATCCTCCATCCTCTTCCTTAAATAAATTCAATTTTTCTGTATCCGCTATTTGAGATGGCTATTTAGCCTGCCCGCATGCACCATCCACTTTAACCTTTCAGGTAGCAAAATAAATAATTTGTAAGTTGCTTGAGTTGGGGTATTTCTGTGGTTGGACTGTTTGGAAATTTAAGAATGGTGTTTGAACAAGATTTTGAAACTGAAACCAGAAAAGGACTCCAAAGCACCAATCTAAGTTTGTCCAACTTTCTGACAAGGAGGCTTATAAAGATTCACTGTCAGGTGTGACTGAGAATTGCCAGCTTACCTGAACCAGCTGCTACCACCTCACGTTATGTTCATAATAATGCAGGGAGGATTTCGGCAAGTGAAAACTGCTGTTTAAAACCTAAAAGTCTGGAAGCATCTGTCAGTGTATTCAGGCCCAAAACGAATGCTTTACAAACCAGATGATGGCTGTGTACATGTTATGAATAGCTACTGTGTGTTGCTTTCCTAAGTTTTGTATACAAAATGGTGAAAGTTTTCATTCTACTGCTATGACTCCTCAATACAACAGATGAGATGTTTGATAGAAACATTGCTGCCATTTCTAATGAATTCATAAGCTATTGTTCAACTCCCTTTTATGCTAAAGGCCCAGCTGAGAGCCCAGGAGTTGCTGTTTAATCAGACCCAGTCCATGTCTATCTTTCACAGAACATTGGGATAATGACCCTTATAATTTTTTGGAAAAAAAACAACTAACTTTTTAAGTCTGTGAAGATTCAGTTTAACTCCTTGGAAGAGATCATTTTTATATAAACTTTTTACACTTTCAATTCATCATTCAGCATATTTTGACTTTCCCTTTGAGTAAAATCACAGGACAGCTTTAATACATTCCAACGCTACTAAATATAAAAGAACCAAATTTGATAGCAGCAGTGGAAGGAGAAAGGTTGGTTATACGAAAAAAGCATAAATTGTGTTTGAATTAAATTTGAGACTGAAAGAGAAAGAATATAGAGAAGAAATGCCAGTATCCATTCTTTCCGGAGAAAGCAGCTTTCATTTGCATTTTGGAACCAGTTAGGGCCAAGAATTACTAGATGGTCAGCAACAACTGGTACAATCATTTATGCCAGGAATGCCCATTATCATCCTAACATAAAACCTTACATTTTTTTCCTGATTATCTGCACGTGCAGTCAAATCTCTTCAGGGTTTTTATTATTTTTAATTTTTAAAAATATATATTTTTATTGATTTTACAGAGAAAGGGAGAGGAATAGAGAGTTAGAAACATCAATGAGAGAGAAACATCGATCAGCTGCCTCCTGCGCACTCCCTACTGGGGATGTGCCCGCAACCAAGGTACATGCCCTTGACTGGAATCAAACCTGGGACCCTTCAGTCTGCAGGCGAATGCTCTATCCACTGAGCCAAACCAGTTAGGGCTATTTTTAAATTTTAAAAATATATATTTTTATTGATTTTAGAGAGGAAGGGAGAGGGAGAGAGAGGTAGAAACATCAATGATGAGAATCATTGATCAGCTGCCTCCTGCATGCCCCCTACTGGGGATGGAGCCCACAACCCGGGCATGTGCCCTTGACAGGAATCAAACCCGGGATCCTTCAGTCTGCAGGCTGATGCTCTATCCACTGAGTAAAACTGGCTAGGACTAGGGGTTTTATTTTTTTTTCCCCTTTAAGAATTCTCTTCTCATTAGAGTCTCGATGGCAACTTTGTCAGTGTCAGTGCACTCAACTGATTATATGCTCATCCTTGGTTTAGATAGTGGACAAGTACCTGGAAATTGCAGTTAGTAACCAATTCAGCTTCTGCAGAATCATGGAAAGGGGCATGTTGCTTATTTTGGTTGCTTTCCTTCAGAAAAAAATGACTTCCCTTTCTAGTACCAGAAAATAATCTTTAACATGCATCTAATTTAGCAGTATAATAGCCAACAGAATTATGAGGAATCTTATTTTAAAAATATGGTCCAACACCAAGAATTTTAGAACACATTCAATTTACATCTTTTTAAAATAAAACTTATTTATTTATTTATTGATAAAAGAAGACAGAAGGTGAATTTTAGAATAAATAAGTATATATATATATATATATATATATATATATATATAGCCTATATAATAAAAGCCTAATATGCAAATCAACTGATGCTCACTGACCACCAGGGGGCAGACACTCAATGCAGGAGCTGCCTCCAGCCCGCAGGCCTCAGGCCAGCCAAGGCAGGTGCCAGCGGGGGCCCCCTGAGAGCCCCCTGATCGCCTTGCCTGTAGCTCCACAGATCGGCCCTGATCGCTGGCCAGGCCTAGGCACTCTACTCATGCACAAATTTTGTGCACTGGGCCTCTAGTATATATATATTTTTCCACATTCAAAGGCTGTTAAATCTCGTTGTTTACCCATATCTTCAGAAAAAAATCACTTCTACTGTTCTACTGTCGTGGTAAACAACCTGCTTCCCTATTTATAATGGTCTGGCCCTCTAGCAACTTCAGTGTGAAATTATAGCTAATTTGCCTACAAACATCAGGTGGTCATAATAATCTGGCCTCTCTCTCTCTCTCTCTCTCTCTCTCTCTATATATATATATATATATATATATATATATGAGGCTCCGTGCACAAAAATTATTTGTGCACTGGCGAGGGTGTCCCTCAGCCCGGCTTGTGCCCTCTCACAGGACGGGAGCCCTCGGGGGATGTCTGACTGACAGCTTAGGCCCCCTCCCCACAGGGAGCAGGTCTAAGACAGCAGTTAGACATCCTTAGCGATGCCCTGGAGGTGGGAGAGGCTCCCGCCACCACCGCTGTGCTCACCAGCTGTGAGCCTGGCTCAGGGCTTCTGGCTGAGTGGCACTCCCCCTGTGGGAGTGCACTGACCACCAGGGGGCAGGCACCCAGGACCTGGGCTTCCCTCCAGCCCTGGCTTTGTCTGGAAGGATATCCAGTCTAATTAGCATATTACGTTTTTTTTTATTATAGATATATAGTATATATAATGCCTTATATATATAATTTCCTTTAGCTAGCTCCTATTTAATTCTTTCACGATTCTTAATTTAGAAGAATTCATATTTTTGTAGATTGTTGATTAAAAACACAACTTATACAAACATACATATGCTACAATCATGATAAATTAATCTATTGTAAAATAGGATAGACTATTATATTTAAATTTCTTATAACTAGAAATGTTTTTATATTCTTTAAAAATTTATTTTATTTATATTTTTTAGATATAACAAGAATTTTAATATGTTACATTTTTCTTTTTTTAAATTTTTTTATTGATTAAGTTATTACATATGTGTCCTTATCCCCACATTACCCCCCATCCCTCCCATTCATGTCCTCACCCCCCTGTTGTCTGTGTCCATTGTTTAGGCCTATATGCTAGCATATAAGTTCTTTTGTTGATCTCTCTTTTTACCCCCACCCTCCCGTACCTTCCCTCTGAGGTTTGATGGTCTGATTGATGCTTCTCTGTCTCTGGATCTGTTTTTGTTCATCAGTTTATGTTGTTCATTATATTCCACAAATGAGTGAGATCATGTGATATTTATCTTTCTCTGACTGGCTTATTTCGCTTAGCATAATGCTCTCCAGTTCCATCCATGCTGTTGCAAATGGTAAGAATTCCTTCTTTTTTACCACCGAGTAGTATTCCATTGTGTAGATGTACCACTGGTTTTTAATCCACTCATCTATTGATGGGCACTTAGGCTGTTTCCAAATCTTAGCTATGGTAAATTGTGCTGCTATGAACATAGAGGTGCATATATCCTTTCTAATTGGTGTTTCTAGTTTCTTGGGATATATTCCTAGAAGTGGGATCACTGGTCGAATGGGAGTTCCATTTTTAGTTTTTTGAGGAAACTCCATACTGTTCTCCACAGCGGCTGCACCAGTCTGCATTCCCACCAGCAGTGCACGAGGGTTCCTTTTTCTCCACATCCTCGCCAACACTTGTCGTTTTGATGACCTATTTAAATTATATGTATATTTTGGTTTTGGGAGCAATATGTTAACCTAAGTTTAAGTTGAATCTATCTGTTTCCAAATTTCCCAATGAGGTAGCTCAACCAATGTCTATAGTCAAGTGCTAAATCTAAATATGTGTATCTGTTCCATCATAGATAATTACAGAGGGACCCTATCAATAGGTTAGGGCTGAATGGACAGGAATTCACCCCTGCCGGCTAGAGTACCTCTGCCCCTCCCATCTAGCACACTTGATGGGAAGTCTAGCTGCAAACTTTGTCCTCTCCACTGCACCTCTCTGCTGGCAATCCCTCAGCCCATGCTTTAGGGCAAGCAACTTCTGTTTGGTTCATTGGAGGAGGACCCCAACCACTTTACTATGTTATGGCATAAGACGCTATGTTAAACATTAAGGGTTTAGTGATTATTATGGTACATATCCTTATAGAACTAGAGAGAATAACTTTAACCAGTCATTTATAAACATGAAGAGACATTTTAAAATCACCAAGTACATAAAGGAAATTGGTTGATTGAAAGAAAGGTATCCTATAAGTTAGGACATTATGTTGGAGGAAAAATCCAATATGAATTAGTCTAAGCAAAAATAAAGAAAAAACAGAAGAAGAAGAAGAAGAAGAAGAAGAAGAAGAAGAAGAAGAAGAAGAAGAAGAAGGAGGAGGAGGAGGAGGAGGAGGAGGAGGAGGAGGAGGAGGAGGAGGAGGAGGAGGAGGAGGAGGAGAGGGAGAGGGAGAGGGAGAGGGAGAGGGAGAGGGAGAGGGAGAGGGAGAGGGAGAGGGAGAGGGAGAGGGAGAGGGAGAGGGAGAGGGAGAGGGAGAGGGAGAGGGAGAGGGAGAGGGAGAGGGAGAGGAAAGGGAGAGGGAGAGGGAGAGGGAGAAGGGGAAGGAGAAGGGAGAAAAGAGGAGTACAGGATTTAGAGGCTTACACTATAAAGAATGCAAGAGTGTAGCTGGTCTTAGAGATAATATCTGGAATGAGAGATTTGGAACAGCAACAAGAATGTCTCCATGGATTTTCTCTGCTCAGAAGAATATCTTGGACTTATTCTCTTCTGCTGCATATGGGTTTAATCCTCATGGCAGGGAACATAGTTGCTGGTTACTCTGGACTCAAACACTTTCAGTTTTATAACTCAAAGGCCAAAGAGCCTTCCTTCTAGCTTGTTAAAGTACCAAGAAAGAATTAGGGTTGGTCCAACTTTGGACTCCATTTCAGGATAGTTACTATGGCCACAATGAAGTAATGTGGTCAGCTCAGGCTATTGGAAGAAGGTATACTCTGATTAGGGGCCCCCACCAGAAAACACCCTTAGCATGGGACAAAAACACTGGAATCAGAAGAAAGTGAAGACTGACAAGGGACATCAACAACAACAATTGATATTAGGGGTAGGATCATGCAGAAGAGTCCAAGAAAATCAATTTAACTAAAAAAGAGTTACTGAATAAAACAAGAGACAACTTAAAAATATAATTCCTATATCCATAAGGACTGAATACAATACATCATTAAGAAGAACAATTTCTCATGAAACTAATAGAAAACTTTTGCATATCCATGGCATACTTCATGTGTTGAGAATGCACAGACAATGAGCCCAACCAAGACAATAACCCAGTTGATTGGATTACAGGGCTCCAGGTTAATGTTAAATAGAATTTATGTTAAAACACACATTTACTACTAACTATATTCTAAGCACTATTCTAAGAATCAATTCATTTGATTTTCACAACAGCTCTGTTAGGTAAGTAGTAGTATTATTCCCATTTTACATATAAGCAGACTGAAACATAGAGAGGCTAAACGAGTTGCCCAAGATCACATGGTTAGTAACTAGAAGAACTAGGATTCAAATTCAGTAATAATATCCAGAGATTGTGCTGCGCCTCTAAATTAAGATGCACCCTGATAGGTTGGTTGGTAAGTATCTTTATGCCTCAAAGACAAAATAAGAACATTAGGAACACCTGAGGTTGAGGTTCACAGCTATGCACCTGCCAGCCAGTGCAGATTGGCTAATGTAGGCCTGGTCAGCTGATTTCTCAACAGACACTTATATATTTATATATAAAATTTACAAATGATGAGCTTGAATTATATATACAAATAAGGATAAAGGACCAAATCTGGCCCACTGCCTATTTTTGTAAATAAAGTTTAATTGGATCACAGCCACACCCATTAATTTACTCATTGGCTATGGCTGCCTTTTAGCTGAAAGGTTTAGTTGAGTAGCTATGACAGAGACAGTATCACAAATCCTAAAGTACATAATATCTGGCCCTTTGAGACAGTTTGACAACCCCTGCTCTACTGGTACAGAATAACATGTATAGTAAATAAAATAAAGACTATCGTTATACAGATTCATATGTGGATAGATCAATATAGATATATAGATACATAGATATTCTAGCAAGAATATCACAGGTGAACCTACTTGAAGCTGTTTTGGGTGGGTAAATACACTAAAATAACTTTAGATCATTGACCTGAACATAAATTTTCAACATACAAATCACCAAAATGCAAAAAAGAGCCCCAGTGCAGAGATGTAGATGACGTTGGTCAGTGATTTTCAACTGGTGTGCCACAAGAATTTTTAAAACATGCAATACATGAATACTTAGCTAGGGGCACTGATTTCTTTTCCCTTTGTTTGTCAAATTAAAAAATGACAGCCACCAACATAAAATAGCCATTTGGTGTAAATGAATCAAATTTATGCCTATATTTTTTGTCAGATCAGCATAAAATATAATATATTTTTGGTGCACCACAGAATTTTATTAATCAGTTTATGTGTGCCATGAGATGAGAAAGGTTGGGAATCACTGATGTAGGTGATAGAGCTCAATTTAAACTCAGTTATTAAGTGAGCAACATGCTATTTTATTTTATTTCATTTCTTCCATAGATAGGGTTTTTTGGTGATTTGCTTCTTTCCCTTAGAAGTTAAAATGGAGAAAACCATATATTTTGGATTAATATATTAAGTAAATGTTGTTAAATATGTATGCCAGAATGTACAATGGAATATTTAACCCGAAAGTGGACATATTCTTCTAGTTAATTTTGTATTCGAGTTGTTCTATTAAAATAATCCTATATAGTAAAAGCCTAATATGCTAAGTGTCTGGTCCACCAGTCAGCCATTTAACCAATCAATGTGTAATATGCTAATGATATGCTAAGGCCCCTCAACTACTCGCTATGACGTGCACTGACCACCAGGGGGCAGATGCTCCCACCGGTAGGTTAGCTTGTGGCTGGGGTCCGGCTGATGGGACTGAGTGAGACAGGCCAGACCTGTCTAGGAGCCCTCCTGCAGTCCCTTTCTGGCTGGCCAACCTTCTGTGTCCCTCTCCAGCCCTGATTGTGCACCGGTGGGGTCCTTCAGCCTGGCCTGCACCCTCTCACAATCCAGGACCCCTCGGGGGATGTCAGAGAGCTGGTTTCAGTTTCTGCCCAATCCTGCAGGCCAGACCGAGGGACCCCACTGGTGCATGAATTCGTGCACCGGGCCTCTAGTTCTTTTTATAATATAGTAAAAAATGAAGTGGGACTCATAGAAACGTAGATGTGTGTGACTGAATTACCACCTAATTGAATGCAATAACTTCTTTATTATCACTGAAATAGTTGAAGGTACTGCAATTTATTGTGATACAATTTTATTGTAATCCTTTCTATTATAGCCAAAACAGTTTTGAAGAGGTCGAGTTCAGAAATGGAAAAAAATTAATGCAACTTTGTATTTTAAATCATTCAAGAGCACTTTACTTATTCACATGTAGTCCCTCTTTTATGTTTCTCCCTTCCAGTTTTCAGAAGGAAATATTTGACATTTCTCTCCACAAAGTTCCTTTCCCAGTGGGCTATTACTAATGTCAACAAAAGCAGCAGGAGAGCCTCTGAAGACTTGGAAAAAGCAGTTGAGCAAGCACAGATGACCCTGTTTGCTTAGAGTAAAATGAAGTGTTTACCTCCATCTTCAACAGTTTTAGAGAATTGCCAGGAGGGAAATTATGCTTTAAATCAGTAGTCTTCAAATTATGTCCCTTAGAACATTAGAGTTCTGTGGTAGTGCTCAGGAGCTGTTCAAAAATGTGTTTCCTAAAAATATGTTTAAGCTATTTTTAAATTGGTAATTAAAAACAAGCATATACCTAAGAATTCTATATCAAACTCTGGTACACTGTAGATTATCAAATCCATTTGCTTGGGTTCTTCCCTCATTTTTGTGCAGATTTTAAAATAATGCCCCCCCCCCTTCACCTCCCAACTCTGCATACACTTGAAAACTGGAAATGTGTCATTACTTGGGAAAATTGTGTTTCTGCACTGCTTTATCTTATTTTTATTTTTAAAATATGTGTTTATTGATTTTAGAAAGAGGAAGGGAGGGGGAGAGAGAGAGAGAGAGAGAAGAGAGAGAGAAAAATCATTTGGCAAACCCCCTACTGGGGATAGATTATGCAACCCCGGCATGTGCCCTGACCTGGAATCAACCAGCCACCCTTTGGTTGGGATGATGCTCAACCAACTGAGCTACACTGGCCAGGGCTGCACTGCTTTATTTTCAATTCAAATTCCTGTAAAATTTGCAGGTGAGTACAGAGAGGTCACAAAGACACTAGGTATGCCAGCTACTTTTCTGTGTGCTCTCCTCCATTAAAAAAGAATATCCTGCATTCTTCTGAGTATCATCTTCCATGTTGGCTGTTAGGAGCCATTAAAGCACAAATGAAAGCTGTCCTGAGGCCTTCAGTTCTGTGCAGGTCTCCATCAGAGCACAGATGCCGCTTCAGTCAGGGCCCGGAAAGGCACAGGGGCATCATCAGCTCACTGCATGCTCTTGCCACAGCGCAACAGTCAGTTGAACAATAATAAGCAAATTCCAAACATATTATAACATAATGTAGGCAGCTTGGTGTCAATTGTGAATTCTGAAGGCTTCCAGTCATAGACAGAATGAGGACTGTCCATAGTTATTTTTAATAAGTTAATTTTGAATCAAAAATTCCCTTCTAATCGGTTTCAAGTTTCTGGATTAGTTTAAATGAACAGCAAACTGAGAGGACGAGGTAAGCAGCTAAAAATTATCATTTGAAAATAATTATTAATTATTTGTATGAAACAGGATTTCCTCAACATTGCTCAATCTTTCTAAAACCCTTTGTATTCTATTTTCCTCCCACTGATTGTTTGATACCTTTTCTTATCACTATTTTTCTGAATTTTAAATATACTTTCAACATGATGAAAGAAATGTGGCTTTGGGAATGATATCAACTTCCCATATCCTCACCTTGAGTCATTAGGCTGTTATCCTTTTAGAACCATAATTTCCTTGCCAGCAAACCAAGATG
The DNA here is from genome assembly GCF_000147115.1 of Myotis lucifugus. Classification (NCBI taxonomy): domain Eukaryota; kingdom Metazoa; phylum Chordata; class Mammalia; order Chiroptera; family Vespertilionidae; genus Myotis; species Myotis lucifugus. The sequence continues at coordinate 8,928,955 of NW_005871070.1, read as the reverse complement.
GATGTGAGGATTAAATTATGTAATTACATAAGTAGACTGGCAAAATAAGTGTTAGCTCCCCTTTTCTTTTATTAGATACTAGTAGCCCTGCGCAGGAATCTGTGCGCCAGTAGCTTGCTGCCGCCCTCCTGTAGTGCCCCCCTCCCCCTGCCTCCCGTCCCCTGTTCCCCCCCTCATAGCTTGCTGCCTTGCCCCCTCCTGTAGCTCTCCATCACCCGCTTGTAGCTCGCTGCCCCACCCTCCTGCTGATCCGTGATCCGGTTATTACGCGGTCAGTCATTATGTAACGACCATTTGCATATTACATCTTTATTATATAGGATTGGGCCACACTGACCCCTATTCTTGTGTGCAATGTAAAATGTGACAAGAACCCAGCCATGGTGATATCAGTGTCTTCCAGGAAATAGAGGTATGTTTACAGAAGTTTCCAATGAATGGCATTTAACACATCCTTCCACTGTCCAGAAGTTTATATGCTAAGGAATAATTGCATAAGAAGTTTTCATTAGGCTATCTCATCAACACTCTTTTCATTATCTCTTAATTAAACTGTATAATCATAATCATTTATGGAAGTATGCAAGGGAAAGAACATGAAAAATGAGAAAAAAATGACACAGATCCTTGAGTTCCTTTTGTACTGAACAGCTAAGCAGCAGTGGGTTGCAAGTAGTTTGAAAGTCTGACAAGAAGGTGTTAGGTTCTTGATGTTGCTGGAAATTCACGTGGATCTACTCTAGAGAGAGAGGTGAAGCCCAAGGTACTAGTTCCACTTCAAGTGTTCTCAATATCCTCCTGGTTTTTATTTAGGCTGAGGCTTCAAGTTCCAAACGGCTGAGGTCACATGTGAAATGTGGTTGGTATTGAGTAATATAAGGTCTGTGGCTATGTATCCACACTGCATCGAAAGTTCAAAAAAGCAAAAGGACGGTTGGTAAACTAGTAAGTAATATATTTTTCAATAACAACTTACATCATGGCCATGATATCATTAGTATCCCATTTTCCCATTTTTACAGTTTTTGAGCACAAAAGATCAACTCAAGAAAGAAAAACTATATATGCATTGATATATTTTATATTACCTATGTATGTGTGTGTGTAACATTCTCATCACACACACACACACACACACACATACACACACACGCTATATACTGGAATCTTATCATTGTGGTTCTATTGTACAGGATGGATAAAAAGATAGGGAAGTGAGAGATTGAGAGAGGAAAGAAAGAGAATTAAGACATTCTGTAAATAAGTAGAGTCTTGTTTACAGCAATTCCTTAACATTTGTTTTATAACAGTTGTTTTCATGTTCAGCCCTCACCAGCTGTTCCCCAAACATTGGGTTTTAAAACTAATATGCTTTGCACCAACACAATTCTCCATAAAATGTTTAATGCATTGTAATTTCTGTCTTATTACTGCTCTTGTTCAGACTACATCCAGCCCATCCTAAATTTCAATAGAATTTTGGAGAAGTAGCCATTTTTGTGGAATGAAAAAATCAGTTTATATATTTCAAAACTATGAGGTAGCTGATGAACAAGATTTGCTTAAAAAAATGTTTCCAGCACCAGGATTGTGTTTAGCCTTTAAATACCATTGTGAATGTTGAGCCAGAAATATTATTAATAAATGTCATTTCTTCAAATTAGTTCAGTATTAATATTGATACAAACTTTCTTCCTGCTCTTAATTTTGCATCTCAATAACGATGTAAATGTTGGCAAGCACTGCTATAGATAATAGATAAAATTATGCAAACACAATGTTTTTGCAGCTTTTGAGTAAATACTGCATGCTAATGAATCCCAAAGTGTTTTCTGTGTTCCTGTAGGAACTGAGTTTGTGTAGGTGGACCGTGCCGGAGATGTGCTTTTCTGAGCCTTTTACACTTACATCTCAGCAGAGCTGTTGTTTGTCCCCTAATAAGCAATTTGGTAGTTTTATCATGAGCTCTGAGGCCCTCCAAAGATCATTTATATAATGACATCTTTTGAGAGCAAGCCTCTCTAGAACTTTTTGAAGGTAATAATTATTGCATATATTTGTTCTATAGCCACTGTGATGTTTTCAAAAGCTTCCTGCTTCTGAATTTATTGCCACAGGTTTGTTCTTCGGTTGTAACAAAATGGGTTGGGCCATAAAAGAGACATACTTTTTGAAGCAGACTTTTACAAAATATGTTTTTATTGATTTTAGAAAGAGGAGAAGGGAGAAGGAGAGAGAGATAGAAATATCAATGATGAGAGAGAATCATCTATTGGCTGCCTCCTGCACGCCCCCTACTGAGGATCGGGCCCACAACCGTGGCATGTGCCCTGACCAGGAATTGAACTGTGACCTCCTGGTTTATCCATTGATGCTCAACCACTGAACTACACCGGCTAGGTGAAGTAGATTTTTAAAATACCTAACAACATTCACCTAGCTAATGATTCCTTTATAATCCTAACCTTAGATTTTCAGTAGATACTTTGGGGAATTAATATGTCAGTGCACAGAAGAAAACCTAAATGAAAGGGAAGTAGAAAGGCATTAAGAGTAGTTTACAAATGCCCAAATGAGGTCTTTCTAAATGTGAACCAGAATGGTTTTCCTGTCTTCAAGAAATGCATCAATATAAATTATTTTGAATGTTCATAAAAAAATAAATAACTATGTTCCACTGAGGGACTTTCTGAAGACATGATTTAAAAGAAGAAAAAGAAAACTTTGAGTAAATCTGTTGCTGGAGAAATTAGGGGGTCCAATTTCCCTGATACTAGTGGGCATGGGGTGGCTCTTGCCATATTTTACGAAAAAGAATCTTCTAAGATTCGCATGGGAGAATGGATGGTTTTTATTGGCGTGGAGTTACATTCCTCAGGTGTCAAAGTCCCATGCCCATTAACCCAGTCCTGAAAAAGATGCAGCTGGGGTGCCAGTAGAGCCCAAAGCAAGGCCAGTGTCCAGAGCTGCCAGTCCATGTGCAGCCGGTTCTAGTTCAGCATCAGCTAATTAAAGTCCATTCGTCCATTGTGTGGAACCCACATGGCTGTGGGCCACATGGATGGATGCAGGGGAATGGGCCCCCTGCAACAGGAGTCAGTTGCAAACAGCAAACAGGCAAGCCAAGAGAGTGACCTTCCTTTGTTCAGATGTTTAAATACTCAGGTTTCATGGCCTTTCAGTGACCAAGTCTATTCTGATCAATTCCCTGTTCCCAGATGTGATTGATAGACAGGTAAGCACCTTCCCAAAGTAAAAACACTCAACCACCATGCTCTACAGAGAAAGCAATTTATTGGTCACAACCCATACTTCACATGTAATCACTCAGACCATACCGGGCATGTATCCAATCTGCCTTTGTCTAGGTCCTTCCCCCGTCAACCAGCAGGGGAACAGACTTGTAGGGTGTTAAATGCAGCTTTTTGGCAAAGCTGTATGAATGGCATGCTTATACTATCTTTACTCCTTTCCTGTTAAATAATGGCCAGGTTATTACAATGGTATCAATTTAATGTTGTTGTTAGTTTAGTCTTAATAGCAGTATATTCCTACTCTAATTAGTTTGACCATAGGGTCAATGCAAAATATAATTTGCTATGCATAAAGATTCTTCCTAGAAAGAACTAAGCACAATTAAATTTTAAAACAAAATTAAAAGACTACCATATCAGTGGTCTCCCAATCTTTATGACTGTAAAAATATTTATACACCTCCAGTATATGTATACTAGTATGTAATTGTTATGCCCAGATTTCAAAATCCCCAAAGACAGACCACCAGGGAGCCGAGTCCGATGCAAAAGCAAAGAGTCTTTTCTTCAAGCTAGCTAGCTTGGTCCCTCTGCCTCCTTCACTGACGCAGTGGAGTGGCAGGAAGCAAGAGAGCCCGGAGTCTTGGAAGAACAAAGACTTTATAGGGCTTGTGGTGGGGGGGTGAGGGCTCACTTGGCCCACTGATTTGGCCGATTCCAGTTGGTTGAGTGAGGGCCCGGGGGCTAATGACGCAAGGGCAGGGTGCAGCTAGGGTCTGGTTACACAAAGACAGGAGGTGGCTAGCATACTTTTGGCCTTGGGCTAGTTTCCTTGCGTTCCTATTGGCTGAGATAAGGGCTGGCTGAGCAACTGATACATTCTATGGCTTTTGCTTGAAGAGGAGTTAGGAACACAGTTATCAGTCCCGTTCTGTCCTTTCAGTAATATTTATGAAATAGATATGTATACTACATATTCATAAATATTATGTGTTAGAAAACATATACAAAATAGGAAACTTAAAAGGTTAAGATAAAAATAAATATAAATAGATGTTTGGATTGTCAGTCTCTGAGGAGTATATGTTCTGCTTTTTTTTTTAAACCTTATTGTTGAAAGTATTACATATGTCCCCTTTTTCTCCCATTGACTCCTTATAATCTGTAGGGCGCAGTTATAGGGTTAAGCCTCGACTGACCTGTTGGCAACAAGTCCCAGTTTAGAGGGCACAGTCCTCTTAGCATAATTAGGCTTGACCTTATGCTCCCTAGATCTTATCTGGGAAGCTAATGGGCTGAGGGAGATGTAGCAAGTGCTGCCAAAATAAGTGAAACTCACAAGAACATTGTAACTATGGTGACCACTACCTTGTTTACCTCTGGCTATAAAATAAAGGCTCAGCTTGCTTCTGGATCTCTCTCTGTGGCCTCAGCCAGGCACAGGAGATCCACCTAGATCCAGCTTATTCTCTTTGTCTGTCATTTCTTCATCCATTCACCGCCCTCACTCAGGCTTTCAAACCCTTGGCTGAGCTGGCTCGGCACAATAACCTGCCCCCCAGCCACTGCCCCAGTCCTCCACCACCCTATTGTCTGTGTCCATGGGTTATGTATATATGCATAGAAATTCTTTGGTTGATATCTTCCCACCCACCCCCACCTTCCCTCTGAGATTGGACAGTGCACTGTCTGCTTTAGAACACCGCTCCACAATAGTAGCATACACTTACAGAGCCAGGTATCACTTGAAGAGCTCTAGACATAGAAATCACTTAAAGGGACTCTGCTATTACCTCCATTTTACAGATGAGTGATCTAAAGCTGGAAGGAGTTGGGTGATTTACTTAAGGTCACACAGCGAGGTAGTGGTAGAGCTGGGGTTCAAACCCAGAAAGTATAGACACTCAACCACCATGCTCTACAGAGAAAGCAATTTTTGTAACCTCTCAACCCTTTGTCATCTCACCACACTGCCTCCCTCACCTGTTACCTTATACTAAATCACACCATTTTAAAGATTAATAACAAATCTGCTTAATATAAAAAACAAGTTATAAATAGAGAAGAAGATAAAGGTGCTTTCTATAATAGAAGAGTATATCCTTTTGTTTACCTTGCTACTCCTCAAATGCTCCCCAGGCACCCCTCCCAAAAACCTCTTTGAGCAAGCATCAATCAGAGATCTCCTGATAAGAAGAGGGAATATCTAGCTCAGGCAACTTTTTTTACATTCATTATTTAGGGCATCTCCATTATCAAATTGTAAAGGTAACATTGTAAATTATTTTCTTTGAACTATGTTCTGGGGTCTAGTATAAATCCTTAGTTGCATAACTTAAAATTAAGAAAAATTAGATCCTTAATTGCTTATAGGTAATATTATTAGATACAATTCAAAAGAAAAGTAAAATTCTGTTGACTATGGACTCTCTTGCAATCTGAACTGGGTCTATAAAATATTTGTTTGTATTAGTATTTTATAAACAGAGAAATATGACTAATTGGTCACACACTCATCTACATATATAAAAGCCTAAGCGACCATTACGACCAGACAACTGGACGACTGGACGATAGCTATGATACGCACTGACCACCAGGGGGAAGATGCTCAATGCAGGAGCTGCACCCTGGTGATCAGTGCACTCCCACAGCCAACCTCCTGCAGCCGGCCAACCTCCCGCAGTCCCTCCCCCCGGCTGGCCAGCCAACCTCCTGCAGTCCCTCCCCCCAGTCAGGTGGCCCCCATCAGGACTGTGCGAGACGGCCCGGATTGGCCCTGTGCAAGACAGCCCCAATTGGCCCCAATTGCTGGCCAGGCTGAGGGACCCCACCCATACATGAATTCATGCACCAGGCCACTAGTTTACAATAAGACTACAAATGAGGCTACTTGGAGGAAACTTAAAGGAGAATTAATAACAGACCAATTTCCAGTTAGAACAAATAATTTCAAGTCATGGTCACAGAGTTCAAATCAGGTAGGGAAGGCCCATTGTTGATACAAAATTGTAATTAGCACCTGGTAGGTGCTCAATAAATAATTAGAACTAGCACTGATGTTATATAATGAGTTAGATGATCCCCTCTATTCCATCCTAGGATATAACTATCATGAATAACACTGTTTTGATGAATAACACTGTTTTGGCAGGAAAAATTGATTCCCAAACTTTAATTTTTGGATTCCAATCACAGATTAATATGGGTGTTTTATGATAGGACTGAAGAAAGTAATGTCCAGTAGCCCTGGATAGTGTGGCTCAGTGCTTAGATCATGGGCTTGTGCACCGAATGGTCGTGGGTTCAATCCCTGACCCACGTTGGATCTCTCTCTCTCCCTTTCCTCACCTGCCCTTCCTTCCACTCTTTCTAAATATCAATGGGAAAATATCCTTGGGTGAGGATTAACACACACACACACACACACACACACACATAAGTAAGGGCCACTCAGCAAGAAAGAAAACCTCCAATGGTGATTTTCCAAAGCCTCATCCTCCAAATCAGAGCTGTTACTGGCCACCATGAAGAGAAGAAGAACCCTCCCCACACCCTACAGTCATACCTTTGAGGGAAGGTGATTTGGAAATGATTTCCCTGACTTAAAGGGAGGATCTCTGCTCCTGGTATAACTTGGCCTTGCTGTTCCTGAACAAGGTGTTCCAGGATTAGTTTGTGATGACTGTTTGCTATTTCTATGTTATGGATTTTTAAATAACATTTTCTTAGCAGGAAATACACGTCTTTAAAGGACAAACCCCTATAAAAAAAAGACAGTGTATTTGCCTTGAAGCTTGACAAGTATGTATTTATTACACCGGTTCTCAACCTGTGGGTCACGACCCCTTTGGCGGTCGAACGACCCTTTCACAGGGTTTGCCTAAGACCATCCTGCATATCAGATATTTACATTATGATTCATAACAGTAGCAACATTACAGTTATGAAGTAGCAATGAAAATAATTTTATGGTTGGGTCACAACATGAGGAACTGTATTTAAAGGGCCAGAGGGTTGAGAACCACTGATTTATTATAAGTAGAACATTTTCAAAGGAAGAAATTTCTAGGTACTTATTCAGAAAAGCCATTTTATCAATGCTTTCCCCTTCTCTTTTTGAGTCAATGCTCTTCATTATTTACTCTGAACATGATTAAAAATTTAGAAGTAATAAATTCCCACAAATTTAAATTAATTAGAAGACCCAAAGGTTTCCTCAGCTTTTTCTTTTCCATCTTATTCCCTATGCATGTTCTAATCTTTCCTCATATTTAGATACCAAATGCTTTCTTCATTGAATAATTACATTTCCATGTCTAAGACTTCGTCCAGGCTGAACCTATACTTGAAAATGTACTTGACTCTTCTGCATTTTCACTTTTTCCTTTAATCCTTCCCTAGCTTTAAGACAGGAAGCAAATATCTACTGGTCTACATAACAAAAACTTATTGTTCCTAAATACCAATCCGTAGACTAGTGCTGTTACAGTTTCTACCATCTGTAGAAAAATGACAAACATAAGGTGTCTGCGTGTGCGTATGCCACACACACACACACATACACGCACACACACACATATTCCCCTACTTGTATAAAGGTGCCAACTAAAACTACCATTTCTTGTAAAACTTATTCTTTAATCTGAAATTATATTCTTATACCTTTTAAATATTAAAATATCCTATTATATACTAACTTAGAGGCCCAGTGCATGAGATTCATGCACTGGGGGGATCCCTCAGCCCGGCCTGCACCCTCTCACATCCCGGGCCCCCTCGGGGGATGTCTGACTAAGCTGGAAGTTAGACATCCCTCTCACAGTCTGGGGCTCTCGCAGTCCGGGACCCCTTGCTCCTTACTGCCCACCTGCAGCAGAGGCAGGAGAGGCTACCACCACCACCACTGCGCTTGCTAGCCATGAGCCCAGCTTCTGGCTGAGCGGCGCTCCCCCTGTAGAAGCACACTGACCACCAGGGGGCAGCTTCTGCATTGACCTCTGCCCCCTGGTGGTCAGTGCAAGTCATAGCGACCAGTTGTTCCGCCATTCAGTCAATTTGCATATTGTGCTTTTATTATATGTGATGGAAATGGTAGTTTCTTTAAATAAATGTTTTTATTATTTGTCAAAATAAAATTTGGCTATCCTCAAAATTTATTTTTTGATTTTCAAAACTTTGGGGAGATTTTCCCTAGTCTTTGAAATTCAAAAGTCTGGGAACCACACAGATAATTGACTTGACTCTTCTTTGTTAACCTCTTTGCAATGCAATCCCTTTGTTACATTTACTTAATATGTTATTTATTTAATTAAACTTACGAGACGCCATTCCTTTAACTCCATTCCCTTCAACAATCACACCACAGAAGTAGAAAAATCAGAATATGTCTTGTTTTAATCTATACAATGCTTAAACTGTATCAGGTAAAGATAGGTGCCTAATTAATACTGTCCAAAGCTGGTATTAGAAAATCTTGTTTCCATTTCAAAAATACTGTAGGAAAGTTATTTTGTTTGATGGAATAATCTTTTTTTAAAAATCAGTATATTTCTAAAATGCTATAAGAAAACAGACATGAGCAACACTGTGTGCTAATGTCAAAATGAAGTTAGCAATAATTCAGAAGATGATATGTAAGAAGGTGAATGTTATGTTCAGTAATAAACAGTAATGTATTCACATTATGGCTAAGCGACTTCACTTTTTTATTAAACACCTAGACAATTCACCTCTGAAGAACTAAGCAACTACTAAATCAATTTTATGTCAAATCGTTTTGGGTGCTAAAAGTCCTGAATTTCACTTCTAGTTCCATTATTAAGCAATTGTGTGATCTTGATAAGTTATTTCACCGCCCTGACTCTTTTTGTACATAAAAGACAAGGCATAAATTAGATGATTTACCAAATCATCTAATTCTTTGCAATTCTAACGTTAAAAATAACCTCTTCAAAGGAAATCTTACCATTTTCAATAACACAGATGAACCTAGAAGAGATTGTGCTAAGTGAAATAAGTCAGACACAGAAAGGTAAGTACTGCATAACCTCACTTATATTTGGAATTTAAAAACATCACACTCAAAATCAGACAGTAGGATGGTGGTTGCCATAGACTGGGGAGTGGGAGGAATAAGGAGATATTGGTCACAGGATACAAAAGTTCACTTATGTGTGATGAATAAATTCTGGAGAGCTAAAGTATAGCATAATGACAATAATTAACAACACTGTATTATATACTTGAACTTTTCTAAGGAGATAGATCTTAAATCTCCTCAAAACACATGCATACAGACAAGTCACTATGCAGAGGTGACATAATATATTTATTTAGCTTAATTATGGTAATCTTTTCAATGTTATATATAGACATCAACTTCAAGTTGTACACTGTAAATATATATAATTCCTATATGTAAAAGATACCTTAATGAAGTTATTTTTAATGAAGAAAGAAATTCAGATTCTGCAAGTCTATTTGAATAAACAGAGCTGAGATCTTGAATTATGGGATCAACAACTCCAAATCCTGGTATTACAACCTCCTGGAATGGCCCCAATTATCTCACTGGTTTTAGCATAATTTTTAAAAAGTCATCACAGTACACTCAATTTGAAATCTCCTTAAGAAAAGATGGCATAGAATCATTTAAGAAGGAGGCTTTTTTCCAAAGTAAAATAAAAGATAGGGCGCAGAAACTTTTAAATGGCTTGGAATCACTGTGATTAGACAACTCCTGTAAGAGCAGAATAGTAATACAGATATGAATACAGTCCCCGGTGACTTACTGCTTGACTCATCCAAAATTGTGCCCTTCCCACTCCAGTTAAAATGTTATCTCCCATCAAAATATGACACGCAAAAACAACATGCCAGTAACTCTAGGCCGTGGGGAACTACAATGAATATCATTCCAATTAATTCTGACTGACATTTTGGTAAATCACCACTCGAAGTCAGGAAGGGAACACTTATAAAGCACTTGAATAGTGCCAAAATAGTGAGGAGTAAGCCCACATTTATCACTCAGGAGGTGAAGTGCCAGGAGACTCTGAATCCAGAAAAATGGCAGCCACATCATCTCAACTGGGACATGAGTGATGGGTCTTTGTCAACAATATCGAGTTAGCAATTCCTACTATACACATGGTTTAGCAGGTAAGATATATACTATATAGACATTGAAGTACAGCATGTGCATTCATTCATATTTTAGAAAGATAGCTCAATCATTTTAATAAAATTAATTCTCAATAATTCTCAATAAAATTAAGAGCAAGGCTTTAGAATCTGCAAGAACCTATTCAAACATGGGCTCTGCCCCTTATCAGCCATTAGGCTTCAAGAAAGTTAATTTCTCTAAGCCTCCGTTTTCTGAAATGTAAAATACAGGTGATGAAAACATATTTCATATGGCCAATCACTGGACTAAATGAGATGGTGCATGTACACTGTTCAGCAAAATGCTGGGCAAAAATTAGTAAAAGCTGTTGTTGTTATATGTATCTAAAATAGTTAAAGCTTGAGCCCATTATACTTTCATTACAAATAGGACCAATTATGAAATCATGACCTAGAATTATATTTGTATATAATAGTTCTATTTGTGTATAATAACCCTTTCAGAGTGAAGAAGTTAGTATTTATTGAGCATTTACTAGGCCAGACACCATGTTGGGTCCTTTACCTATATTTCTCCCATTGGCTCATTTAAGCCTCTTGTCACAAAGACACTAAGGTTGAGAGAGTTTATAATTTTTTACCCAAGGTGATACAGCTAACAGTTGTTAAAGCCAGGATTTATCCCTAGGTCTTTCTTCAAAGCCAGTAAATCTAACCCTACATCTTAATTAGAGATAGAAAAACTATTCATTGAGGCTGAACCTCTCTCAAATCCATGCCCTTCCTCACCCATCCCACTGACAGCTCTAGTTCAGGTGGCTCTTCATCCCTAATCACCTTTGCTATGATAATAAACACCTACCTGGGCTCTTCTCCAGCATTTGCTTGTCCAAACCCACTCTTACTTCCGGCTGCCAGAATAAGCTTCCTGAAGTTCAGCTTCATGTGTGGTGCCCTGTTTCTAGTCAAGGATTCCCCCTACTGAGAAAATCAAGTCCAAATGCATCAGACTTTCCTTCAATACTCTCAATAACCAGGAATCACTCCTTCTTTTCAACCTACTTCCTAGTTAGTGCTGGATGACCCATGGTTTCCTGGACAATGCCAACTATCCTAGACAACCTTACCTGCTTTGTTTGCTGCATTGGACAGCTCCCTGTTGACCTTTCTACCCCAAACCTCCCTCACCCAGCCCCATCAAAACCTTACCCGTATTCTGTGGCTCAGCATAAATATCATTTCATTAATCAAACCTTTTCTGATCAGTCAGCATTCTTTGTGATCATTACCTCCTCTCAATATCCACAGCTCTTTATTTTTTCCTCCATCATGGCACATTTCATTTTCTGCTCTATAGTATGTTAGGCTGTCATTTTCTTGAAAGTAGGCACCGAGTCTTCTTTATTAAGCATCCAAGTGATTTGAATACAGTAGTAGTTACAACCAATACTTATATATCACATTATATTTCAGGCATTGTTCTAAGACCTTTTACATATATCAACTCAACCCACACAACAAACCTATTAGGTAGGTGTTGTAGGCAGCCTCTGAGATGATCTGAAATGATCCTAGTATTCACAGCTGTCTGTAACCAGCTCTTTCTGAGTGTGGGCTGGACATAGGAATTTGATTCTAATTTGGAATCTCACTAATCTGGAATTGGGGCCCACCTCTAACAGTTCCTGCCAGGGTGACATTAGGCATCTGAGGTTAGGGACACAACGCCTCTGAGCCACAGCCACCACCAATGTACAATGGGACCAGGAATAGGAACTACCCTCGGGGAAGACTAGGTTTAGTTTCTGGCATAATTAAACCGCTTGGAGCAGTGTCTGGTCATGTTCTCTTGAAGGCCTTGCTCAAATAAATTCTATGTGTTTAACAAGGTCTTCCTTGGCCACAAAAGTGAAAAGGGCTGATTCCTCTTCAGAATTCCTCTACCATTTATCTGTCCTACTCACATGACATGTATAAATCATAATATCTTTACAATATGCAATTAAACTATTTATTCACAAAGTCTTACTTGGACACCCTGATTAAGGCCTGTACATTGGTAATGATGGACTCCTTAATACAGTGTTCTGCATAAAGAAGGTAACCTGTAAATATCCTTTGAATTAATCATTGTACACTCTATATTATACCATTTCATTATCACAAATTCTTTTATGATGCATTATGAAAATAACTGTTCTGGTACAGTTCACAAAATCATGTTAAGAAGTAGGAGCTGGCTGAGCTGACTTCCTGAAGCAGTATTGCACTATGGGCAGGATCTATATTGTGCGGGATGGGTGTCACCCCCATCTGCATCATAGCAGGGAAGTTTGGAACTACACTTCCCATAAGGCCCAGGCCCTCTCATAGGCCCTTAGTGCCCTATAAGAGGCATTCTCACAGATTGAAGTTTACACCCCAGTGGCAACTGCTGGCAGGAAGCTTAGATTATGTGAGGTGCAGCCCGCCTTTGACTTCTGAGGATTTCTACTAAGAATTATTGTATTCTTTTCTTTAAATATATTTTATTGATTTTTTACAGAAAGGAAGGGAGAGGGATAGAGAGTCAGAAACATCCATGAGAGAGAAACATCGATTAGCTGCCTTCTGCACACCCCCCACTGGGGATGTGCCTAAAACCAAGGTCCATGCTCTTGACCGTAATCGAACCTGGCACCCTTCAGTCTGAAGGCCGACGCTCTATCCACTGAGCCAAACTGGCCAGGGCAAGAATTATTGTATTCTTAGTAGAATAGGATGATGCTTTAACTGAGATCCTTATCTGCAGCTTCCCTGCAAGCCCCATATCATTTGATTTCCTGGAAGAGTTTCTGCTGGGTCTCCTGACTTCAGACTCTCAGAATTTCCAAATGTTGTATAAACCTCCAATTCCATATAAAATAATTTCTAGTCCAGTCGGTTTGGCTCAGTGGATAGAGCATCGGCCTGTGGACTGAAGGGTCCCAGGTTTGATTCCCGTCAAGGGCACATGTCTGGGTTGCTGGCTCAATCCTCAGTAGGGGGTGTGCAGATAGCAGCCGATCAATGATTCTCTCTCATCATTGATGTTTCTTTTTCCTCCCTCTCCCTTCCTCTCTGAAATCAATAAATATATATATATATATTTTTTAAAGAATTTCTAATTTATAATCAAAATACCTTGGTGGCGTCTATTTTCCTAACTTATATACTACACTATGATTTGGAGATTTTGTAGTAATGAATATTACCTTTCATTATACACAAAATCATTCCCCAATAAAAAAAATGTAATTACTTTCCCATAGAACTTATAGAATTACAATACTGAAGGACTTAAGTGCCCTTCTAGTCTCAATGAATTACGTTACTATACCTACTCCTAGTGAATTTATTATTTATGATTTTAATAGTACCCAGAATCCTTACCTCTGGAGGAAATAAAAGTAAGGGAAGAACTGGAATTCATAGCATAATACAATGATACAGATAATAATGAAAACACATATCTATTCCTAATGCCACAGCCTCTGGCTCAGACTCCAGACCTGGGCTGCCTGGGTTCATGGTCCAGCTCTTTTACTTAGTGGACCACCGTGCGTCAGTTCCTCCTCTGCAAATGGAAGCAAGACCTTGTAGAGTAGCTAAGAGGAACAGATTAGTTAAAATATGAAAAGTGCTTATAATAGTGTCTGGCACTATAATAAACATGGTTACTATATCTGCATCATCATTTCTATTATCATTTAACCTAGTCACAACAGATGGCAAGATGGCCAGTATCCTGAATCCCCAAATTCTTACCTAACTGGCACCTGCTGCCATCGATTCTAGGAGTAAAATCTCATGCCACCGGAGAACTCCAGGCAAGAGTACACTTTATAACAGTCTCTTACCCTGGAAAACTTGATGGTCCCCAAAGAGGTTTTCATTTTCATCCTCTCCCATAAGCCTAGACTAGAGCAGGAAAGCCACCACCCAGTCCCTTTCCCGTAGATCCCACAATCTGCTCCAGCTCTCATAAATGTGACATGACCTTAACACAGAGCTAAGGCTTAAAAATAATATACAGGTATGCTTAGCATTTATTAGCCTATATCATATGCTAGACAACATACTAAATATTCTACAGATATCAAAGCCTATGACAACTCTAGAGAAACATTTTTATTACCCTCACCCCCAATTAAAAAACAACAACGATAAAAGTAAATCCAAAAACATTGACGGCACACAGCTGGTAATAGATAATGCTATTTACACTCAGAGAGCCGAGAGCCCTTTCTCTGAACACCACATACACGCTCAGAGGCTTATATTGCCCCGCGCCCAGATTTCCATTAGAGGACAATTGGTGGGGGGTGGGGAAGTATTTTCTAAAATCCATGAAATTATTAAAATCCTTGATCCCTTCCTTTGTCCACAGAAAACTGCATTTGTAGCTCAGTGTGTCTATGATGCATATTCTTTTACTTAACGGGAAGAAAAGGTTAGGTATTTTTTTAAAAAGTGAGGCGCCATTGGAGGATGCCATAAATTTATGCTGTCAGGCAGGCCGCGCTGTGTGACAGTCAGAGACATGGCTTGATGCAAAGATGTGAAGTGTGACTTTTTTGACTGTCACACTGGATGAGATGGATGGATTTTGGAACACGTCCCAGGAAGCTGCGACACTCGTGTGGTCAAGTGTTGGTCTCTCAGCTCAGCTTTGACTTGCCGTCTCCGAAGTTGTTGGATTTTGCCAGCCCTTCAGAGGCTGCGCTGTGTCTTTGCAAACGCAGTTGGTTTGACACCATCTGCAAGACCCTGCATTGGTCCTAGCACCGTGAGCCATTGTTTCCTGAGAATTAACGGGCATTCTCACATCCTACCTGTGTTAATTGAGCTATTTTCACACGTGCTAATGTGTCAGTTACCCTGGACAGAATTCTCACTTACATACTCCGTGTTGGATATGCATATAAATGGGAGAAATCATGGGACTTGCTGCCAAAATCCAGATCGCCTACTACGGAGGAAAGGAGAACAGCTAGCGTTTGAAGAAATTATATTTCCAGAAATAAAGGTACAGGATTCGTGTTATCAGGAATAAACAACTGTGAGATCGCCTAGACACTCCAGTATACAGAGCATCTGATCCTGAACAAGTCACTTGGCTTATCCATAATTAGTTCCTTACGTTGCTTTAAATAGAACAATAATGTTTTCTTGTGCTCTCACGTCACTTCACTCTGACATCACCATGGAGCAAGACGCAGGGAAGTAAGTGAGTCTGGGCTCCCGTCCAAAGGTGTTTAGTTAATGAATTACCCAAAGTCCTTGGTTATAAGGAAATTCCACTTCTCTGCTGCAGCAGAAGCTCTAACAGTAGCAAATGGGGGGAAAAAATAGTCAAATTAACCTAAAAGGAAATAAAGTGGGAGACAGTTAAAATAGTCCTAAGCATTTCCTTTTATATTAAAATATATGAATGTCCATTATTTCACCAATATTCTGATAAGGAACCAAGTAATTTTCATTTCTGTGGGCCTTTTCACTGAGTGTGGGTCTGTCTGCTGACTGGTGTTTCCTTTCGTCTTTCTGGCATAAGCCACATCATAATGCATTCTCTGTGAGTTCCAGTCACGGATCATTCAACTTACAGAAACTTACATGGCAACCTGTGTAAGGTAGTCTTACAGATTTTTACGTATTTATTTGTCTCACCCAAAGCTAGTTCTACACTTTTTAGTAACAACTTTAAAATGCTCTTCCAAAGCATTCAATTCAGTAGTCACAAAAACGTAACTTTCTTAACTTTCTTTTTTGCACTTACATTTCTTAGATGTAACATGTAATTAAGACTATGAGTAATTTTCTGTCGTTAAAGAAGTGCAAATGGCACGTATGAGCTTGGGGACAAACACAACTAACTCTTGACAAGCATGCGACTCGCCTGTGGGAGCGGAAGTGTGTGGGATCCCTAGTGAACAGCCGACTGGCCCCTGGCACTCCATGTACCATGGTCACCCGTCAGCATATTTTATTACAGGGACAGAGAGATCTGATTAATCCAACAACATGCACACATGGCCCACTGTCCTCAATTGTGTAGAATTAGATTATCTGGCATTTTCTCTGACCATAATTGCATAAGGGAAAAAATGCTCCCTTGGAATTAACCTCAAAGATTCAAAACACAGCTGAAAATATACCTTTTAAAAAATTATGGATCATCCAAAATATTTATATAACATAGTGGGGTAGCAAGTTTAGCATCTGAAGAATTGATAGCCATCTAAAATATACCTTATATAAAATGTCCAAGATTACAATATTGCTCCAGAGCAAAGAGGAAAAGGATTGGAATACAACTAGAATTGTATTTCCACCATTCTCTCTGGTCTAGAGAATAAAGAATAGTTTTATATTTTACTTGTTATCCTCATAGGTTGAAGACAACAAATACATCATAACTTTTATGGTGCCAGACTGTACTAGTCTTCTTTCCAGTGCAGTGTCTGTGCAAGACACACTGGATGTTTCAGGAAAACAAAGAGCTCACCTACACAAGCAGTGCCTTCAGGTGGTCTCCCTGTTCCCGTGGGGATCCCAGAACACAGCTTTCTCACTAATACTTAACTCAAAGTCAGATGAATCAAATGGATGAGGTGGAAAATGAATAGACATTTATTGAAGACCTGCCATATGGAAGAAATAATGTTCAGGATGATAGCTAATGGTTGTCACACGTTTCCTGAAAATCCTACAGGCAGTCGCTTAAAGAGCTGCCATCTCGTTGATAAGGCATGGCCATGTTTAAACTCTTTTTGAAAACTGTGAAAATGGAACCTTGAGTTTAGCATTTTGAATATTTCTCTACACATTACAAGAGAACTAACAGTGCCACAATCCCTGGGGATTGTGGGAATTTTTAATTTGTTAGGGGATGACATGACCACCAAAAGGTTTCCTTATTTCATTTTCCATGTTTTTGTAATAAAGAAATATTTTATATAGGTATTTTTGTGTAAGGACTTAATATAGAATGCAAGTTGATTGAAAATTCAACAAACGACGTAAAAATTATACTTTAACATAAAATATCTAACATGACATGCTATTTATCTGTTTAATAATTCTTGCTATACACAACATAAAATCAGTTTGTCATAACCTTTAAAGCATTTTTTTCTGGTGCTGAAAGCTCCAGAATAAATTGCCATTCTTCGACTTTCTCAAGCATAACAATGAAACTGAATTTTTTTCTTGGAAAAGATGAATTATCCAAGCTTGACAGAGGGTAATTAGCATACCCAATGCAAGTTAAGAGAATGGGTTGACAAGCACAAAGAAGACTAAGAAAACATGGGCACACTTTGCATGTGTCTTAATACATAAATGATTAAAAACATTACTATATATGTTAATTGCCACCAACTTCAACACAACTCTATTGGAAGACAATATTAAGTCGTGGGAAACAGTACATCTTTAATTATTTGTCTATTCTATAAACAAGTTTAATTGGAATCTAAAAACAGCAAGGGATAAAAGCTCAGTTCATTAGGGACCAACTAGCTGTAAAGGGCAGATAGAAACCTTTTGTCTGATACAGATGTACCTCCCGAGCACCGTCAGAGAGCACCAGGCAGCACACTAATCAGTAATAAGAGGTGTTCTCATTATTAAGCTGATAAAGCATAAACCAGGTCACCACAAGCTTTGAAGGTACTGATCATCAATTATTTCGCTAATTGTTTGTTCTGTTTGCATGTCTCAGGGTAAAAGGGAAAAGTCACTGAAGCGAAAAAGAGACACCAATAATTGCTACCTCAGTGACAGTTGGTTTTTAGTATCTCATTATTTATGATTTGTTTTGTTGTGCATATGTGACTTTAAGTCTACTGTATTAATATATACCCAAGAAGCCTACTGTGTAACATTTGCAAAAGAATTACACAACTTAACCAGCAAACCCAGGCTGATTACCCTGTAAAGTCTGCAAGACTGTTAATAACGTGTGTGTGTGTGTGTGTGTGTGTGTGTGTGTGTGTGTGTGTGTGTGTGTAAGAATTCAAGAACCCTCACTCCTCACTCATAGCACATTGAGTTTCTGCTGTTGGAGAAGCGCTATGTAACACACTGCAGCATAAATTACCAAATTTCTCTGACCATTGATTGCCATTTGTTTTTAAAAATCACAAGACTGTGACTGTCCTGGAAAGTTGATTAAACCTTTTTAATGAACAGCAACAACAACTTGAGGACATTAGTAAGATAAAGTTAACATGAGGCAATGAAGCTGGAATGTCATGGAATTCTGGAATAAGATGGCATGTTCTCAGTCCTAACCAGGAAGATCAGAGGTGTGTTCAGACGAAGGCAGCACTGGCTCGAGTTCAAGGAACCATCAGTCCAGAAAGCAGCTGCCACCAGGCCACTCTTCTATTTATGTTTCCTTCTATTCATTAATGTCCCATTAGAAGATTAAACATTACCTAAAACTAAAAATTACATTACTAATTATTAAACTGGAACCAGAGCGAATTCTCTAATAAAGCATGTTTTTAAATGTGTGCACAGAGCTGCACATTTAGACCTTATAAATGCTGAGGGAACTGATGGAAGGTGGCATTTTGTGTTTAGTAAGCCAAAGAATTACTCTTTGGTTTATATCAGACTTCCAAAAAGTCAAGAAAAGAAAACCTTTGTTTGTGGAAGAGACCTTCCATTTCCTTTCCCTCCTCTCCTCTCCCCAACTTGAGGTTGCAAAGAGTACAAAACTGAAAGGGGCTTGATTTTGCAGAAATAATTGAAGTTCATAGATCCTTAGTAAAGACAGTGGTCTCTGTCCAGAAGAAATAGAAGTAAATAATTACCTTTGAACTAAATGTTAGTCATTTCTACTAACTAGACAAAGCCCATGCCCTTTACATTAGAATCAACTTGCTCTGAGCAAACTGAGCTGACAAGAATACACCAATATGAGAGTATTTCTTTTTTTTTTAATTTTTTTTATTGCTTAAAGCATTACAAAGGGTTTTACATATGTGTCCTTTTTTTCCCCACCCTTGACAATACCCCGGCTTCCCCTACCCCCCAGTGTCTTATGTTCATTGGTTATGCTCATATGCATGCATACAAGTCCTTCAGTTGATCTCTTACCCCCCTCCCTCCTGCCCCCAACCCTCCCCGGCCTTCCCGCTGCAGTTTGACAATCTGTGTGAGGCAGCTCTGCCTCTGTAACTATTATTGTTCAAAAGTTTATAATGGTCTCTATTATCCATGAATGAGTGAGATCATGTGGTATTTTTCCTTCATTGACTGGCTTATTTCACTTAGCATAATGCTCTCCAGCTTCATCCATGCCGTTGCAAATTGTAAGAGTTCCTTCTTTCTTACAGCAGCATAGTATTCCATCCTGTAGATGTACCACAGTTTTCTAATCCATTCATCTACTGATGGGCACTTAGGCTGTTTCCAGATCTTAGCTATGGTGAATTGTGCTGCTATGAACATATGGGTGCATATATCCTTTCTGATTGGTGTTTCTGGTTTCTTGGGATATATTCCTAGAAGTGGGATCACAGGGTCAAATGGGAGTTCCATTTCCAGTTTTTTGAGGAAACTCCATACTGTCTTCCATAGTGGCTGCACCAGTCTGCATTCCCACCAGCAGTGGAGAGTATTTCTTGTTCCAAAGAAAGCAAAGCCCAATTCTCCTTCCAGACAGAAAGAAAGAGAGATTATTAAAAGACACCTAGTTTTCTTGCAAATTTAACATAAGGAAAGAGTTGTTTAAGTACTTTGTAGGAGAAAAGATTTCAGGTAACTGCACCTGTACTGTGGAAAATTACTCTTCAATTATATATAGTAATTAGAGTTGTTGTTTAACTGTTATGAAAACCTGCAGTGTGCTACAAGGTGCACGCAACTCATGCAAAGATTCTGTCATTGGAGGTAGGTGGAGGAGGTGATTGGGATAGAAAGCAGAACGAAGCAGAAACATGCTGGAGAACAGGTCTGTGCAGGACTCAACTGACACATGAGAAACTATTCAAACTTATTTGTTGATCACTTACAATGTACTAGACACAATAATAAGATCAGTGAGATTTATATGTCACTAAAATCCCCTTATTAAAAATCACTAGTGCACTGGTCCTAAGTGATAATATATAGTTACTAATGGTTAATATATCAGCTTAAATTTGGGTTTTGGATTCTGCCCAGTGCAATTTAAAAATTAGTGTTTGAGATCAAAGTAAAGGACTTAAGGCATGATCTGGTCATAAGTAAAAGGAATATAATCTAGTAGTTTTTAGATACTGCTTAGTGGCAAACTCTTGACTCTTAATACTTAAGGTTTCAAATGATTCAACTGACAATGAGTAATAATGACTCAGGCAGAAATAGCTTCATTTCACTTCAGTTGTCTCTTACTTGCCACTTCAGTGGGATGGACCAACACAATTTTGAAACATTTAAATTTTGATAGACAAAGCAATTCTCCTTGATAGTGTACATGGTATTAAAATCATAATTATGACTAAAGAAATAACTTCAGTAAAATATTATTAAGGTCATCAGGTTACAATATCCATATTCCACAAAATCTGTAGGATGGGTGCTCAGGCAAGAGTGTTCCCTTCTGCCTTATTTCTTCTGCATTTCTGCCATCATCATCACTGTCTTCAGAAATAACTTATCGAGCAATTTCTAGATAACTGCTGTAACAGACATAGAACTGAGCACAATTAAGTTTGGTTCAGTATTTGTTAGTTTAAAAACTAAAATCATCAAGTCATAACTATTAATCCCCATTGATTAAAGCTAGGCTCCGTGAACTTCAACATTCCTCTTTCACTTATACTACTCCCAGATGAATTGTAAACTAAATGTTTGTTTCTGGGACTATCCTTGTACATGTCTCTCTCCAATTCATAGTATCAGTGACTGGGTGGCACCAAGCACCGCAAGCTCCTATTGGCAAGTAGTGGATGCTGTGAATGGTTGATACT
Organism: Myotis lucifugus; assembly: GCF_000147115.1. Taxonomy (NCBI): domain Eukaryota; kingdom Metazoa; phylum Chordata; class Mammalia; order Chiroptera; family Vespertilionidae; genus Myotis; species Myotis lucifugus. Next base: position 8,907,588 of record NW_005871070.1, on the reverse strand, counting down.
GATGTAAAATCCACATTATATGCTTTTCTTATTTTAAGACTCATAATTGAGGTATCTGTGTTTTCTGCCTTCATTTTATAGCCTTTCAGTGAGGTAGGAAGCACAATTTAAAAACATCATCTCTCTCAGGACTGATTGTACCTTAGATCCCCCACTTAAGTCAATAGGTGCTTTGTGTACATTCAGGCTGGACTCATAATGAGCAGAGTTGATGAGCATCCAGCTTTCCAAGGACGACTAGTGCTGAGCCTTCAAGGTCATTCATCACTTTCATCTGAGAAGGGAGACCCTTTATTTGCTCTCTCTTCTCAAATAGGTACACAATTAAAGGAAGAATTATTCATCCCAGTGGCAATTACTTTATTAACAAAGGGCACATTAAGCCCGCATCTCCTCTCATTGCCAGATGGTCTGTGTGCCCAAGCAAGTGAAGGCAGCCTCAATGAATATCTTACTTTTTACCTCAGAACTGCTGGCTCTATTACTTCTCTGCTGGCACAAAGTGAAAGAAAATCCTCCCCATAGTTTTGCACTGCATTATTTAATTTTCTCTGCAAACTCTGAGTCAGTAAAAACAAAACTGGTACACTTTGGTTGTTTTTCCAATAATTATGTTCAAATGAACATTTTTAAGTGCTAAAATTCCAAGATTATGGGCCCATGATTAGAACTGTCTGCAAAAGGACTCAATGAAAGTTATGGTGAAATAAAGAAAAAGCTTTCATCCCAAATAGTATGCTTCTTATCGTTTATCAAACATACCCAAATAGCACAGTGCTTATAGCAATTTGTAAGACGTATTCAATAGTAGAATTCTTTGCTTCTGACAATGTCATTAAACCTAACACTAGTGAAATTTTCATTGTGTACTGAACGTAATTAAACAGAAAGTTGTTGATCACACTTTTAGACAAATCTCCCCTCTCCTACCTACCCACCCAAGAGAATAGCATTCTTTTACTTCTTTTTAAAAAAATATTGTTGAGAATATTATAGATGTCCGATTCCCGCCCCCCCCCATTGTCCCCTTCCACCCAATTCCCACCCCACCCCAGGCCTTCACCACCTTATTGTCTCTGTCCATAGGTAATGCATAAATAAATATAAGGTCTTTGGTTAATCTCTTCCCGCCCCCTCCCCCTTTCCCTCTGAGGTTCATCAGTCTATTCCATGTTTTCATGCCTCTGATTCTATTTTATTCATCAATTTATTTTGTTCATTAGATTTCTTGTTTGTTTATTTTTGTATTCAATTGTTGATAGATATATATTTATTGCCATTTTATTATTCATATTTTTTTCCTTCTTCCTCTTCTTAAAGAATACTTTTCATGTAATACTGGTTTGGTGGTGACGAACTCTTTTAGCTTTTTGTTGTCTGTGAATCTCTTTATCTGACCTTCAATTATAAATGATAGCTTTGCTGGGTAGAGTAATCTTAGTTGTAAGTCCTTGCTATTCAGCACTTTGAATATTTCTTGCCACTCCCTCTGGCCTACAAAGTTTCTGTTGAGAAATCAGCTGACAGTCATTTGGGCACTCCCTGGTAAGTAACTAACTGCTTTTCTCTCTCTGCTTTTGATATTCTTTTTGTCTTTAACCCTTGGCATTTTAATTATGATGTGTCTTCATGTGAGCCTCTTTGGGACTCTCTGTGCTTCCCGGACTTGTAAGTCTATTTCTTTCACCAGGTAGGAGCCATTTTCTGTCATTATTTCTTCAAATAGGTTTTCAATATCTTGCTCTTTCTCTTCTCCTTATGGCACCCCCATGATTTGAATGTTGGTACACTTGAAGTTGTCCCAGAAGCTCCTTACACTATCTTCATATTATTGGATTCTTTTTTTTTTTTTTTGCTCTTCTGATTCGGTGTTTTTTGCTTCTTCATATTCCAAATCATTGATTTGATTCTCAGCATCCTCTACTCTACTGTTGATCCCTGTAAATTATTCTTTATTTCAGTTAGTGTATGCTTAATTTCTGACTGGTCCTTTTTCATGTCTTTGAAATTCTCACTAAGATCCTTGAAAGTCTCAGTAAGGCCCTTAAAGATCTTGATTTTGTACTTCTGGCCTGAATTATGAAAGTAAAATTCTGTTGTTTTAAGCCACTCAGTCTGTGGTAATTTTATACAGCAGCCCTTGGGAAATAACACAACTTTCTTCATAGATTACCCATAAATTTTAGTTCAAAATAATTTATAAAGTACTTACCATGTTACCTAGCATATAGTAATCACATAATAAATGTTAGCTCTCAAATAGTTACTGATTAAGAGGATGAGAAAATATATACAGAATATACAATTACCCTGTCCTCTTCATTCAGATATATGAATAGAGACAGAATAAGGCAGTAGGAATCCTTCCTTTCTAATCTTCAAGAACAGAATGAAGCATGTAATTATAAAAGCAGCTAAAGGTTGTTGGGTAGGAGTTCCTTGGTGTCCCATAGTGGTCAGTTTAAAGAATGAGGGCACACTGAACTGACAGAGATAAAGGTGTTCCAATAAGAAAAAAGTAATTGATCCAGAGGGTTTCAAAGCTGGGAAAACATAGGACATACAAAATTTTGAAGCAAGAGGTATATTACCCTGGGTCAACTCTAGGGGAAACAGTTAAATGACAGAAGCAGACAGGATGGCAGACCACAACAAGAGGACTAGAAGCAAGAGTATAGACTTCAGTGAACAAGGACTTTATTGGATAGGTTTTATTTATCCTGGAGCTACTTTTAAAATATAATGCCTATTCATTTTTTAATCTTAAATCATATTTTTGGTATAATAATTTTTGAAAATATGAGGAGCACCCATAAAATAAAAAAGCATCCTCTAAAGCATCCTTGGGCCAAAGCCAGTGTGGCTCAGTTGGTTGGAGCATCATCCTGTATACCAAAAGGTTGTGGGTTTGATCGCCACTCAGGGCGCATACAGAAGGCAACCAATCAATGTTCTTTCTTCTCTCTCTCTCTCTCTCTCTCTCTCTCTCTCTCTCTCTCTTTCCTTCCCTTTTTCCCACCTTCCCTTTTTTTCAATCTCTAAAAGAAAAAAATCAGTAAGCATTCCTTGGATGAGTATTAAAAAGAGATTATTTTTTTTAAAAAGCATCCTTTGGCCCTGGCTGGGTTGTTCAGTTGGTTAGAGCATCATCCCAATAGGCCAAGGTTGAGGGCTCAATCCCTAGTCAGGGCACATACAAGAATTTGTGTTTCTCTCTCTCCCCCTCTCTCTAAAAGCAATAAATAAAACTTTTTAAAAATAAATAAATAAATAAGTAAGCACCCATAATACTCTGAGGCAGAAACTATTTACAGTCCAGGAGTCAAGTATCTTAAACACAAGAGCCACATCTGTCTTGTTCACTGAGATCCCCCATGCTTGGCACAGAGCTTGGCAGGGAGGAGCCATGTCATTCATTAAACGACAAAATAAGCTGGGAAAGGCATAGTTTCTTCCTGAGTTTTCCAAATTTGAAATTGGGATTAAGCTGTATTTGTGATCCTAAAAGCCAGTTTCATAGTTTCATTCTTTCCTTATTTTCAGATTTCAAGACTAGTTTGATGGATACTCGAACATCAGTTTATCAAATTTTATTGTGTATTAAGTAATACAGTATATTAAATTAATTTCTCTAGAGCTAATTTTGTCTAATTTCATTTTAGGTTGAAATTTATACTTGAAAATAAGTTGTCCCCTTGATCAAAAACAAGGAAAGAAGAAAAGGAAACAATTCTTATGTCTTTAGAAAAGTTCAGGAATTCTAACAATAATACAAACCTACAGTGGGAAATCATTAATGGAAAGCTATAGATTACTGGGAGTAAACCAAAGTCTTGAGTTTGTTGTTCTAATTTATACTTAATAAATGAATCCAGTTATTTAGCGGAGAAAGTTCTTTGAAAATGTATGAGGGCAATGGTTTTCATGAAATATTGCAGGTATTTCTCATGAAAATAAAGCCAATCAGAGAGAATGAAAGAGAAAGTAAAAAATAAATAAATGAAATAACATTAGTTCTAACATAATTTGGTTTATTTCATATTCTAAATTTTACCTCCTTTAGGCAATGATATGTACTTTTATCCAAGGTTCAATAAGAGCTGTGAAAGTTCTCGAAGATATTTCTAACAGGAGCAAAATCAGAGAATGTCTCAGAAAATTACACCCTTTCAAGATGAAGCATCTGCAGAGGACTCTGCTATGTACTTGAAATAAATGAAACCAAAGGCTTGAAGGCTTGAATTTCTTCCACTATTTTTTAAGAAGATAATTTCATTTTGCATAACTCAGACAAGTGGGATTTGATAGTTATTATTTGGTGATGCTGCATTGTCTTTGCTTTGTTGCAAACCTCCTCTTTGACATTTCAAAATGTTTATAAATCCTATTAAAAGACTTAATCATATAACATAATGCAATATATCCTAAATCAATAAGAAAATAGATGTAGTCCCTGACATTTAAAAAAAACAACCTTTTGAACATTTATATGAGGCAAGTAGTCAGTAGTATCACTTCAATTATTCTGGTGCAATAACTAAATAATAGAAAAATTAAGCTTGAAGTAGTTGCTGCTGTTACTATTAAATTTTACCTTTAATTAAAATAAATTATGTAAGTAATTAATGCTTATTACATTTTTAAACAGAAATAAAATATATAATTAAAGTAAAATTAATAAAATTTAATCACCTAGGGATAGGCATTATTATAATTTCACATTCTTTCCTTTAGAATAAATACACACATGCACATAGTTTTTTTAAATCAAAAACCAAGATTATATATTACATATTATTCTGTAACTCAAATATATTTTGTTTAAAAATTATATATAGATATATACATGCATATATATGTATATATAGATATAGATAGATAAAACATCCTTCTATGGCAAAATTTGAGATTTATATTATTTTAATGATAGTATGGTATTCTAAAAAATAGCTGTAGCATAATTATTTAACCAGTCCCATGTTGCTAGATATTTGGGGCATTACCATGATTTTGCTATTATAAACAATACTGTGGTAAATATCATTATACAATACACTTCCAAATTTTTCCTTGTATTAACTTTCTAAAGGAAGAACCATTGTGTCAAATGGTCTTAAGGTTTTTGATACTACTGCCAAATTGCACCCCAGAAAGATGGTATCCATTCATATTCTTACCAAAGTGTAAGAGATTATTTATGACCTTATATTTACATCAGTTCAGATTCCTTCTTTTAAAAAATCTTTATTGTTGAGAGTACTACATATCTCTGCCAATTTTTCCCTGATTGCCCCCATCCATCCAGATTCCTCCTTTTTAATTTTCATCAATCTTACAACAACAGAATGGTATCTTACTTTTAATAGGTGACAAGTTAAAGATGCCTATGTATTTTTTAAAAAACCTAAATCAACCACTAAAAGAAAAAAAGAAGCCAATAAAATAGATAAAATGGAATCATAAAAATAATCTAAAAGAAAGCAGAAGAGAAAAAAGGACAGAAAACAAATAACAACATGATAGATTTACACCTAATAACATCAATACTAATATTAAATGTAAATGTTTCAAATGCTCCAGTTATTAAGACAGAGGTTTTTTGCATAAAAAAAGCAAAGCCCAACATATGCTGCTAACAAGAATCACACTGTAATATAAAAACACAAAAGAGTTAAAATAAAAGGATATAATTTGATGTACCACACTAAAATTAGTAAAAAATGTTGACATGGCATTCAGAGCAAGGCATATTGTTAATAAAGATGATAAAGAGAATCATTCCAGAGTATAAAGGGGTCAATTCATTATGAAGACAAAAATCCTAAAGGTTTATGCTCCAAATAACAGGGCTTCAAAATAGATGAAGAAGTAATAAAATTGAAAAGAAAAATGGACCAATCCATATATGGTTAAATATTTCAATGCCCATTTCTCAATAATTGCTTGAACAAGTAGACAGAAAATGAACTATCAAATATCTCAATCTAACTGACTTTTATAGAACACTCCATATAACAATAGAAGAATACGCATTCTTTTCATGGAAGATATAAAGACAGACTGAATTCTGGACACTAAAACATTTTCTTTAAGTAAGTTAAAAGTATTCAAACCATATAAATTGTGTCCTCTGACCACACTAAATGAATTTAGAAATCATTAACAGAAAAATCTCTAGAAAAAATGCCCATATAGCTGAAACTAAAGCAAAAAAATTTTTAAATAAACTATGGTTCAAAATAATATCATAGGAGAGATTAAAATTTCTGAACTGAATGAAAATTAGAACACAACATATCAAAATTTTTTGGATTCAGCTAATGCTATGCTTAGAGGAAAATTTGTAGCATTAAACATCTAAGTTAGAAAGATAAATTAGTCTCAAATAAATGTGTTGAGCTTCTAAATTAAAAAAATGAGAAAAAGAAAGAGCAAATGACACCCAAAGTAAACGGAAAAGGGAAATAATAAAGGTCAGACTGGGAAAAAATGAACTAGAAAATAGAAAAAAATAGAGTAATTTATATTGTCTCTTTGAAAAGATGAATAATCTGCTAGCCAGACTTATCAAGAAAAAAGACCCATATTACCAATATCAAGAATGACAGGTGACATTACTACATATCCTATGACATTAAAAAGATATTGTTATTATTGAAGTATTATAAAAATTTCCAAGAAATGCAACAATTTAGATGAAAAGAACAATTTCTTAAAGATAAAAACTACCAAAGCCCAATCAAGAAATAAGCTAAATACTTCTATATCTATTAATTAAATTAATTTGTAATTAAAACTGTTAACAAAAAAGAACAGTCCAGACCTAGATGCTTTTACTAACTGCCAAATATTTAAGTAATAAATAATATCAACTCTACAGGAACTCTTATATGTTCATGTAAAAATTAAAAGAGGTAACATTTCCTAACTCAGTCTATGAAGGCAGCATCACCCTGCTTCCAAAACCAGATGAAGACATTATAAGAAGACAAAATTACAGATCAATATCTCTCATGAACATGGATGCGAAAATCCCTAATTATTAGCAAATCAAATCCAACAATATAAAAATCAATACCACATCATAACCAAATGTGATTTATTTCAGAAATTCAAGATTGGTTTAACATTCAAGATCAATCAATGCAATTAATCAAAGTAACAGATTCAAAAAGAAACACCAAATGATTATTGCAAAAGAAGCAGAAAAAGCATTTGACAAAATCCAACATCTACTCCTGATAAACCTCTCAGAAAATTAGGAGTAAAAGGAAACTTCCCCTATCTGATAAAGGGCATGCACATTAAAAGTTACAGCTAACATCATATTTTATAATGAAAAACTGACTGTTTTCTCCCCTAGATCAGAAACAAGACAGAAATATCTGTTAATGACATTGACTGAACATGGTTCTAAAGGTCCTAAACAGTTCAAGGAGGTATGGAAAAAATAAGTAAAAAGCATGAAGATTAGTAAGGTATAAGTAAAATCATATTTATGTGCAGACAAGACAATTGTCTTTGTAGAAAATCATAAGAAATCTTCAAAAGAGACAATAAGTGAGCTTAGAAAGATTTCAGGATGCAGGTTAATAAACAAAAATTAATTGTATTTCTACAAATGAGCAACAAACAATTAGAAATTAAAACTAAATCAATCTAAAAATACCATTCATAATGCCACCAAAAATATGAAATAATTAGAGATATGTTTAACTAAAAATGTATGAGACCTATACACTGAAAAGTAGAAATCATTAATGAGGGGAATGAAAAATAACCTAAATATATAGAGAGATAAGCCATTTTCCTGGCTCAGAAGACTCATTATTTTAAGGTGTCAATTCTTCCCAAATTGATCTACCAATTGAATCCAATCCTAATAAAAATCCCTGCAGGCATTTCGGTAAAAATTATCAAGTTGATTCTAAAACATATGAGGAAATGCAAAGGATCTAGAATACCCGAAAGACTTTTGATAAAGAAAACACAGTAAGAAAACTTACATAAAATAAAACCACAGTGAGATACCACTACATACTTATTATAATAGCTAAAATTAAAAATAGCAATAAACAAAACCCAGAATGTTCATACCAAGTGTTAGCGTGGTTGTGGAGCAACTGGAGCTCTCATAGACTACTGAAAACAGTTCCACTTTGGAAAACAGTTTGGCAATGTCTTAAAAAGTTAGACATTTACGTACAATGTAACCGATCCATTCCACTCCAATGTATTCCTCCAGAAATGAAAACATATGTCCATATAAATATTTGTACACTAGTATTTACAGCAGCTTTATATAGCTCACTTAAAAAAAAAACAACAACCCTCAAATGGTAAATGAATTTTGGTATAGCCATACGATGTAATACTACTCAGCAATAAAAAGGAATACACTATTGATACACACAACATGGATGAATCTTAAAATAAATATGCTGACTGACAATAAGCAACTACATACTCCATCATTGTCTTTACATAACATTTCATGAAATATTACATCATTTATAGGGACAGAAAGCAGACCACTAGCTGAAGGCAGGAGAGGAGGAGAAATGAATCAATCACAAAGGGGCACAAGGAAACTATTGAGGGTGATGAATATGTTTATTATATGACAATGGCTTTATAGATGTAACAGGTATGGTAAAAGTCATCAAATTGTATACTTAAAATTTCAGTTTATTGTCCATCCATATGTCTTAATGAAGGTGTAAAAATAAGTATGAAAATATTCATTTCTACACACTTAATATCCATTCATACTCACCTTCTATAGATTTTTTCCAATCATGTAAATACAAAATGATACCTTATTTTTTAAATTTCTTTGATAATTGCAGATCAGTATTTTTATACATCTTATTGCCACCACTTCCCTTATTATCTCTCATATAAATTAACTATTCTATTGTTATTGATAAGCTTTTAAAAATTACCTCCTTAAGATAATAAAAATCATACATATGTGAAGATTCATAATTTTCAAATAAACTTCTTACAGTTTCACATCCTACAAATTTAGCTAATTTTTCCCAGACCCCATAATTGTGTTCTGTGTGTGTACCATTGCCTCAAGAGGCCATACTTAAGATAATTACACGATGGCCTCTCAGATTCTTAGAAGACTCATGCAGAGAAAAATAATTTTGTCTTACACAACAATTGAGAATGCCTAAGGGGACCTGATCCAAGATGCTCACATATTAAGTTTAACTGCAGGAAGTAACTGCTTTGGAGATTCATAACCAAGTTTGTGTTTAATAATTATCATGATTCACTTGTCAATTTTTTTCTAGACTTGTTCAATAATTATTAATTGGACCAATGGAATCTCAATACTGTTTTCTTCTGGGTAACAAATAAACAGGGAGATATGCAGTAAGTAAGAGGAGCCTAAGAGGCAAGCATATCTATATATATAAAAGGCTAAGCAGCCATCGCAACTGAACGGATGACCGAACAGGCTGTGTGAGGGGACCAGGCCAGCAGGGGTATTAGTGAGGAAGGACCAAATGACTGAGCAGCAGGCCGTGTGGGGCGACAAGGCCGGCAGGGGGGTCGGTGAGGGATGACCAAACGACTGAGCAGTAGGCTGCATGGGGCGACTAGGCCGGCAGGGGGGTTAGTGAGGGGCGACCAAACGACCGAACAGCAGGCTGCGTGGGGCGACCTAGGTCCGCAGGGGGTTAGTTGGGGGCAACCAGGGCCCGCAGGGGGTCTATAGGGGGCAACCAGGCTGGCAGGGGGGGCAGTGAGGGGCAACCAGGCTGGCGAGGGGGGGCAGTTGGGGGTGACCAGGCCAGCAGGGGGGGGCGTTAGGGGCGATCAGGCAGGCAGGCAGGCAGGCGAGCGGTTGGGAGCAGGCAGTCCTGGATTGTGAGAAGGATCCCAGATTGGAGAGGGTGCAGGCTGGGCAGAGGGACACACCCCCCCGCCTCGTGCATGAATTTAGTGCACTGGGCCTCTAGTATTTAATAATTCTTAAATGAAATCATAAAAGTATACTTTAGCAACTTTTTGAGATTAGTTACTTTTTCTAGCAAGTTATATCCATAATAATAATTATTATTAATAAAACAATGGCTACCTTTTATTGAATACTAGAGGCCTGGTGCACAAAAATTTGTGAACTCGGGGGGGAAAGGGGGTTCCTCAGCCCATCCTGTGCCCTCTCGCAGTCTGGGACCCCTCGGGAGATAATGACCTGCTGGCATAGGCCTGCTCCCGGGTGGCAGAGGGCAGGCCCAATCCCTAGGTGCAGCCCCTGGTCGGGCTCAGAGCAGGGCCGATTGGGGAGTTGGGGCGCTGCCCCCTGTCACACACAGAGCAGGGCCCATCAGGGGGGTTGGGGATCCATACCCTGTCACACACAGAGCAGGGACAATCAGGAGGTGGAGGAGCTCCCCCGTGACACACACAGAGCAGGGCCAATCAGGGGGATGAGGAGGTCCTTCATGGTATAAACATGAGCAAGGGAAAAAGGAGATGGTAGACTGTCCACTTGTTATTAGTAATTGTTTTTATTTTATCAAAGAGAAGAGACACCGGGATTGAAACACTCAGAGACAGCAAAGAGGAGCGAAAGTATTGGTTTTTTTTCTA
>NW_005871070.1:8894969-8896877 GCF_000147115.1 Myotis lucifugus | reverse complement strand
GGCATGAGGGGGCGGGGGGCAGGGAGACCCAGAAAGTTGCCTTTGTAAATAAGTAAATAAGTAGGTGCCATTAGACCATCAAAACAGGCACACATCATTCAAAGGAGCACTTGACAATTTCTTATGAATAGAAAATGTTAGTATACTTTTGGCTTTTTAAATACACTTATATGCAACTAGGGGCCCAGTGCACAAATTTGTGCCCCTTGAAAGGAACTGTGGGCCGCAAGGTTACAGTGGGCACAGGGGCGGGTCTTGGCCCATCCTCTGCGCCCCCGCCCAGCCCCTCCTGCCACAGCCCCGGGTCCCCTGTCTGCCAGCAGCCCTGCTCCCGTAGCTGCTGCTCCCACACACTGACAGCGCTGGCCCTGCTCACACCCACTGATGGCACGGAGTGATTGGGGCCAGTGCCAGCAGCAGATATGAGTGGTAGCTACTGCCCCAATCATCCCTCAGGAGCACAGGGAGGTGGAGAAGCCCTCAGGGGTGATCGGGGCCGGCAGCTGCAGCTCTCATCTGCTGACAGTGATCAGGGCTGGTGCCGGGCGCCAGCAGTGGGTGCGGGCGCCAGCAGTGGGTGCGAGCGCCCAGCGGGACAGTAGCATGCAGGAGCAAAGAATTTTCAGTAACCATCAGAGGCTCTCCCCAATGACAGCAACCAGCACCCCGCCTTGGTCTGGCACCCCCGCTCACCTGCTCCACCATCCTGCCAGGGCCGATGCCTGCCATGTTCTGCACGCGCCCCCAGTGGCCAGCACACGTCATAGTAACTGTTTGTCCAATTGTTCGGTTGTTCCCCCATTCGTTCTATTTGCATATTAGGGTGTTATATGTATATAGATGTCTTAGAAAGTTTCCAGAATGAACTTGTCCTAGTGGTTATCAGTTAACTAGAGGCCTGGTACATGAAATTCATGCACAGGTAGGGTCCCTAGGCCTGGCCGGTGATCAGGGCTGATCAGGTTCCCTGCCTCCCCGCCTCCCTGCCTCCTCCTTCCCTCGCTCCCTCAGCACCCCACCGCCATCGCTAGTTGCCCGCAATGTTCCGTGCTGCCCCCTGTTGGTCAGCGCACATCATAGCGAGCTATCGAACTCTCCTTCTCCCGGTTGAACTCCAAGGGGACACTTTGCATGTTAGCCTTTTATATATATAGATATTCATGAAAAAGACCATAGTCTCTGCTCTCTAGAAGAGTGTGGTGTGAGGATGATTCACTAGTAGAAATTAATGCAAGTAACCGATAGAAAGGACAAGACACCGAAGCTGTGTAAGAGTAGAAGAGCAGCAAGAACAAAACTGACTTTGTTGGGTTGTGTGTTAGTAGTGAAGTCCTACTTGTTTGGAGCTGCACAGGCCTAGTGATAATCACTGAGTTTCTTACTCCCAATTCTGCCCAATTTTGACAATAAACATTTATCATTACTACTTAGATACTCTCTGGTTTCATATGCTTTCTTTTGATTAGCATTTACCAATTTCAACAAGTCCATCACCCCTCTGCTTATTCACTTCTCAATCCAATACAAATCTAAATTAGTGCAAAATATATCAACTCTGTCCATCACCCAGAGATGGTGTGAGCTGTGGTTTATATAGAGTTGTTTTAGGCTTATGAACTTGTTGGAACTGTATCCTTTAACAAGATTTTTGTTTCAAGTAGCTGAAAAATCCACCTTAAATTTTTTAAAATATATTTTTATTGATTTCAGAGAGGAAGGGAGAGGGAGAGAGAATCATTGATTGGCTGCCTCCTGCACGCCCCCTACTGGGGATCGAGCCCACAACCCAGACATGTGCCCTTGAGCAGAATCAAACCCGGGACCCTTCAATCCACAGGCCGACGCTCTATTCACTGAGCCAAACCAGTCGTGAGCACCTTAAAAATTTTTAAAGAAAGCACAGGAGAG
>NW_005871070.1:8887294-8894642 GCF_000147115.1 Myotis lucifugus | reverse complement strand
GGGGGGGGCGGGCAACGGGGGGACAAGGACAACATATGTAATACTTTAATCAATAAAGAAAAAATAAATAAAAACATAAAATAAAAAATAAAAGAGTCTAACAGTATTTTTTACCTATAGAGAAAATTTTTAAAGTGGCACACTGACTTTCCTTGAGAGCCAGTCATTCACAGGAGCTTACTGTCCTGCCTCTGTCACAATTCCAAAGCCAAGGGCAGCCTCGGACCAATTTGTTTTAAAACCGAATATTTTTAAAAATGAGACCCCCTCCAAATCTGCAATAATTTGGAGGTCCACCTGCTCTTTGCTATGGTATAGCTTTCTGGCCTCGGTCCCCTCCAGAAACGGAGAATCAACCTTTTAAACACGGGCCATTCTATTCTGCAGCGATTTGAAACTATTTATTCCAGCTGTTTGGGATTTAAAAAAATCTGACTAACAAAAAAAGAGCCATAAGGAAACGCCCGACAAGCTCACTTTACGGCAGAGGTGATGGAAAGCTGTGGGGAGGCTTGGTTGTCCCTGACCGCATTGTTCAAGAGGCGCTGGAGAAACCGTGGGATGTGAACGAAGTAGTGGCTGAGAAACCCTGCCGGAGAAAACCTGAAGCTGCCTGTCCCTGGCAGGGCTCGCCGCCAGCGCTGTGGGTGCTCAGAGCATTATTGTTTAATCTCTCCGAAGAATATGTGGAAGCAGAAAGCACAACATCCCCGAGTTGTTACTTTGTCACAACTTTACAGAATACATAAGCACTTCGGTAAATACACAGATTTTTTTGCAAACTGTAAATCATCTGTGAGCCACCACTGTTCGACTAATTACAGCAAGAAGCTGTGCTCATTAGCTGTTCTCATCTGGCTCACTGCACGACCTAAATAGTCCGTAAATGAGCCGGCAATTATTGCTGTATTACCACTACCAGCTCCGCTCACATCAAAATATCTCCACCAAATGTTACGCCTGTTGGTATTATCAGGTTAGAAATTTCATAAACATATTGAAGCAGTTAATTGGGAAATTATTTCTAAAATGTGAAAATAGAATCATCAGCGAAAGAGTTTTCATCAAACCCCAGATAGGCGGCTCCACCTATAGACAAGAACCTCAGAATGCAAGCAAGCATCTTGGAGGGCACCATCGCCTGCCTCTAAACAGCACAGGAAAACTAGAGAAGCAATGGGAATGCACTCGCATTAAATGGAAGGAAAGTGAAATGTGCATATTCTTATGCCACCTAAAAATGGTCTCTTAATTTGGTCAAAATATAACCAAAGCCACATGCTCATGGGCACGAAAGAACTTTAGCCAAACAGAAAAGGACTCTGTAATGTTAGTAAAACTTTATTATTCCCAGCCCCACCATTGGGCATATATAGGAGGACAAGGATTTTTTTTAAGTTTGGTTCTATTTATTTTTAAACAAAATGTTTATATTCATGGTAATGGTGAAAAGAAGCAATAAAATAGCAACTTTGAATAATAATTTTCTGACACCTTCAAACATTTTAGAAGAATCTATATTATCAAATCATTAATTGTATACTTATTTAGTCATAAAAATGTTCTCTTTGAGCATCATTCTAATTATTGTGGATATTTAAAAGTAAAACATTTTAGCCCTAGATACCAGTTTGGCTCGGTAGATAGAGCATTGGCCTGTGGACTGAAGGGTCCCAGATTCAATTCTGGTCAAGGGCATATGCCCGGGTTGCAGGCTTGATCCCCAATGGAGGGCATGCAGGAGGCAGCCAATCAATGATTCTCTCTCATCGTTGATGTTTCTATCTATCTCTCCCTCTTCCTTCCTCTCTGAAATCAATAAAAATATATTTTAAAAAATAATAAAAAGTAAAACATTTTAAAAAACATATATCCATTCAAATTTATGGAATCTCAAAGGACTACATTTAACGAGATCCTACTTTGAGCATTTTTATTACAACAAGGGGACTTTATTTTACCTTTATACTGGAGGTCTTTATTTTACCTTGTTCTGGATAGTCATCAATTCATCATCAATTACGATCCTGAAAAATAAAGAAGAAATAAAGAAAATGCTAAAAGCTCATGGCTGATTCTATTGGCTTCCTGCTACCTATCATCAAAGAGGAGATAAGTAAATACTTTCATACATGCATGCATACATACTTTTATAAATAAATACTTTTAAATAAATACTATCTAATTATTGATTCTGGTACTAGTTGCATGCATACTCTTTCCAGCTGCTCAGATTTACAAAGAATTCTTCAAATCTGGTCAGGGAATATCTGTTTTTCTATGAATTTCATGAAGATTTTTAGATAACCATAACATTCCTCAAGCTATACGTGTTAGGCTATCAAACAAACACACCACTGTTTTTTCCCACTGGAATTTTCGTCCATTTTAGTATCAGTTTTGTTTGCAAGAGTAGTTTTCCCTTTCTCTTTCTTCTTCAAGTTCCTTCTGAGAGAGACAGCTAACTTCCCTGCTTATCTCCTCAGATAGCTTTCCCTTGCCACTCAAAGTAAAGCCTGCAGACCAACAATAGCAGCAGCGTCTGGGAGCTTGTTAGAAATGCAGTATCTTGAGTCCCAACCCCCACCACTGATTCAGAACTTGAACAAATTTGAGAAACACTGGTCTAGAAGAAGACCTTTTATGAGCAATGGGTCTCTTCTCTGCAATAAAGGGGAGTCAAAGCAGTGCCAAGCTGTGCAGAACCAAAGATTGAGCAAAAGAAACACATGCTTTGGATTGTTTTACTCATCAACATTAACAAAAATGGTTTATCCAAAGGCCACTCCTTCATGTTTAGACAGATGTACTGTGTGGAAAGCTAAATCCTTTAACTGTGTGTAGTGTGATAATCATAGCAAGAGATATTTCAAAGTGTCTGCTTTGTGCCCAGTGCTACACTCAATTCAATGGAGGTCTCAAGAAGCACAGTCAACAAATACACACCATTAAGGGCCTTCGTCTTCCATGGCTGTGGTTATACTACAGTTCAGATGCCTGATATTCCCAAAATCCCTTAAACTTTTTGATCACTTTTCCTATGGTATCACTTAATATCACATATTTAAGTCGATATTTTCACTTCCTTTTAAAATATTGTGCAAAATAAGCCAGCCAGAGAAAGACAAATATCAGTTATATGTGGAATCCAATGAGCAAAATAAACTAATACACAAAATAGAAACGAAGGTATGGATACATGGAACAGACTGACAGCTGTCAGAGGGGAGGAGATGGGGAGGATTGGCAAAGTTGGTACAGGTGAAGCCTCCCTCTAAAACCATGCTTTGAATATCTATGACCCTCATAGAATTTACTCACTCGACTGTTAAGAAACATCTCAAAAGCAATGTTGGTCTATATTCTAATAGCAGTGTATTTTAATAGGATCTACTACATTGAACACCTTTGTGCATGTGACTCGGCAGAGGAAATACAGAAAGATTCTCCGATTTCACTAGACTATATGGTGATGAAAGAAGCACTTGACGGTGAGCCATAAAATCCTCTGAAATAGCCCCCATAGGGAAGTGCTTTTCCAGTTCTCTAGAAAATGAGAACAATTCCCAGAGGGATCAGATCAAAGCCAAAGCACTTTCTCCATCTTCTAAAGAGCAGAATCTCTGCCATGAAGGACATAGGTGGGTGTTGTACATTAACCTAAAGTTGCGATTTGGCCTCATTTCGGTTTAAATGAGGAGTCCAGAGATGGGAAACTGAAGTAGCCCACTGTCCCAGACACAGCCCCAGGCCTGGCGCCGTGGAGACACATGCAGCCCATTTATGGAGGGAGGCCAGCCTAGCATGAGGGAAGAATCTTTTCTTTTTTATTTTTTTATTGTCTAAAGCAGGGGTCCTCAAACTACGGCCCTCGGGCCACATGCAAATACAAATATTGTATTTGTTCCCATTTTGTTTTTTTACTTCAAAATAAGATATGTGCAGTGTGCATAGGAATTTGTTCATAGTTTTTTTTAAACTATAGTCTGGCCCTCCAACGGTCTGAGGGACAGTGAACTGGCCCCCTGTTTAAAAAGTTTGAGGACCCCTGGTCTAAAGTTTTACATATGTCTCCTTTTCCCCCAATTGACCCTCCCCCACCCCGGAGGGAAAGAATCTTTATCTTTGGTGGGAATCATGTCTGTCCTGACAGGATAACCATTTATTCAGGGGAAACCATTCCTCTTGAATGAAGTACTGTACAGGTCTCCATAACAGCACTTACCTCACAGAAGACAGAGAGCAATTATATAAGGACTGAAACCACACTTGACCAAAAAATAGTATTCCTCTAAACCTAAAGGACTGGAAGAAAACAAATGAAGCGAGAAATAGGGACTGTGTCAGCTAAATTAAATTTTAGCTAAACATCAGTTTCTTTTTTATTAGGATTAGAAATCTATTTTAACCTATTTATGTCTTAGGATCTCCCTCTTTTGTAGAGTTTCTTTGGTAAAAATGGTTAACCTCTCCCTCAGCTAAACTAAAAGAAAAATGTTTGACCTCTGGTCAGAATAAGTTAACATTCCCAGTGGCCACCTATGATACTGACCACCCTCTCAGAAAACCAGAGGGCCCCTTTGGAAGAGGAGCCAGGAGAAAAGGTCCAAGGAAAGCTTAGATTGGGATGGAGTTTCCATCCCTACCCCACTCATTCCTTCTGTAAAAGAAAAGAGGATCTTTTGGAGTTTGAAAAGGTTCATAAATTGTAACCTTTTTCTCCTTCATTCTGAGACAGATGAGAAGTAAGACAGCCATAACAATGATTAGAGTTCAGAGTAAAAGAGGCGGTG
Organism: Myotis lucifugus; assembly: GCF_000147115.1. Lineage (NCBI taxonomy): Eukaryota > Metazoa > Chordata > Mammalia > Chiroptera > Vespertilionidae > Myotis > Myotis lucifugus. Next base: position 8,889,849 of record NW_005871070.1, on the reverse strand, counting down.
CCTAACACCATGAGGCCTTCCACATGAAAGCCCACTGCTGGTTAGCAGAATCTAGTAAAAGTTTTAGTTGTTAAATAATTGCTGATGTACAATAAAAATAAGTTAATTTGCAACCAAATTACATAATTACATCATGACACAGGGCAAGAAAATTTAGAGAATGCTACGGTTTTTTTCCCTTGTACAACTAGAGAATAAAAATGCTAATTAACTTTAGATGCGTTTGAAAACTATAAGTATAAATATGTGTGACAAAAATGTAAGTCTAATCACCAAACATCATAAATAGGCTCTGTAACTTCCAAATTGAAAGAAAAGAAATAAAGTAGAACATTAATGCCCCAAGGAGTCCAGAGGATAAAGGAGAGCAAAAGAGAGAACAAGAAAACATAGTAAATAGAAAACATAAACTAGGCAGTAGGAATAAGGACAAATATGTCATTAGTTGTGATATTTGTTATAATAGTTCTCATGGGTATAATTTTTAAATATTTAATTATATTTATTAATGAGGTGTTGTGGGGAGCACAGGTCCTCAGGAACTGGACCTTCATAGACGCCGGGTATCAGATGGAGAAGATATGAGAAGTCGTAGGCATATAATAGAGTCTTTATTGCAGACCCAGTAGCCATTGCTTCCAAGGAGCCATCAGACAAAACAGTTTTTCAAAGTAGCCTCATAAAGTGGCCGCACAAACATAGCAGCCCAGCAAGCATAGGAGCCATTGTTCACACAGTAGCCCAACCAAGTAGCCCAGCCCTACATAAAAGCAGCCTAGCCCTGGCTGGTCAGTGGCAACTTATATACAAGCTTAAACAAAAGAGGCTTCTTGCCAAATAGTGACGCCAATACTTAGGCTGTAGAAAGGCACGCCTGCACAGTGCATACAGAAAGATTGCTGCATTCGTGCTTTTGCACCTGTTTATGATAAATTGGCCTTGAACATCCGGTGTACTCTAGACAGGACTCCCACAGGTGTTTATTAATGGTGGGATTTCTCTATTAAAGTGTGGAGAATTTTGTACTAGGTAAAAACAATATTAAGGTACAATTTAGAGACAACACTAAAACAAAGTTGTATAACCCTAGCCAGAATGGCTCAGGGGTAGAGGGTCAGCCTTCCCACTGAAGGGTCTTGGGTTCAATTCCTGGTCACATACCAGGGTTGTAGTTCGTTCCCCAACCCTGTCAGGGTGCGTGCAGGAGGCAACCAATCTATGTGTCTCTCTCTCACATTGATGTTTCTCTCTTTCCCTACCCTCCCTCCTTTTCACTCTCTCTAAAAAAATCAATGGAAAAAAATATCCTTGGGAGAGCCACATGGGCCAGGTGACAGCTTCTTGCTTTGACTTAAGTTATTAATTGCCTTACTATTGCATTTACTTACTTTTCAAAGTCTTAATCCTAATTTAGGTCTAAATTTCTTGACAGAACTATTCAATTTTTCTCATTAAAACAGAATACATTAGGTAATATATCTTTCTTCCTTTTTCAAATTTTTCTTGGAGATGTTTCTACTGCAGCCCTCTGTCTTTCCACTCCATGCAGACTGTTTGTAGCCTAGATAATTTTCACAAAGGTAAGAATGCAACTTCCCTTCACCATTTATTTAAAACTTCTCTTTACCAAACTCTTTTGTTGTTGATATTGTTGTTGTTGTTTTGTTAATCCTCACTCAAGGATATTTTTTTAAGTTGTCTAAAGTTTTACATATGTCTACTTTTATCCCCGCAGCCATTCCCACCCCTGGGGGCAAGCCCCCACCTCCCCAGTGTCTGGGTCCATTGGTTATGCTAATATGCATGCATACAAGTCCTTTGGTTGATCTCTAAACCCACCCACCCCACCTCCCCTGCTATTTGTCTATGGATCTATTTTTGTTCATCAGTTTATGTTGATCATTATATCCCAAATATGAGTGAGATCATGTGATATTTATCTTTCTCCAACTGGCTTATTTCATTTAGCATAATACTCTCCAGTTCCATCCATGCTGTTGAAATGGTAAAAGTTCCTTCTTTTTAATAGTGGTGTAGTATTCCATTGTGTTAATGTACCACAGCTTTTTAATCCACTCATTTGCTGATGGGCACTTAGGTTGTTTCCAAATCTTAGCTATTGTAAATTGTGCTGCTATGCACAAAGGGGTGCATATATCCTTTCTAATTGATATTTCTGGTTTCTTGGGATATAGTCCTAGAAGTGGGAGTTCCATTTTTAACTTTTTGAGGAAACTCCACACTGTCTTCTACACTGGCTGCACCAGTCTGCATTCCCACCAGCAGTGCACGAGGGTCCTTTTCTCCACACTCACCAGCACTTGTCATTTGTTGATTTGTTGATGATAGCCATTCTGACAGGTGTGAGATTGTTGTTTTGATTTGCATCTCTCAAATGATTAGTGACTTTGAGCATGTTTTCATATGTCTCCCAGCCTTCTGCATGTCCTCCTTCAAAAAGTGTCTATTTAGGTCTTTTGCCCATTTTTTGATTGGATTGTTTATCTTCCTTTTTTAAAGTTGTATGAGTTCTCTGTAAATTTTGGAGCTTAAAC
>NW_005871070.1:8857587-8887194 GCF_000147115.1 Myotis lucifugus | reverse complement strand
ATATGTTCTCCCATGCAGTGGGCCTTCTCGTTGTTTTGTTGATGGTTTCTTTTGCTGTGCAGAAGCTTTTTATTTTGATGTAGTCCCATTTGTTTATTTTCTCCTTAGTCTCCATTGCCCTAGGAGCTATGTCAGTAAAGATAGTGCTACGACATATGTCTGCTATTTTGCAGCCTATGGAGTCATGTAGGATTTTTATGATTTCCTGTCTTAAATTTAAGTCACTTAGCCATTTTGAGTTTGGTTTCGTATATGGTATAAGTTGGTGATCTAGTTTCATTTTTTTGCATATATCTGAGCAAATTTCCCAGCACCATTAATTGAAGAGACTATCTTGACTTCATTGTATGCTCTTGCCTCCTTTATCAAATATTAATTGAGCATAATGGCTTGGGTTGATTATTTCTGGGTTCTCTGTTCTGTTCCATTGGTCTATATGTCTGTTCTTGTGCCAGTGCCAGGTAGTTTTGAGAACCACAGCTTGGTAATATAGCTTGATATATGGTATTGTGATCCCTCCAACTTTGTTCTTCTTTCTCAGGATTGCTGCAGCTATTCGGAGTCTTTTTTTTATTCCAGATGAATTTTTGGAGAGTTTGTTCTAGATATTTGAAATATGCCATTGGTATTTTAATGGGGATTGCATTGAATCTGTAGATTGCTTTGGGTAGTATTGACATTTTAATGATGTTGATGCTACCAATCTATGAACATGGTATATTCGTCCATTTGTTTATGTCTTCCTTTTTTGTTTATGTCTATCTCTTTTTTCAATATCCTGTAGTTTTCGGAGTACAGGTCTTTTACCTCCTTAGTTAAGTTTATTCCTAGGTATCTTAATTTTTTTGGTGCAATGGTAAATGGTATTATTTTTTTAGTTTCTCTTTCTGTGAGTTCATTATTGGTGTATAAAAAGGCTATAGATTTCTGGGTGTTAATTTTGCATCCTGCTACATTGCCGAATTCATTTATTAGGTCTAGTAGTTTTTTGATGGAGTCTTTGGGGTTTTCTATGTACAGTATCATGTCATCTGCGAATAATGACAGTTTTACTTCTACTTTTCCAATTTGGATGCCTTTTATTTCTTCTTTTTGTCTGATTACTATGGCTAGCCCTTCCAGTACTATATTGAACAGGAGTGGTGAAAGTGGGCATCCCTGTCTTGTTCCTATTCTTAGGGGAAATTGATTTAGTTTTTGCCCATTGAGTATGATGTTGGCTGTAGGTTTGTCATATAAGGCTTTTATTATGTTGAGATATGATCCCTCTATTCCCACTTTGCTGAGAGTTTTAATCAAGAAAGGGTGTTGGATTTTATCAAATGCTTTTTTTTGCATCAATTGATATGATTATGTGATTTTTGTCTCAATTTGTTTATGTGATGTATCACATTTATTTATTTGTGGATATTGTATCATCCTTGCATCCCTGGAATAAATCCCACTTGGTCATGGTGTATGATCTTTCTAATGTAATGCTGGGTCCGATTTGCTAGAATTTTGTTGAGGATTTCAGCATCTATGTTAATCAAGGATATTGGCCTATAGTTCTCCTTTTTTGTGGTGTCTTTATCTGGTTTGGGGATTAGGGTAATGCTGGCTTCGTAGAAAGAGCTTGGGAGTGTGCCTTCCTCTTGAATTTTTTGGAATAGTCTGAGGAGGATAGGTTTTAGTTCTTTGAATGCTGGGTAGAACTCCCCTGTAAAGCTGTCTAGACCAGGGCTTTTGTTTGCTGGAAGATTTTTGCTCACTGCTTCAATTTCTTTGGTAGTTGTTGGCCTATTCAGGTTTTTTGATTCTTCCTGATTGAGTTGTGGGAGCTTGTATTTTTCTAAGAATATGTGCATTTCACCTATATTGTCCATTTTGTTGGAATAGAGTTGTTCATAGTATTTTTTCATAATTCTTTGTATTTCTGTGGAGTCTGTTGTTACTTCACCTCTTTCATTTCTGATTTTGTTTATTTGGGTCCTCTATCTGTGCTTCTTGGTGAGCCTGGCTAGAGGTTCACCAAACTTGTTTATCCTTTCAAAGAACCAGCTCTTGGTTTCATTAATCTTTTGTATTGTTTTTTTGGTCTCTATGTCTTTTATTTCCGCTCTGATCTTAATTATTTCTGTTCCTTGTGCTTATGCTGGGCTTTTCTTGTTGCTCTCTTTCTTACTCTTTGAGTTGTAGGGCTAGATAATTTATTAACATTTTTTTCTTTCTTTTCTTTTTTTTTTTTTTTTGAGGTAGGCCTATAGAGTTATGAACTTCCCTCTCAGGACTGCTTTCACTGTGTCCCATAGATTTTGAGTTTTTGTGTTTTCATTGTTGTTTGTTGCCAGGATTCTTTTTATTTCTTCTTTGATCTCTTTGGTAACCCAAATCATTGTTTAATAGCATGCTATTTAGCCTCCAAGTGTTTGATTTTTTTCATTGCTTTTACTGTAGTTGATTTCTAATTATATGCCATTGTGATCTGAGAAGATGCTTGATATGATTTCTATCTTCCTGAATTTGAAGAGACTTTTCCTGTGTCCCAAAATGTGTTAATGACCCATGTGCACTTGAGACGAAAGTATATTCTGTGGTTTTGGGGTGAGATGTTCTGAAGATGTCAATTAATTCCATCTGATCTAGTGAGTCATTTAGGATTGATGTTTCTTTGCTGATTTTTTGTTTAGAGGATTTATCCAATGGTGTTAATGGGGTATTAAAGTCCCCTATTATGACTGTATTGCTGTCAATCTCTCCCTGGATGTCTTCCAGAAGTTTTTTTTATGTATTTGGGTGCTCCTGTATTGGGTGCATATATGTTCACCAGAGTTATATCTTCTTGTTGAATTGCTCCCTTTAGTATTATGAAGTGGACTTCCTTATCTTTTGTTATGGCCTTTACTTTGAGGTCTAATTTGTCAGATATAAGTATTGCTACCCCAGCTTTTTTTTTCATTTCCATTCACCTGAAATTTTTTTTTCCATCCCTTCCTATCTTTCTGCGTGAGTCCTTTGTTCTGAGGTGGGTCTCCTGTAGACAGCAGATATATGGGTAATATTCTCTTATCCATTCAGCCACCTATGTCTTTTGATTGGGGCATTTAATCCATTTACATTTAAAGTTATTATTGATAGGTACTTGTTTATCACCATTATTATTCTTTATGCTTGTGTTCCTTCTTCCCTTCCTATTTCTTCTTTTTACAGCAGTCCTTTTAGCATTTCTTGTATTGCTGGTTTGCTGCTAATAAGTTCCCTTAGTCCTTTTTTGTCTGTTAAACTCCTGATTTCACCTTCAATTTTGATTGATAGCCTTGCTGGGTACAGTATTCTTGGATTCAGACTCTTGCTTTGCATGACTTTGTATATTTCATCCCATTCCCTTCTGGCTGTATGTGTTTCTGTTGAGAAATCAGTTGATAGTCTGATGGGAGATCCCTTGCATGTAACTTTCTGTCTCTCTCTGGCAGCCTTTTAGATGCTTTGTCATTGGTGTTTGCCAATTTAATTATAATGTATCTTGGTGTTGGTCTTTTGGGTTCATCTTGTTTGGGACTCTGAGCTTTTTGGACTTTTGTGAGTTTTTTTCTTCCCAATATCAGAGAAATATTCTGTCATTATTTGTTCAAACAGTTTTTCTATTCCATGCTCAGTTTCCTCTCCTTCTGGCACCCCTATTGTGTAGATGTTGTTTCATTTTGTGTTGTTCCAAAGCTCCCTTAGGCTCTGCTACTCTTTTTTTAAATATATTTTATTGGTTTGTTACAGAGAGGAAGGGAGAGAGATAGAGAGTTAGAAACATCGATGAGAGAGAAACATCGATTAGCTGCCTCCTGCACACTCCCCACTGGGGATGTGCCCGCAACCAAGGTACATGCCCTTGACCGGAATCGAACCTGGGACCCTTGAGTCCGCAGGCTGACGCTCTATCCACTGAGTCGAACTGGTTAGAGCAATCTGCTACTCTTTCTTAAGTTTTTTTCTCCAGTTGCTGCTCTGCTTGGGTATTTTTTCCTACCTTTTCTTTTAGCTCACTGATGCAGTCCTCCACTTCTTCTAGTCTACTATTGATGCTTTCTATTGTGTTCTTTATTACAGCGATATCATTCTTCGTTTCTTCTTTGTTTTATTTCATTTCCGCTTGGTTCTTACACATATTGTTGAATTTGTCTTCCATCCTTTTCAGCATCCTTATGACCATTGCTATGAATTCATTCTCTGACAAATTGCTTGCCTCCATTTTGTTTACTTCCTTTTCCGGTGATTCCTCCTTTTCTTTCATATGGGGCCTGTTTCTTTGTCTTCCCATTTTTGCTCCTCTCAAGGTGTCTGGTTATGTAGCTCACTCTCTACTGCGTTGACTTAAAGGCACAAAATATAACACGACAAGACACAACACAGAGGGCACCAAACACGAATGTATTCATGATACCAATAACCCCAAATAAAGGTGACCACCAGAGAAAAGAGACTTAGGGGAGAGAAAAGGGTGCAAAAATGATATTGAGAAAAGGAAAAAAGGTAAGAGAGAAAAGATAGAGAAGAAAAATGAAGGGGGGAGAATATATGTATATGGGGAGAAAACTCCAAAAAAACAACAACTAACCCTAAAAATGCAAACAACAAACACCCAGAAAAGAAGGGAAGCTGAATCTGAAGAGGCAGAGCTTATTTCCAAAAGGTAATGTCAAGGAGTTGAATGAATGGGGAAATGGCCACAATTCAGTATAGAGGAGGTAGAAAGAGAATCAGTGTATAAGAAGAAAAGTAAAAATAAATAAATAAATACTAAAAAAAAAATTGAAAAGGAGAATAGAGAGTAGATAGGCCTGAGTTGGTGATTGAAACAACTTAAGCTATTAGTAGAAGAAGAGAACAAGTGAGGAGAGAAAAAACAGAAGCATAAAAAAATAAAATAAACAAAAACAGAAAAAAGCAAACTAACAAACAATCAAACAAACAATAAGAAAGAAGAAAGAAAGAAAGAAAGAAAGAAAGAAAGAAAGAAAGAAAGAAAGAAAGAAAGAAAGAAAGAAGAGGAAAAAAATTTGGCTAGTGAAGAAAGAGAAAAGAGAAGTATGCATGGACTTGGAGCAGGGGAGAGGAAATTAGATATATTAGTAAGATCAATTTTTAACAGGGAGTAAAAAGAAAGGGTAGAGAAAAACTAAAGAAGGAACAGGGTAAGAAAAACAGGATTAAAAAGGGGAAAAGTGAGGAAGAAAGTGTTGGCATAAAGGAAAAATTCAGACAGTAAAACAGTGCTAAAATAAAAATAGAATGTAGAACACTAATCCAATAAAATAAAATAAAGAAAAAATATTAAACTTTAAAAAATGGTAAATTAATAGTAATAATAATAATTAAAAATAAAAATCTATATCATAAGCCCTAACCAGTTTGGCTCAGTGGATAGAGCGTCTGCCTGTGGACTGAAAGGTCCCAGGTTCGATTCCGGTCAAGGGCATGTACCTTGGTTGAGGGCATATCCCCAGTAGGAGGTGAGCAGGAGGCAGCTGATCAATGTTTCTCTCTCATCGATGTTTCTAGCTCTCTATCCCTCTCCCTTCCTCTCTGTAAAAAAATCAATAAAATATATATTTTTAAAAATCTATATCATAAAAGGTTTGCGGTCGTGACACCATCATGGCGTCACAACCAACTACTGGACTCACCAGGAGGTGCATTGATGGATCCCGTGGCAGCCATGGTGGGTGGGACTTCTGAGACTTCAGGAGCATTGTGGGGAGCCGGTAGCATCTGAGGAGCGTCGTGGGCTGCTGCAGCATCTGTGGAGCATGTGCGGCTTCGCAGGGCGGCGGACATGACCCTGATGGCAAGTTAGGCCTAGAGAACACTACACGTGCACGATTTAATCATGTACTGGACCTCTAGTATAATAATAGAAAAGTAAAATATAGTGAGAAAAAAATTTTAGTTTCTTAAGTAAAAGATAAAAAATAAAAAAGTGAAGTAGTGAAGTTCGTTCGCTTCAGCAGAGCTTCAATGACCCATGGGGGTTGGTTTTAGAACCCGCTCTACTGTTCTGCCTGGCACGTCTGTTTCCTGTCAGGTAGTTAGCACAGTGTTGAAGTTCCCAGCCATCCACTGCTCCTGTGTCATAAGCCACAACCTTGGTTTCAAGCAGGTGGGATCAACCTGCCCACTTTGTTTTCCTGCCTGCCTTCAGTTGTATTTACACAAGCATCTATTTCTGACACAACCCCTGGGTGGCGGTGTTTCTGTATTAGTTTCCTGGACCAAATGGCCCCTCAACCCAGTCCCCCAGGGCTCCCTGGGGGTGTTTAGACTCTTCTTTTCCCTGCCACACTCAAGACTGGGTTGGAGGGACGGACTGTCCCAGAGCTGGTTTCCTGCTCATCTCTTCCTATTCTGCTTCCCAGTTTCCACAAAAACCACCTTCCCCTGCAGTCTCAGTGAGTGTTTTTAATTGGAATATCCTATGTCCTGGGCTTAGCAAGCAAAAGCAAGGATGTAAAAAAGACAAAGCAACCACGCCACCTCACGTCTTTCTCTCCCCCTCACGCCCCGCCTTGCACTGTGCGGCCTGTATAGAACTTCAGGCTGCCTTTCTGGGCACAGTCTCATGGCTGTGGGCTTAGATCTAGATTTCCCCACTGCCAGCAGTCCTGTGGACACCCTTCCACATTCGAGGGCTACACTGACCCCAAGGGCCGCGGATTTGGGGCAGTACAGTCTCCCTTTGGGATCCTAGGCTTGGCTGGGTGCATTTCTCCCTGCAGCCTGGATCCCAGGTCCCACCTCTCTCCAGGCGATCTCTGACCTTTCTGTCCACGGATTGCCTCACCAGCTGTGTTTAATTCACCAATTCTGGGTGGATGTTATTTGATTCAGCTGTTTTTTCCATCTGCTCTGTGAGAAGGTGCTGGACCCATTGGCATATTCAGCTGCCACCTTGTCTCCCCTAAACTAAGGTTTTACGCGCCCACAGCTGGGGACACTGGAGTCTCAGTGTTCATGGGTTTGCAGCTGAGGCAGCTGGTCCCTGGGCATTGTGTCTATAGGGTCCCGAGATGTATCTGAGTTCTCCCCAGGAAGGTAAGGCTGGGCTTCCAATCACAGCTGCTCTGCCCTTCCAGGTGGTGCGGTCTCTGCAGCAGAGCCTGCTGCTCCAAGAGAGATTTCAGCAGTAGTAGAGGCTGCCAGGCCAGGGGAGCCTGGCCCGCCAGTTCCCGACAGTCCTGAGGAATATAACTGTCCCTCATTCACAAATACAGACACTTCCCGCATTTCCACGCACTCTCCTTTCGCTCTCTCACTCACACACTATCTTGCTGACTGTTGCCCTGTCCGCCGCCATCTTCTATTATCCTCTTTACCAACTCTTGTTGAATTCTTTGTTTCTTCCTTTCTTAGTTCATTGCCACATTTTCATATGCTTAATTTGTTTTCTGAGCCAGGGTACATATATGGTAGGGTTTTGTTGTTTTATTTTTAACTATTCTACTTAATTAACTATTTCTCTGGGATCAGAATTCAAGAACAGATTTACTTTCTCTCAGAATTCAGAAAGTATTACTTTTCTTTGAGCTTCCAGTATTATTGTAGAGAATGCCAGTGTCTTTAGAAGGCCAATTTGTATAGAATTCTTTCTTTCCCTCTGGAAACTTTTCACATTGTTTTTACCTCTAGTATTTTAAAATGTATAATATATTATGATGTGATCTTTTTCCAAACATTCTATTGGACTCCTGGGGGACTCTTTCTATCTGAAAATTCAAAACTTTGGGGAATTTGGGGGAAATTTTCTTGTATTATTCCTCTAATAATTTTTCCTATAAAATTTTTCTGTATTCTCTTTCTGAAATTTCTTTTATTAAAAATTCAAGTCTTTTTGTCCTGAAATATTTTCTTAGGTTATAATTTATTTTTAAATAATTTCAACCTACCCCTTTTTCTATATTTTATTTCTAGAATTTCTATTAATTCAACTTGGTTTTCAAATGTTTTGATTTTTTATCTTTCTTATTTCCCATGTCTTTGACTTTTTGTTTTATTGACTGCATTATTTCTACAATTTTATCTTCAATTCTTCAAATAGATTTTTGCTATCTGTGGTGAGCAAAATAATGCTCCTACCCCCTAAAATATCCACATTCTAATCTTTGAACCTGTGAATATGCTATGTTGCATGGAAAGGAATTAAATTTGCAGATGAAATTAAAGTTGTAATTCAGCTGACTTTAAAATATGGAGATTATCCTGGATTATCTGGGTAAGCCCAGTGTAATTATAACGGGGCCTATAAATGTAGAGAGGGAGACAGAGGAGTTAGATTCACAGTGATGCAATGCAATGCAATGAAGACCCAATCAGCTACTGCTGAACTCAAAGATAAAGAGAGCCACAAGCCAAGGAATGCATGCCATGAGTATCTAGAAGCTGGAAAAGTCAAGAAAACAAATTATCCCCGAGTCTCCAGAAAAGAATTCTGCATTGGTGATCCTTTCATTTTAGCACAGTGAGACTTATTTTAGACTTCAGACTTTCATAGCTGGAAGATAATAAATGTGTGATGTTTTCAGCCACTAGACATGTGGTAATTTGTTACAGCAGCAACAGAAAACCAATACATTATCATATTTTTAATTTGTAAGAGCTTTGCCTTATTCCTGAATATTATCACCTTTCTATACCATCCTATTCTTATTTAATGGAATAATTTATTTTCTCGGGTTATTAATATGAAGTGTGATATTTACTCCTGATACAAGTATTATTTCTGTGTGTTTTTCTGAAATCCTTTCATTCTTTTTTCCTTTTTGTTTTTGCCTTTTATATTAGAGCCTTTCCTTAAAAGTCCCTGACTATAAATTTATATTTAAGAGTGAGGCACTAACATGATAATAGGAAACTCTTTTTGCCGGGACAGGCTTATTGACTAGTGAGCCATTACCATAAGTGAACGTACAGGCACCTGGTCAGGTCATTGGGACTCCCAAATGTTAATATCTGCAGTGCATCTTTCTTTGGTCCACTTCCCAGAGATATTTGACCCATCTTCTATTGGATGTATATCATGCCAGTGGCCAATATTCTGGCAGTCAAGTGAGGAAAGGGGAATGTGAATCTTTTCAGGATTTAAATTGTTTGATATTTAGGGAGTCAATTAATAACACTTTTGTTGCCTTAAAACTCTGACCAAACTTTAAACCATCTAAGAGACTGAAGTCCAAATATTATCTTTCTCATTGATTTGGTTAGAAGAATGTGGCTCAAATGTAAGGGCCGAATGAACTTGTTCAAATTCCATGCCCTTGTCTAGCCCTTGGGCAGCATATCGGAGGGAACTTTCAGGCGTAGAGAGCAGACTCACCCATGGTCACTGCTTCACACGAAGAGAAAAGGAAAAAGACCAATGAATTAGATCCTCCCAGTCATGAAACATTTATCAGTAGTGATACCTCAACAGTCAGGTAATTCTCTCCTCCCCCATGGGAAAAAGTATGACAGGGATAGATAGGGCAAGGTGCCAAAATGTTACTCCAAGGAAGGCCTTCCACATGGAACCTGAAAATCGGGAATACACAGCCCACAATGCAGACTTGCAGTTAGTCTACCTCATGCCTCAGCTGTACCTTGGATCCAAAGTCTCTTTAGTTCAACCTTTCCACAAAATATGTTTTCTGCTGGGATAAGGTAATCTGAAGACCTAAGTATTCATAATATAACTTTAAACTATCTTCCCATTTTCAGTCCTACCATGACCCAAACTATTGAATATTTGATAGGCTTATAATCCTGAATCTGGGAGCTCAACACTGTTAGGAGTTTTGTTAATCATTCCCCTACTCCCCCTTGCTGTAACTACATTTATATTTTCTCACTCTTCGAAGTTATTTGGCACCAATCCATCTGTGTCCCATATTCCAAAGTTTTGTTGACATCTCTATCTGCTGTTATATTCTTTCACTTTGGTGTGTCCTTGAAGTGTGATGCCTTTTAAAACATGTTTATTGACATGTTGGGCAATTTATTTTCAAGAAAAGGGGTATCTTAAATCTATCATGTATAATTGCAATTCCTTTTGTGCTCTTGTGTATTTTCCAAACTTTACACAATGAATATATATTCTTTTTGTAACCACACACAGACACACACAAAATATACACAGTAAATAATTTTTAAAGAACTCAGAAAATTGTAGTCTAGTGAAATTTTAATTCCACTCATTCTAAAATATTTTATTTATTTAAAATATTTCTCTAAAAAAATTTCAGGCATTTCTAATCTACATAAATGGCCCAATTATTCCATTTGATAATTTAAAAAAATATTAAAAGGCAAATACTATTTGCATAGGTATTAATAAGTTATTAGCACTTTATTCATAACACATATTTCATAACAACTGGTTTACAAGTTTAGAAAATGTAACAACTGAACTAATTACACGGTGAGAAAACTAATGTATGTTGAGTACAAATGTATACACATCATTAGTAGTGCTTTATATATGAGAGAGTTGGGGATTGACAAATTTAGATAACTTACCTGAGGTTTGTTATTCTAAAATATTCTATAATTATGCCATTTGTTTCTGTGGACTGGTGTCTTATTTTTCCCCCATAAGTGGTTATCTGGATATTTAACCAGAATTAACTATAGAAAAGTATTACAACCATTAAATGCCTTAGTTTCCTATTAATAAAATGGGAAATTAAGATAAAATGGTAAACTAAAACACCTGTGTCTTTTCTTTTTTCTTGGCTCTCATAATTGATATGAAAAAGAATCACTGTTAACAAAACATAAGAAAATCAAAAGGTTCTCTAGAATAACAATTAAGCATAATTTACCAGAAAGAATTGTTCCCAGGCTAGGGTGCACCATGGCTTGGGCCCTGTCCAACACAGGGAAGCCAGCTGACCTACCTTGAGGATAAAAGAGCCCTATCCTGCATTTTATTGATGTACTCTCTAGGGCTCAGTGGTTTCACTGTTCTCCCAGCTTCGGTTATTATTAATGCTTAGTTTTAATGGATGAAGATAGCATTTTGGTGTGGGTGGCTTGCTTCTTCTTTTTGTTGTTGTTAAATGTAGCAACAAGCAATCAAATCAAAGGGAGAAGAATACAAAGAATATGGGTCATGAATCAACAAAAAGGTCGGGACTCTAGTATTTAGTGCAATTTCTGGGGAGCTATTGACTACACCATGATTGGCAGATTTAACAGTACCTTCTGCTCTTTTTTGCCAGCAACTATGCAATTATTCCAGGTGTTGTAGTGGAATGACTCTAGCAAATTTTATAGGATTAATCAGCATGTAAATGTTGGCAGGCTTCACACTCAGATCCACACTTCAGGTGCAGCACTTAGAACAGATGAAATAAAACACTTCTTTATTTATTTTTCAGAGGAATTTATAAATTGGCCATAACTTTAACCTAAGAAAGAGTTCATTTCATGACATTTATCCCAAACAATCTCTCTTTAGTGAACCAAAAATCACCCATGTATTAAGAGGTGAAAATTATCCAAAAATTTAGACTGAGCATGAATATCATAATTCCACATTTCCTCTTTGACATCTGGGAAAATACTATAAACATTACTTCTGTTGATTATCACTTAATAATATGTCATAAATAGTAAGTTAAAAAGACAAATATGTCTCCATTACCTCCATCTGTCAAGTATTTCTTTATTGGTGTTAAAGAGAGGCTCGAGAGGGATTTGAACACAGTGTGAAGCTTATTGTGTGACTGTATAACTATTTGGCATAAACTCTTCTACTCGTGAACTTCCAATGGCTCCTAATTGCCTGCATCAATGGTTTGCAAATATTTGTTCTTGCCAAAAGCAATTGAAGAATTCCATTAGTAACAGTGGCTCACGATAGCAGGACCGCTCAGTGCAGTCAGTGATGAGGCATTGAGAGGGCAAAGAAGTTCTAAGAAGCTCTCCTTGAAGGTTTTCTGCCCCCTCCCACCTTCAACCCAAATAACTCATCCAGCAAATCAATTCAAGAAACATTTATTTTGTGTATGTGCCCTATGAAATGTGCTAGGGAATAATAAGAGTTTCTACTTTGAAGGACACATTCGTAGTTGAAGTTAGAAGTAAGCTTAGATATCCTTGAGTTCCTTTATTCTGTGGGAACAAGGAGCCCAATAAGTTTTTTTTTTTTTTAAGAAAAGACAAATGTAATCTGAACTGAATTTGAGGCTATAGTTTTTGTTTTATTGTTATTATACTGCCAGTACAATAAGAAAAAGAGCATCTCCTCTCATACAGTACAATGTCACAAATGTGTTCCAACATAAATTAATTTTTTAACTGAATTCATCTGTGAGATGGGAACAAGAAGCTCAAATACTAAGGTCAACAGATAAAGGAAGAATGAACCCAGTAAGTAGAAATAATAGAAGAGACATTAAAAATGTACCAAGATATGAATCTTGGTCTCCCATTTTTAACTTAAAATCTAGATCTGATTTAGGAAAGAAACAATAGCAACATAGAAGGTATACTTGCCGAAACCGGTTTGGCTCAGTGGATAGAGCGTCGGCCTGCAGACTGAAAGGTCCCAGGTTCGATTCCGGTCAAGGGCATGTACCTGGGTTGCGGGCACATCCCCAGTAGGAGATGTGCAAGAGGCAGCTGATCGATGTTTCTCTCTCATCGATGTTTCTAACTCTCTATCTCTCTCCCTTCCTCTCTGTAAAAAATCAATAAAATATATTAAAAAAAATAGAAGGTATACTTGAGTCTGAAAATTGGACTCAGGAAGACATGGTAATGCAAAAGGTGATGAATAGAGCATGAGCTAGAGTTTGGCAATGCAGTGGGAAAAAGGTGATGCTATGAGAGGAACTTTGTAACAGGACACAGTAAGCCTTACCAATTGTTTGGGTTATGCGGAGTGAGTGGCAGAGAAAACTTGGCTGGGGCATCTTGGAAAGCACTGCTGTCATAACCAAGACAGAAAAAGTAAATTGTGTTTTTTACTTGCCTACAGAGTAAATACACTGATATAAATTGGTTATTAGATTATTTTAAACAATGGCTTAAGAGGTGCTCTTAGATCTGTTGAAATGTGTTTGTAATTATGGTCATCTCATTCTAGGACTAGTAACATATATGGACTTCATTATTACTTAATTTTTTTGTGGATCTGGTTCTTTCAGATCATTTCGGGAGGCAAGGGTTATGCTTTTTACAGGAACAATTCACTGAGCCAGAGCTCAGCTTTTTGACAGTCAATAATAATTTTAAAATGCCTAACAGGCTTTTGGGCCATGATAATAGATGCCAGGCACAGAAAAACAAAACACTAGAGCACAAAAGACCCACCATAGCCAACACAATATTGAAGGAGAAAAACAAAGTCAAATGCCTGACACTACCCAACTTCAAGATTTATTATAAAGTCACAATAATCAAGGCAGTGTGTTTGGCAAAAGAACAGACAAATAGATCAATTAAACAGAATAGAGATCCCAAAAATAGACCCACATTAATATAGTCAACTGATCTTTGACAAAGGAGCAACAGCAATACAATGGTGCAAACACAGTCTTTTTAACAAATGGTGCTAGAACAACCGAACATGCAAAAAAGGAAAAAAGAATCTAGACGCAAATGTTACACCTTTAACAAAAATTAAATCAAAATGGATCACAGACCTAAATGTAAAACACAAAAGTATAAAACACAAAAGTATCAAAGATAACATAGGGGAAATCCTAGATAATCTTTGGTATGTCAATAACTTTTTAGGTACAATGCCAACAATACAATCCCTGAAAGAAAGAATCAATTAGTTGGACTTCACTAAAGTTAAAATTTCTGCTCTGCAAAAGACAGTCAGAAGAATGAAAAGACAAGCCACCAACTGGGAGAAAATATTCACAAAAGACATAAATGATAAAGGATTGTTATATAAAATATTAAAGAATTCTTAAAACTCAAAAATAAAAATTAAAAAAAAATTAAAAAATGGGCCAAAGACCTTAACAGACACCTCAACAAAGAAGATATACAAATAGAAAATAAGCATATGAAAAGATGCTCCACATCATATGTCATCAGGGAAATGCAAATTAAAATGAGATGGCACTACACACATAGTCCAATGGCCAAAATCCAGAACACGTACAATATCAAATGCTGGCAATAATGTGGAGCAACAGGAACTCTCATTCATTGCTGGTGAATGTAAAATGCAACAACCACCACTTTGGAAGATAGTTTGGTGTGTTTTTTACCAAACTAAACAGGTACTTACCATATGATCCATTGCATTTACCCAAAAGGTTGAAAATTTATTTCTACACACATACATACAGATGTTTATAGTAGTTTTATTCATAATTGCAAAACTTGGAAGCAACCAAGATATCTTTCAGTAATTGAATCAATAAATAAATGGTGGCACATACAAACAATGGAATATAATTCCACATTAAAAAGAAATGAGTCCCTAGCTGGTTTGGCTCAGTGGATAGAGTGTCAGCCTGCAGACTGAAGGGTCTCAGTCAAGGGCATGTACCTTGGTTGCAGGCTCAATCCCCGGCACCAGGGTCAGGGCACATGTAGGAGCAACCAATCAATGTCTCTCTCACATTGATATTTCTCTCACTCTCCTTCCACTCTCTGCAAAAATCAATGGGGAAAAAAATATCCTCAGGTAAGGATTAACAACAACAAAAATTCAGTGATTGTCAGGTGTTGGGAAATAGAGTGATAATTAGACAGAGCACAGTGGATATTTATGGCAGTGAAAATACTGTGTATGATGCTACAATAGTGAATAATGTCATTATACATTTGTCCAAACCCATTGAATGCACAATGCCAAAAGTAAACCCTAATGTAAACTATGCACTTTGGGTGATTATGATGTGCCAATGAGGTTCATTAGCTGTAACAAACGTACCACTCGAGTAAGGTAAGTTGATAAGGGTGAAGGCTATGCATGTGTGAGTGCAGGAGATAAATGGGAAATCTTTGTACTCTAAAAGCTCAATTTGCTGTGAACTTAAAACTGATCCATTTATTATTTATTTTTAACTTTTTTAAAAATTGATTTGAGAAAGAGAGGAAGGAAGAGAGAGAGAGGAGAGAGAGAGAGAGAGAGAGAGAGAGAGAGAGAGAGAGGAAGAGAGAGACATTGATTTGCTGTTCCTCCCATTTATGCATTCATTGGTTACTTCTTGTATGTGCCCCGACAGGGATTGAACCCACAACCTTGGCCCATCAGGACGATGCTCCAAACAACTGAGCTACCCGACCAGGGATTAAAGTCCATTTTTTTTAAAAGTGCTAGAAGTTTCTGCATTTTACTCGGGATTAATTTCCTTTATCAAGTACCATGAGAGTTCATAGGAGCAATTATGGAGAGAGGTTTATATCAGGGAAGATAAGGTTACACTGTTGAAAATCTCAATGTTCAAAAGAACCAAAATGCATTTTTCACAGCACATGTCCATTATGGCTGACAGGATGACTCTGCTTCTCATAGTCACTCAAGACTCAGTTGAGGAACATTTCACCTAGACACAGGCTTCCTGGGTCATCGCAGTAGAGAAAACAGGTGGTGAACTGCATACAAAGTTTAAAACGTCCACCTGGGAGTGACACATATCACTTCTGTTTATAACATCCCTGTTACACATTTCTGCATCATGGAGTAATAACCACTCCCTAAGGAGCCTTTGCTGACCCCCAAAGCCTGAGCTAGATGCTCAGGGAGCTATTAGAGTGTCCTGTGCTTACTTCTATGTAGCACTGTCCACGTGGCTTTGTGATTGGCAGGTAAGGCTTGAGTCAAAGGTTTCTTTAGCAATCGTTGGCCAATTCCCAGAGTCCCCTCAGTCAGACAGCACTTTAAAGGCTGTTTGGTAGCCTGCTGGCCCCAAGGACTACACCCCAACCGTTATAGCCTGTGGGCTGTATACTCTACTCTTGGAGACTGAACTAACGCTCGATATTTGGGCTAATTTTTGAACAATCCTTGCCACTGAAATGAACTAAAAATACATGACCATACTTGCTTACACATTGTAGGTCTTAAAATGAGCCTCAGTTGCTACAATATAAAGAGTTAAAGCATTTAAATGATTCTAGTTAAAATAGCTAAACTATTTATACTATTAGTTCTCTCATTGTGTTTGTTGTATGAGTTTTAGATATCTTGCTAAAGATGACAACATAGAACTTTAATGCTTCTTATTTCCCAGTGGTACCTAACATACTACTACTGCATATATAGAAGGTGATTTAAAATTGTGGATTTTTTAAAAAATTAAGTGTATTCTTGAAGGGCACTTTTTAAGATTTGTGTTTTAAATGCATCTTATATAGCATTTTAAAATGTCCTCAGAATAATGAAACTGTTATACACCCCCTATAGGCTACACTAAAAGTACTGGTTCTATACTTGAAAGAAGAGAGATGATGGTTCACTTAAAAGGCACGTATGTTGCTGTATCCGGCTGGTCCACGCTTGTCAGCAAATCAGGATTTGACTGTGCTTGAAAGACACATTGAAATTCCAGAAGACAGCAGAAATATTTCCAAAGCCTTTCTAATTTCAATAGAAATTACCCATTTCTTCTTCTTGGGGGTTTTCTACCTTTGGACTGCAAAGCCCTACTTAATTCTCAGAGAGTAGCTCCCAGTTAATTGGTTAACTAACTATAGCCCAAAGGTAAAGCCACGCATAACAAACATAAAAAACAAAGGTCGTACATGGCATAGAGTCAGAAGAGTAGTGTTTTGTTAATCTTTTACCAGAAATAATATTCCTTAATGTGCACTTTTTGTGATCTCTCACGTCTGATGGTCACTGTGAAATAGCTGATTGTGTCCGTTTGCACCTTGGGAGAGGAAGGTGAGAAGTGGTCAAGGCTATGAAACTTACCTTTTCCTCCAGTTCTTTACTCCCCTCTACCTCTTCCCAAATCAGCTAAATTTTCCAACAGGATAAAAAGACTATTTATGCCCTAACTGGTTTGGCTCAGTGGATAGAGTTTTGGCCTGTGGACTGAAGGGTCCCAGGTTCAATTCTGGTCAAGGGCATGTACCTTGGTTGCAGGCACATCCCCAGTGGGGGGTATGCAGGAGGCAGCTGATCGATGTTTCTCTCTCATCAATGTGTCTAACTTTCTATCCCTCTCACTTCTTCTCTGTAAAAAAATCAATAAAATATATTTTTAAAAGACTATTTACTTATTTAGAAAGTGCCTTTCTTTTCTCTCCTTTCCGGGGCTAAGACAACATCATCAGTGTTTCAGCAGAAGCCTGGTATCTAGGCTTTTAGTCATTGTCCAAAATATATTCCCCTTCCCTCGCCAAATGGAAGTATGAGCCCCTTTTAGGTCCCACAAATGCTATTTCAGAAAGGCTTTTCATCACCACAGCCATGACCGAGCTGGAAAAAGCTCCTCTGGATCATCCTGCATAAAGTTGCCAGCACATCCCAGAGGGACCCTTCAGATTTCCTGTAGACTTTCCCCCATCCCAGTCCAGTTTCATACATGTTTGCTCACAGACCTCAACAAAACTTCGTATTTCACTCCTCTAAACTGGGGAAAAGAAATATCCACAAAAAGCAACCAAAGTGCTCTAGCTACAGACCTCTGAGCAAGCAGCCATCTAGCTGGGAGTTGTAACCACCTGACTCAAAGCAACATGAGTTATTTCTTCTTCCTAGTGCTACTGACTGTGGGATGAGACCAGGTTTCCTTCTTGTTCTATTGTTTGTTCAGCTGAACCTCCCACCCACAATGCACCTCTTCTCTGTTCTAAGTAGTCAATCTACCTAGTCAGTGTAAAAATCCAACCTGCAGTCTTTTTTGATCGGCTACTCAAAGGCAGAGATCATGCCTTTTATTTATTCTTATTCCCCAGTGGCACCTAACATACTACTGCATATACAGGAGGTGATTTAGAATTATGATTTTTTTTAATTATTGATTTTAGGTAGAGGAAAGGAGATAGAGAGAGAGAGAGAGAGAGAGAGAGAGAGAGAGAGAAACATCGATGTGAGAAAGAAGCATTGATCCATTGCCTCCCACAGACACTCCAACTGGGTATTGAATCTGAAACTTGGGTAGGTGCCTCAACCAGAAATCGAACCCACCACCTTCTGGTGTTTGGGATGACTCTCAACCAACTGAGCCACACTGGCCAGGGCTAAAATTGTTTTTTAAATATGCAAATGGGAAGAAAGAGATGGAGGGGGGATTAAGTCAAATATTTCTATCATAGGCTCTTTAAATATATACATATTAAATATAAAAGTATATATAAGTATATATGTTAATATATATTAAAGTATAATAAATCTATGTTAAATATTAAAGTTTTTAAATATAAATTTTGGACTATTTTACCCTAAAAATGAACTCCCACCAATATTTAACCAGACCCTTTCTTTCCAGCAATGTTGTATAATAGTTTCTGTAAACATTAGCCTACATTTGAAAAACAAATTGTGATTATTTTAAAAGAAATTAGAATGACAACTCTGCCAAGAAAGCCTAAACCAGATTTGAGACTGAATTATATATTTCTTTTACTCACTGCTACATCCTCCTTATATCCTGGGCCTTCACACATCTTCTAGGATTTTATAATACTTTTGGCACTATCAGTGCATATGATATTTCTTACCACCCATAACCTGTACATCAGGAGATAATTCTGGAAATCTTTCCTGCAAAATTCTTTAAGCAAAAAATAGCATTCCTTCTGTGGAATCACAGAAGGTTAATAAATGTTGCAGTTGAAAAGGGCACCATAATCATATAGGCTTGGGAAACTTGGTTTACATAAAATTAAACAAGTTACTTTATTGAAGAACTTCCTTGAACTTTTAATATGTTAAAGTGCAGTGTGAGTCACCAAGCGGAGGATATGAAATACAGCATTTCCCAAGATCTCACAGCACTGGTCAAGGAGCACCTCTGAGGGCCAGGAAATGTGCCTGAGAGGCTGAGAGTCTCTCTGTCCAGGGAGAGACAAGGTGGTCAGAGTCCAAACTTGCTGCTGACCCAAATACTGCAAAAATGTTATCTGCATGGGGGAATTTTCCATTCTCTCTAAATAACATGATTGCTTTAACCTTATAAAGGAGAATGAATGACCAACTCTAATTACATGAATAACATATAGGTTCAGATACTAAAAAAAATTTTTGGTGAATAGAGCAATTCTCTCTTCCTTACCATCTGCTTCACCCACCTGTTCTTTCATTCTATTAAAATCAAAGATGAAGGGAAGAATAAGCCATGCAAATTTGCCTTGGATAGTCCTGACAAAGATAAATATGGGCAGGTATAGAGGCTGGTTCATTTGAAGTTCATGGCAGAGGTTCATGGGCCCAAAGAGTTCACACTTTGTGTGAGTATTGGAAATTTGCATCTTTAAAGTTCTATCTTCTTCAGATTTGTACTCTTATTTTACCAAAGCAAATTAGATTTTTTTAACTACTATACGGAGCAAGTTATTAGATGAACCTTTCATTTTCCCTTCAATAACACTATAGTTGTAATGACTTTCAATATTTTTAAGAATTTTTAAAAAATAGGATAAAAGAAACTCCCTCCCTTTTTAAAAAAAATATTTTTTATTGATGTCAGAGAGGAAGGGAAAGGGAGAGAGAGAGATAGCAACATCAATGATGAGAGAGAATCATTGACCGGCTGCCTTCTGTACGCCCCTTACTCGGGATCGAGCCCACAACCTGGCATGTGCCCTTGACCCTTCAGTCCACAGGCCAACACTCTATCCACTGAGCCAAACCAGCTAGGGCAAGTCCCTCCCTTTTGATGTAATCTAAGAGAGATGTGAAATACACTTTTTGTGAGTACTGCTAAGGAATTTTCATCAAACCAGTAAAAAATATTTATGACAATAACCTTAGAGGCATATTCTTTAAATTTCCAAGCAACAATATCTTGGGATGATGCAGCAAAAGCCTGTTGGAACCAAAAGTTTAGATTCAGGGTAGCATGTGGATACCTGTTTTTCTCAGCAAAGTAATTCAGCCGTTGTAATTATTTTTAACAGAATTAGGCTTCACACTGTGGGATAATGAGCTGGAAAATGTATTTGTTTTAAATAGAGGCATTTTCACACTACAAGAACACACAAACATCAACGAAACCCAAATGCGTCCATCCAGCGTGCCTGGTAAAAGAGCCAATGTGATGTTATTTCCAACTGTGGAGAAATAATTTGCTACAAATTTCAGGCTACAATGCAAACAGGTGCTTCTTGAAAGAAACCCCATGAGCATGGAATTGCCAAGGGCTGGGACAGCTGGGAAACATGAAGAGGTTCTCTGTTCAATGGAACCCAAGCCCCTGGCACCCATTTGGGTTCTGACTCCAAGCCTTCTTTTTGGGTTGGTCACCCATGATCATAGGACCAGCTGCCCCTTAAAATTCCCCTTCAGACTTCACCAAAGCTGTGGATTTGTACTAGCAGCACTAAGAAATCACACGATACCCTGAGAATGTGTGGGAAGGCAATTCCCAAACAAGCCCCAGGAGGGCACGTAAGCCATAAGTGATGTCACATGCAGCCATCTTTACCTTAAACTCCAACAACTTTACCCTTTGAATCAAATAAAGAGACCAAAACAAAACCAAGGGAGAGAAAGGGTAGAATGAACAGCTAGAAAAATACAGATTGAACAGTTGTAAAGAGAAGGGAAAGGAAGCACGTGGAATCATAACACTAGATCAGTGAGTTGAATAATGTAGCAGAAACGAAAGGTAAAAATAATGCAGTTCAGAGGAAGGAATTACGAATTATATTAGGCTTTGAAAGGAAATTTTCAACAGTGCAAAAGTAATCTAAGCATATAGGTTGGTATTATGTACAATGCATCCCAGTCTTATGTTTAATGAATCCCACTCGGTGTTGATGACTCTTGCTTGGATCTTGATGCACTTCCAGGACTCAATCACAGCTCTGCCTGGAGTTTCTTGTTAGATCTAATTGGGTTGTCAATAAGTGTGATGATTTCAAACCTTCTTTCTTGCAGATTTGGTTTTAAGATCCTGTTCTAACAATTCCAACACGTGGGAGAGTTTCCCCATCACCACCAAGCAATTCTGGAACATCAGCTGGGTGTCCTACAATTCAACTCTATTCTGACGCTACTTGAAGACAGTGTCATATCCACAGGTTAAGGACTCAGTCCAATAAAACTGCCTCCACCCCCACCTTCAGATGCCGATCACAAGTCCAAGTTGTCACCTGTATCATAGATCAGGATTCCAATGACCCCCTCCTTGGGTCGGATTAATTTGTAGAATGGCTCACAGAACTCAGAGAAACATTTTCCTTACTAAATTATTGGTTTATCATAAAAGGCTATAACTCAAAAATAGCCAGATTGAAGATGGGACACGGTATGTGGGAAGGGTCATTGAGCTTCCCTGCCCTCTCCAGGGTGTCACACTCCCCACACCGCCACATGTCCACCAACCTGGAAACTCTCAAAACCCGTCTTTTTGGGGGTTTGTGGCGGTTTCATTACCTAGGCACAATTGATTATGTCATCGGCCATTGTTGATGGAACTCAATCTCCAGCCCCTTTCTCCTCCCTTGAAAGTTTTAAGCCTCTAATCACATGATGGATTTCCCTGGTAACCAGTGCCCAATCTTTAGGTAACTTAGAGGCATTCCACCTTTACTAACAACAAAAAACACTTTTATCACTCTCATTACTTTTGGGGGGGGGCAGTTTTGCACCTTTTTAAAAAAAATATATTCTTGGGGGATGAAAAATGGCGGAGGCTTAGACGGACGTGTTGGTGCTTTATCCCGGAGCAGATAGGGGCGAGCAGCTGAAACGGGTAACAATCAGCCCGATCAAGCTGGGGAGGTTCAGCTGAGAGGCAGTCTGCAGCCAGGAAAGACAGAAAACTCCTAAAAAATGCGGATGGTTAGAGATTGAGGCTGAAACCTCCCCCTGGGCGCCATCTTGGGTTGCGGCTACCGGTTACCGGCATCCAGAGAACGGCTACTAACCCAGCACCTACCTCCCGGAGGCAACGACTCGCAAGCAGCGCGACTATAAGAGCCCAGCGTAGACCTGCTTCCCTCCACGGAAAGGTTAGACTTACCCCAAAGGTGCGGTTTGCAGTTCAGGTTGGAGCGAGGAACACGTGCGCGCCGGCACAGGGGGAAATCTGCGCACTCCAAAATCCGCGCACATAGAGGCCAGGGCAATCCGCAAGTGGGGAGGGCTCCCGCAGGGCTGCTGCCAGAAGGTAACACTATAAATGAGCCCATAATTGGACTGGATGCAAAAAAGGGCTACCTCAGAGTTTCCCTGATAACCGGCTACTTGTTGCCAGGGGCTTGAGCGCGCACAGACATAACGCGCAGACATTTCGCGCAGTTCTGGAGGGTGGAACCCTGCGAGTTCGAACAGCTTCCCAGGCTCTTGTTTACACACTTCCTCTTACTTCTGGGAGTTTGATTGTTGACCCCATTGGATGTGATTGCCCAGTTGGGGTCACTAGCAGAGCTTGTAGGGGAAGATTGTTTTTGGGGAGCCGGGGAAACAGAGCTGGGAGTGGCGCCTGCGGAACCAGCTCTGGGCGGAGCTGGTTCAGGTACAATACAGAGCTCCTGGTTGGAGAGAACTTATAGCCTCGGAGGTCAATCCAGAAACACTGCCACCCAGAGGCAGAGCCACGAACTGACTCTTCTGTAAATACAGATAAGGCAATAAGGGAATTTTACGGCTGGCCTTAAAATCAGGACTGTGGCTTACAACACGGAGGAGCAGTGTACCAGAGGGAAACTCAACATTCTCCTGAATTCCGGGCGGGCCAATAAGAAGAGTAGAAGATCTGAAGCACCTGCATTACTGCACATTTTTATTTTTATTTTTTTAAATTACTTTTTCTCCTTTTAACTAAGAAAACATTTTTTTTCTGTTTTTCTTTTTTCTTTTTCTCCATCACCTGATTTTGCCCTTTCAGCTACTACATTTTTATTTTTAACTAGTATTTTTACCCCTACCATTTTACCATTCTTTTAAGTGTCATTTTATTTTGTCTTTATTTTATTTTGGGACTAATGTTCTCCATTCTATTTTCATCGTTCCTTTAGCAACATCATTCTCTACCTCAATTTGCCACTGTGCTAAACAATCTTCCCCACTTTTTCCCTTTTGCTGTCCTGTTTCTCTTACCCTACTCCAGCTTTTGATTTTCCCTATTCTTTTTACCCCCTGTCAAAATTTAACCCTGCTTATATATCCTACGTCCAATCCCCTGTTCTAAATCCTTATACACCTTTCCCTTATCTTCCTTCACTATCCAATTTTTTTTTCTCTTCTTCTTCTTCTTTTCTCTCTCTATTGTGTTATTGTTGTTTGCTTGATTGACGAGTATATTGGGGTTTTTTTTTTTTTGAATTGTTTGTGAGGTTAGACTGCTTATTCTTTTTATTTTCCTGCCCCTCCCTCTCCCCCCCTCCCCCGGTTATTTCTGTGTTTCTGTTTCCCCTTGCGTCGCTTGATATTATTGGTTGTTTGTAGTTTGTATTCATCTCCAGGAATCTGCTGCTGTAATTTGTTGGTATTAGTGGCGGACCTATAGGAGTTTTCTCCTCATATAAATAGTCTCTTCCCCTTTTATACTTCATTCTCTTTTCTCTCTTACTTTTTTTTTTCTTTTCCTCCTCTTTTTCCCCTCCCTTTTCCCAATTTCATTTTTGCACTCCTTTTTTTCTTTCTTTCTACTGTCTCTTCTACCTTTTTCTCTTCTTTCCCCCTTATCTCTCAACTCTCTTAGCTCGGGAGGCCACCTTTATCTGGGGTTAGTAATATCGTAAATACAATAGTGTTTAGTGCCTGGTACGTTGTGCCTTGTTGTGTTGTATTTTGTGCCTTTAAATCAACGCAGCAGACTCAAGCAACAGCGGCCTCCTGATCACCATACGCTCTGCCTGGGGAACAGTTGCTGTGTGTGAAGCCTCCCTCCACCAGCCAGAAGAGCCACCACAGCTGTGAACAGCACCCAACAGAGGCTCTGCTATCAACAGAGGAGCCGCTGCTACCACAACTGCCCAAGGAGCAACCACAGCCCGAGGAGCCACTGCCACCCAGGGAGCAGCCACTGCCACCCAGGGTCCAGCCACTGAACGATTCAACAACTAGTCATGTCAGTGAGATCAAACATGGGTAGACAAAGAAACCCCCAAAGGAAAGAAAAGGAGGACTCGCCAGAAAAGCAGCTAAGTGAGACAGAGATATGCAACATGACAGAAAAAGAATTCAGAATAAGGTTCCTAGAGTACATGCACAGGGATGTTCAAGAAGCAAGAAGAAACAGATGAAAAACTCAACTACTTATGCAAGAAGCTAGAAGAAACAGATGAAAAAATCAACAACTTAAGTAAGTCCCAAGAAGAAATGAAGAGCGACATAGCTTCAATAAAAAACTCCATTGAAAATATCAATAGTAGACTGGGAGAAGCGGAGGACCGAATTAGTGAATTAGAAGACAAGGAAGCAAAACACACTCAAACTGTACGGCAAATGGAGAAAAAAATTAAAAGACAGGAGGAGAGCCTAAGGGAGCTTTGGGACAACATGAAACGAAACAACATACGAATAATAGGGGTGCCAGAACAACAGAAAGATGAACACGGATTAGAAAACCTATTCGAAGAAATAATATCAGAAAACTTCCCTGAGGTGGGGAAGAAAAAAGTCACACAAGCCCAGAGAGTCCCAAACAAGGTGAACCCGAAAAGACCCACACCAAGACACATCATAATTACCCTGGCAAATGTTCAGGATAAAGAGAGAATCTTACAGGCTGCAAGAGAGAGACGGAAAGTAACATACAAGGGATCTCCCATTAGATTATCAAATGATTTCTCAACAGAAACACATCAGGCCAGAAAAGAATGGACGGAAATCTACAAAGTGATGCAAAGCAAAGGACTGAATCCAAGAATACTCTATCCAGCAAGGCTATCATTCAAAATTGAAGGGGAAATAAGAAGCTTCACAGACAAAAAAGGGCTAAGGGAGTTTATCACCACCAAGCCAGCCATGCAAGAAATGCTAAAGGGACTGGTGTAAAAAGAAGAAACATCAAGCTCAGAAAGAAAACAGCCACACACACACAAAAAAAGAAATGGCTACAAACAAGTACCTTTCAATAATAACTTTAAATGTAAATGGACTAAATGCTCCAACCAAAAGACATCGAGTGGCTGAATGGATAAAAAAACATGACCCATACATCTGCTGTCTACAAGAGACCCACCTCATTAGAAGGGACTCACACAGACTGAAAGTGAAGGGATGGAAAAATATCTTTCACGCACATGGAAAGGAAAAGAAAGCTGGGGTAGCAATACTTATATCTGACAAAATACATCTCAAAGTGAAGGCCATAACCAGAGATAAGGAAGGCCACTTCATAATACTAAAGGGATCAATACAACAAGAAGATATAACCCTGGTAAACATATATGCACCCAATGCAGGAGCACCCACATACATAAGAAAACTTCTGGAAGATATCAGGGGAGAGATCGACAACAATACAATCATAGTAGGGGACTTTAATACACCACTGACATCACTGGATAAATCCGCTAGACAAAAACTCAGCAAAGAAACAGCAATCCTAAATGACTCACTAGATCAGATGGACTTAATTGACATCTTCAGAACACTTCACCCCACAGCTGCGGAATATACATTCCTCTCAGGTGCTCATGGGACATATTCAAAAATAGACCACATATTGGGTCACAAGCAAAGTCTCCACAAATTCAAGAAGATTGAAATCATAAAAAGCTTCTTCGCAGACCACGATGGCATAATGTTAGAAATAAACTACAATAAAAACAACCCAAAATACTCAAACACTTGGAAGCTGAATAGCATGTTATTAAATATTGATTGGGTTACCGATGACATCAAAGAAGAAATTAAAAACATCCTGGACACTAATGACAATGAAAACACAACAATCCAAAACCTCTGGGACACAATGAAAGCAGTCCTGAGAGGAAAGTTTATAGCTCTACAGGCCTATCTCAAAAAACAAGAAAAAATGGTAGTCAATCATCTAACTCTACAACTCAAAGAATTAGAAAGAGAGCAACAAGAAAACCCCAGAGTGAGCAGAAGGAAGGAGATAATAAAGATTAGAGCAGAAATAAATGACATAGAGACCAAAAAAACAATACAGAAAATCAATGAAACCAAGAGCTGGTTCTTTGAAAGGATAAACAAGATTGACAAACCCCTAGCCAGGCTCACCAAGAAGCAAAGGGAGAGGTCCCAAATAAACCAAATCAGAAATGATAGAGGCGAAATAACAACAGACCCCACAGAAATACAAATGATTGTTAAACAATACTACGGGCAACTCTACTCCAACAAACTAGACAACCTGGAGGAAATGGACAAATTCCTAGAAAAATACAACCTTCCAAAACTCAAACAGGAAGAATCTAAAAACCTCAATAGGCCAATAACTATGGAAGAAATTGAAGCAGTCATCAGAAAGCTTCCAGCAAACAAAAGCCCAGGGCCAGACGGCTTCACAGGGGAGTTTTACCAAACATTCAAGGAAGAACTAAAACCTACCCTCCTCAGACTACTACAAAAAACTCAAGAGGAAGGAACGCTTCCAAGCTCATTCTATGAAGCCAGCATCACCCTAATACCAAAACCAGGTAAAGACATCACAATGAAAGAGAATTACAGGCCAATATCCCTCATGAACATAGATGCCAAAATCCTCAACAAAATCTTAGCAAATCGGATCCAGCAGTACATCAGAAGGATCATACACCATGACCAAGTAGGATTTATCCCAGAGATGCAAGGATGGTACAACATCCGTAAATCAATAAATGTGATACATCACATAAACAAATTGAAAGAAAAAAACCACATGGTCATATCAATTGATGCAGAAAAAGCATTTGACAAAATCCAACACCCATTTTTGATAAAAACTCTCAGAAAGGTGGGAATAGAAGGATCATACCTCAACATAATAAAAGCCATATATGACAGGCCCACAGCCAACATCATACTCAATGGACAAAAACTAACACCATTTCCCCTAAGAACAGGAACAAGACAGGGATGCCCACTCTCACCACTCCTGTTCAACATAGTACTGGAAGTATTAGCCATTGCAATTAGGCAAGAAGAAGAAATAAAAGGCATCCAAATTGGAAAAGTGGAAGTAAAACTGTCCTTATTTGCAGATGACATGATATTATACATACAAAACCCTAGAGACTCCATCAAAAAGCTACTAGACTTAATACATGAATTTGGCAATGTAGCAGGATACAAAATTAACCCCAAGAAATCTGAGGCATTTCTATACACCAATAGTGAACTTTCAGAAAGAGAGATTAGAAAAACAATCCCATTTACCATCGCACCAAAAAAATTAAGATACCTAGGAATAAACTTAACTAAAGAGGTTAAAGACCTCTACTCAGAAAACTACAGGACGTTGAAAAAAGAGATAGAGGAAGACATAAACAGATGGAAGAACATACCATGTTCTTGGATTGGTAGAATCAACATCATTAAAATGTCCATACTACCCAAAGCAATCTATACATTCAACGCACTTCCCATTAAAATACCAATGGCCTTCTTCAAAGATCTAGAACGACTCTCCAAAAATTCATCTGGAATAAAAAAAGACCCCGAATAGCTGCAGCGATCCTGAGAAAGAACAAAGTAGGCGGGATCTCAATGCCAGATATCAAGCTGTATTACAAAGCCACTGTTCTCAAAACTGCCTGGTACTGGCACAAGAACAGACATATAGATCAGTGGAATAGAATAGAGAGTCCAGAAATTAGCCCGAACCAATATGCTCAATTAATTTTTGACAAAGGAGGCATGAACATACAATGGAGCCAAGATAGTCTCTTCAATAAATGGTGTTGGGAAAATTGGACAGATATATGCAAGAAAATGAAACTAGACCACCAACTTACACCATACACAAGAATAAACTCAAAATGGATAAAGGACTTAAATGTACGACAGGAAACCATAAAAATTCTAGAAGAATACAAAGGCAACAAAATCTCAGACTTATGCCAAAACAATTTCTTCACTGATACAGCTCCTAGGGCAGTTGAAACTAAAGAGAAACTGAACAAATGGGACTACATCAAAATAAAAAGCTTCTGCACAGCAAAAGAAACCATCAACAAAACAACAAGAAAACCCACCTCTTGGGAAAACATATTTGCCAACGTCATATCTGATAAGGGCTTAATCTCCAAAATTTATAGGGAACTCATACAACTTAACAAAAAGAAGATAAACAATCCAATCAAAAAATGGGCAAAGGATCTAAATAGACACCTTCAAAAGAGGACATTCAGAAAGCCAAGAGACATATGAAAACATGCTCAAAGTCACTAATCATCCGAGAGATGCAAATCAAAACAACAATGAGGTACCATCTCACACCTGTCAGAATGGCCATCATCAACAAATCAACAAACGACAAGTGCTGGAGAGGATGTGGAGAAAAAGGAACACTTGTGCACTGCTGGTGGGAATGCAGACTGGTGCAGCCACTATGGAAGGCAGTATGGAGGTTCCTCAAAAAATTGGAAATGGAGCTCCCATTTGACCCTGTGATCCCACTTCTAGGAATATATCCCAAGAAACCAGAAACACCAATCAGAAAGGATATATGCACCCAGATGTTCATAGCAGCACAATTCACCATAGCTAAGATCTGGAAACAGCCTAAGTGCCCATCAGTAGATGAATGGATTAGAAAACTGTGGTACATCTACACGATGGAATACTATGCTGCTGTTAAAAAGAAGGAACTCTTACCATTTGCAACAGCATGGATGGAACTGGAGAGCATTATGCTAAGTGAAACAAGCCAGTCAATGAAGGAAAAATACCACATGATCTCACTCTTTCGTGGATAATTAAGACCATTACAAACTTTCAAACAATAATAAATACAGTGGCAGAGCTGCCTCAAACTGATTGTCGAACTGCAGTGGGAAGGCCAGGGAGGGTTGGGGGACAGGAGGGAGGGGAGTAAGAGATCAACCGAAGGACTTGTATGCATCCATATAACCATAACTAATGGTCATAAGACACTGGGGGGTAAGGGAGGGCAGGGGCTTGTCAAGGGTGGGGGGGGGGGGGAAAGGACACTTATGTAATACCCTTTGTAATACTTTTAGCGAAAAAAAATATATATATATTCTTTTATTTCAGGTAGGAAGGGAGGGGGGAGAGAGAGAGAGATACATCAACGATGAGAGAGAATCATTGATCGGCTGCCTCCTGCACGCTCCCACTGAAGATTGATCCCACAGCCCGGGCCTGTGCCCTTGACCAGAATCGAACCCGGGACCCTTCAGTCCACAGGCTGATGCTCTATCCACTGAGCCAAACCAGCTAGGGCTCACTCTCATTACTTTTAAATTCCAAGCAGCTCTGTGCCAAGCATGATGAAAATCCAAATATATATTTCTTATTTTAAATCACAATGTAATGGGTTTCCCTTCCTCCTAGTCCTCTCTAAAACGCTCCTTTGTCACCAAAAATGGGTACCTCAA
>NW_005871070.1:8787815-8857487 GCF_000147115.1 Myotis lucifugus | reverse complement strand
ACAGCAGATGTATGGGTCATGTTTTTTTATCCATTCAGCCACTCGATGTCTTTTGGTTGGAGCATTTAGTCCATTTACATTTAAAGTTATTATTGAAAGGTACTTGTTTGTAGCCATTTCTTTTTGTGTGTGTGTGTGGCTGTTTTCTTTCTGAGCTTGATGTTTCTTCTTTTTACACCAGTCCCTTTAGCATTTCTTGCATGGCTGGCTTGGTGGTGATAAACTCCCTTAGCCCTTTTTTGTCTGTGAAGCTTCTTATTTCCCCTTCAATTTTGAATGATAGCCTTGCTGGATAGAGTATTCTTGGATTCAGTCCTTTGCTTTGCATCACTTTGTAGATTTCCGTCCATTCTTTTCTGGCCTGATGTGTTTCTGTTGAGAAATCATTTGATAATCTAATGGGAGATCCCTTGTATGTTACTTTCCGTCTCTCTCTTGCAGCCTGTAAGATTCTCTCTTTATCCTGAACATTTGCCATGGTAATTATGATGTGTCTTGGTGTGGGTCTTTTCGGGTTCACCTTGTTTGGGACTCTCTGGGCTTGTGTGACTTTTTTCTTCCCCACCTCAGGGAAATTTTCTGATATTATTTCTTTGAATAGGTTTTCTAATCCGTGTTCATCTTTCTGTTGTTCTGGCACCCCTATTATTCGTATGTTGTTTCGTTTCATGTTGTCCCAAAGCTCCCTTAGGCTCTCCTCCTGTCTTTTAATTTTTTTCTCCATTTGCCGTACAGTTTGAGTGTGTTTTGCTTCCTTGTCTTCTAATTCACTAATTCGGTCCTCCGCTTCTCCCAGTCTACTGTTGATACTTTCAATGGAGTTTTTTATTGAGGCTATGTCGCTCTTCATTTCTTCTTGGGACTTACTTAAGTTGTTGATTTTTTCATCTGTTTCTTCTAGCTTCTTGCATAAGTAGTTGAGTTTTTCATCTGTTTCTTCTTGCTTCTTGAACATCTGGTGCATGTACTCTAGGAACCTTATTCTGAATTCTTTTTCCGTCATGTTGCATATCTCTGTCTCACTTAGCTGCTTTTCTGGCGAGTCCTCCTTTTCTTTCCTTTGGGGGTTTCTTTGTCTACCCATGTTTGATCTCACTGACATGACTAGTTGTTGAATCGTTCAGTGGCTGGACCCTGGGAGGCAGTGGCTGCTCCCTGGGTGGCAGTGGCTCCTCGGGCTGTGGTTGCTCCTTGGGCGGTTGTGGTAGCAGCGGCTCCTCTGTTGATAGCAGAGCCTCTGGTGTGTGCTGTTCACAGCTGTGGTGGCTCTTCTGGCTGGTGGAGGGAGGCTTCACACACAGCAACTGTTCCCCAGGCAGAGTGTATGGTGATCAGGAGGCCGCTGCTGCTTGAATCTGCTTTCCGTGGAGGGGTGCAGGTCTCCGCTGGGCTCTTGTAGTCGCGCTGCTTGCGAGTCGTTGCCTCCGGGTTGGTAGGCGCTGGTTTAGTAGCCGTTCTCTGGATGCCGGTAACCGGTAGCCGCAACCCAAGATGGCGCGGTCTCGCCGCTGCGCTGGCGCCCAGGGGGAGGTTTCAGCCTCAATCTCTAACCATCCGCATTTTTTAGGAGTTCTCTGTCTTTCCTGGCTGCAGACTGCCTCTCAGCTGAGCCTCTCCAGCTTGATCGGGCTGATTGTTACCCGTTTCAGCTGCTCGCCCCTATCTGCTCCGGGATAAAGCACCAACACGTCCGTCTAAGCCTCCGCCATTTTCCCCAACCTTCGGAAACTTAACATTCTTGATGGAAAATCAAAGAAGAGAGACATGAGATTCTGAATACTACAAGAAGTCTCAATGCAACTAAAGAGGGGCACTAGAGAAAGACACTGAAAAGTAACTATTAGTTTTTCAATGGGTTGAGAAATTGGAACTCATCTTGTTTCCTAATAAGTCATCTGACTTCATTTTTAATAAGAAAATATGGCTTTCATTCTTTTGTGTATGCTGTTATTTAAAGAAAAACATTGTGTGTGTTCATTCATAGTTAAGATATTTATTTTTAGAATATTTTTGTCAACATAAGGGATCATAAATTTTCAGACACACAGAAATGTCTTTTTAATTCCAGGAAATGAAAAACCTTGTACCTTATAATAAGAATAATCATTTTCTTATATTTACCTTTCAGAAAATGAGGCACATAGTAAACTCTATTGCCTCAATCATCGGCTGGAATTTGTTTTTAGCAAACAAAAAAGTATGAAAAAAAATACTCAGAATATTAGAGGGGATTACATTTAAAGAAAACTTTTAGCCATATTATTCTGTCTTTATAGTATGATTCTGATTTGTTTGCACAAAAAAATGCATAATCTTGTTTCCGTATTTCTATAAAACAGATGTCTGGAGGAAAGGTAGAATCATCCAGTAAGCCAAAAGGGGGAAATGATTCGGCCACTTAGTCTTTTAACCTGCTTTGTAGC
The DNA here is from genome assembly GCF_000147115.1 of Myotis lucifugus. Lineage (NCBI taxonomy): Eukaryota > Metazoa > Chordata > Mammalia > Chiroptera > Vespertilionidae > Myotis > Myotis lucifugus. The sequence goes on along the minus strand of NW_005871070.1, from coordinate 8,855,064 downwards.
TGTACTGAAGTTTCTTTTTCTTTTCTTTTTTTTTAAATTGATTTTTAGAGAGAGGAAGGGAGAGGGAGAGAGAGAAAAAAACACATAGATGCGGAAGAGAAACACTGATCGTGTGCCCCAACCAGGGATAGAACCCACAACCTGGGTAGGTGCCCTGACCAGAATCGAACCCCGACCTGCAATCTTTTGGTGTCAGGACAATGCACCAAACAACTGAGCCACACCGGCCAGGACTGTATCTCAGTTTCTTATTACATCAAATTGAAATAATGCCTATGATACTGACAGGGAAATTATGAGATTAGAAGATAAAGGGAACATTTGAGATTCTATTCACTTATCAAAGGAATAACTTGATAATTACTTTCCATAGATTTTATTTTTCAATTACAATGGTAATATTACAAAAGTCTTAGTAGAGAGGTACGAATTTTACAAAAATATGAAAATTTCATCCCTTATCCTTACCCATGAAATTCTACTCCCCTCTTCAAAACTAATTATTTTCAAATCTTTTTCTCTATTCTTTTGTTGTTCATTTCTAATTTTACTGCATTGTAACCAGAGCATGTGGCCTGGAACACTGGTTTGTTTGTTTTTAATAAATTGAAGTGAGGGAGGGGCTCTATTAATGGTTGAATTTTTTTGCTTATTTATCATAAAATTTTGAAAATATGTATATTTTCTATATGCCGGTTACAAAGATTGAGGCAGAGATAGAGATACATTAGAGTAAGCTTGTCAATTGTTATTAAAATCTTACTTATTTTTATCTATTTTTGTCCAGTTATCTTTTAAATTCTTAGAGAAGTGTATCATTAAGTTTCCAACTGTGTTCAGATAATTGACTTTAACTCTTATTTTTAACAATCTTTTCTTCACTGTTATTGTATCTCCTCAGTGAATTGTTCATAATTTAACATAAAATAACCCTTTTGTTTATCAAATGCTTTTGGCTTTAAATCTACTTTTTTTGATGTACTACTATACAACCATAAGTTTTTCCTTAAATTTTCAACCTTTCTGTACTATTGTGTGTGTGTGTGTGTGTGTGTGTTGTTGTTGTTGTTGTTGTTGTTTTTTAAGCCTTACCTGAGGATATTTTTCCCATTGATTTTTAGAGAGCATGGAAGGGCAGGGGGGTGAGGGGAGAGGAAAGAGAGAGAGAGAGAGAGAGAGAGAGAGAGAGAGAGAGAGAGAGAGAAACATTGATGTGAGGTGTGAGAGAGACACATAGACACATAGATTGGTTGCCTCCTACATGAGCCCTGACCAGGCCAGGGAAGGAATATGCAGTCCAGGTACATGCCCTTGACTGGGAATTGAACCTGAGACCCTTTGGTGGGAAGGCCAATGCTCCACCCCTGAGCCACACTGGCCACGTCAGTGCCATTTTGTTTTAGTGTTGTCTCTAAATTGTACCTTATTATTGTTTTTACCCAATATAAAAATTTTCACACTTTAATAGAGAAAATATACCCATTAATAAACACCTAATTAATAAATAAAATTAAATATTGAAAAACTTTACCCATGATAACTATTATAACAAATAGCACAACTAATGACATATTTGTCATTATTCCTAGTTTATGTTTTCTATTTACTATGTATTCTTGTTCTCTCTTTTGAACTCTTTTGTCCTGTGGACTTCTTGAGGTATTAATGTTCTATTTTATTTCTTTTCTTTTAATTTGGAAGTTACAGAACCTATTTATATTGTTTGATGATTACTCTTACATTTTTGTCACACATTTATACTTATATTTTTCAAACGCATCTAAAATTACTTAGTATTTATATTCTCTAGCTGTACAAGGGAAAAAACCTTAGCATTCTCTAAATTTTTTTACCTATACTATGATGTAATTATCTAATTTGGTCACAAGTTAATTTATTTGTATTGTGCACTGGCAATTATGTAATAACTAAAACTTTAACTAGATTCTGCTCACCAGAATTTCTTCCTCCTTCTACAAAATATACAAAATATTTTAATTTTCCCCTCACATTTGAATTATAGTTAGGCTGTGCATATACTTTTAAATTAAAAGTTTTAAATTAAAAATTATTATACAGCCTTAAAAAAATAAGGAAATCCTATCACATTTTACAACATGCATGATCCTTGAGGACATGCTAAGAGAAATAAGTTTGTCACAAAAAGACAAAGTAGTCAAAATCAGAGAGTAAAAAGGTGGTTGCTAAGGGCTGGAGGAAGGGGAGAGGAGGAATTCTTATTGGTATGGAGTATTAGTTTTGCAAGATGGAAAAGTTCTAGAGATCTGTTACACAGCAATATGACTATGCTTAACTGTACACATAAATGGTTAAAATGGTAATTTAATGTTATATTTTGTTATTTTTTACCATAAAAATTATTTTTACTAGCTAGTTTGGAGATATTGCTTAATTTTCTTATATTCAGGGTGGCCAATTAGAAAAAATAATGTCTGAGGCTAATCTTTTTCTCATTTATTAGTGATTAACAGTCTATTCCTTTCTGGAAGCTATTTGAATTTTTGCTTTATCCACTGTATGCTAATCTTACTATGCTTTGTCTAGGTAGGTGTCTTTTTTCATTCATCATGTTCAGCACTTGCTGGCTCTCTTATGAGAAATAAGGTCTTTTTTAGTTCTAGGAGATCCTCCTCTATTAGTGATTTGAGTATTTTATTCCCTCCTTCTGGAACTTTTTTGGACCCTCAATTTATTCTTCCATGTCTCTCAACTCTTTTACATACTGTCTTTATAGTGTTGGTCTCTACTATAAACAATGTTCTCATCTTTATTTTCCAGACCATTAATTTGTTCTTTATATTGCTTATTTTACATTTTAGCCCATCTATTAGATTTTATTTTTTCAAGGATACTTTTAATTTTACCACATTGTTGTTGTATTTTTTATTTTTAACTTGTTCTCTTTTTATAAAAGTCTGTCCTTAATTTATGAATAATTTTTTAACTTTCTTTTTTGTGTGTGTGTCCAACTTACTTCATTGTCTTTCAAATCTCATGTCATTAGATTTTAGTGTCCGCTACTCCTTTATTAGTGCTCTAATTATTGTCCTCCAGATCACCACTCTCATGTCTTGAAGAGTTTAAACGTTTTGCTTCATTGTCACTCTATCCAATAGTCTTGCTGCCTTACCTCTACTCCAATGGCCTTACATTTCACCTTATATCAGCCACTAACACTAACGGTCATGCCTTAGGCCTTGCTAGTAATTTCAGCCCCTCCATGATCTTGAACCACCTATTCCATCTCAAACAACCATGTTGGCGTACCCCAACTCAAGCAATAACATCATCCAACCTGGGTCTCCAATCTATAAATCCTACCATATTTTTGCTACCCCTCACTCCTGTGGAAGTTTATCTTCCCTCCTAAAACACTGTAAATTTCATGGTCAATCATTACATTAACTCCCTTGTATATGCTTTCAATTTCCTTGCCTCACTGTCACTTCATTATAGTCATTTGACCAAATCACAAGCCTATATAATTCCAATTTTCTTCCTAATTGAAACCTACACCTAAGCAATTGAACATAGCTGAACGATCTTACTCTGTATTTAAATGGGTCTTTAATGGTGCCCAGCAATCATACTATATAGTTCAATAGTTAGTCCATTTGCTCCCCCTCTTCACAGGTAACTCCTTTCAAATATTTCAACCTATCCACTCACTCTCAGCTGATGACTTTGTTTTTTACTTCACTGAGAAAATTGAAGAACTAATAAGAGAACTTCCACATTTTCTCTTCCCACCTTGTAGCAGATTTCCACCACCGGATCTTCTCAATGACCAGTATCTGCACCATATACTCTGCTTTCTGTTTTTACTATATAGAAACGACCCACATTCCTATTTAAAGCCGCACCTCCTCTTGGAAAGCAAATCCAATCTCGCAAGGACATAATTCCAGAACTGTCCCCTCCCTCTTCTATACCATCAGGAACAAACATATTTATGTCTCCCATCTTTCTAAAACACATACTCTTCATCTTGAATTTGTTATGTAGCAAGAGATAACTAATATAGTGACAATGTTCTACATAAATTAATCCTCCAAACTTATTGCAGCAAATATCAACTTTCACTATCTTAACTATTTAAAGGATTACTTGGGAATTGAGGACAAATGGAAGGAAATTTCAAACAAAGTGTTTGCTTTCAAAAAACCTAAAGGTAGGAATAACATGAACACCAAAATAAGGCTTTGAACTCACTGTTCTTGGAATGGTCAGAGCAGCCAACTTAGTGGGTAAAAATCAAGTCAGTAAACTAGTTCAGGGCATTTTGTAAAGAGCATAAAAGCCTGAGGTTAAAAATCTCAGACTTTATCCACGGTGAGAGAGAAGCCATCTTGAATTTTTCCAAATGGAAAATGGCATGATCAAAATGCCTGACAGGAAGGTAACCTCAAGTTTAAGTGGAGATAGATTTCTGATTGCAGAACTAAGAAGATATTACTGAAACAAAGGAATAATTAGGATACCATTACCAGGTAAGAGGAACAGTCTTCAGCTGTGGTGAAAGAAGGTAGAAAAGACAATGACTACTAGTAAATTGTATTGTAAGCTTTAACGCACATTTAATACAGTTTCTTGGTATTGGCTATGTTACCTTGTGGCTTAAGATCTGAAAATAATTGCCTCAATTTTCTTTTTCATTTTCTAAGGAATTTTCAAAATATTCCTCCAGAATTTGTGAATTTTGAGGAGGCTCCAGGTCCCAGAGCCACTTATGGTTTTCAACTCCTTTCTTTGCTTGGTTGATTCAGTTTATCATCTCACTCTTCCACTTGCATGGTCTCTGTTTATACCATATCGACACAGACATGAAACTTAGACCTTTTTCTTGGGCTCCTCTCTCCTTAAAATACATTACACATTTTTTAAAAATTTGCTTATTTGAGAGAGAGATAGGAGAAGGGAGAGAGAGAGAGAAAGAGAGAGAGAAACATTGATTTATTGTTCCATTTATTTATGCATTCATTAGTTGATTCTTTTTTTTTTTTTTGGTTAAACCCCACCTGAAGACATTTTTGCATTGATTTTTAGAGAGAGCACAAGAAAGGAAGAGAGGGGGGGCAGAAAGGAGGAAGAAAGAAAAACATTGATGTGAGAGAGACACATTGATTGGTTGCCTCCTGCACATGCCCCGACCTAGCCAGGGATCAAACCTGCAACCCAGGTACATACCCTTGACCAGGAATCAAACCTCAACTCTTCAGTGCATGGGCCAACACTCTAACCACTGAACAACACCAGCCAGGCCTGATTGATTGTTATATGTGCCCTGACTGGGGATTAAACCTGCAACCTTAGCATATCGGGACAATGCTCCAATCAACTGAGCTACCTGGCCAGGGCTCCATTAAACATTTTATTTCCTTATATTAGGCTTTTGAGTGTTATATAGTGGGCTTTACTAAACTTTTGGGAGAGGTGCCAATAGTTTATACCATAAAGAATGTAACATTAAACACTACATATCCCTGTTCTTTAAAAATTCACTCAGCAAATTTTAATCATTTGGGCTTCAGGTTCTTGCCATGTAACCGTGTTCATTTCCTTTTTTATTTATTGTTGACACTACTACAGATGTCTCCATTTCCCCCCACCTTTGCTCACTTCCACACAACCCCTAACCCCTTCCCTCTGTCCATCACCACACTGTTGTCTGGGTCTATGGGTGCTTTGGCTAATTTCTTCACCTTCTATCATCCAGTCCCCACCACATACAGCTCCTCCTCTCTGACAGCTGTCAGTCTATTCCATGTATCCATGCTTCTGCTTCTGTTTTGTTTGTGAGTTTATTTTGTTCATTAGATTTCACATATAAGTGAGAGCATATGGTACTTGTCTTTGTCTGGCTTACATCACTTAGCATAATAATTTCCAGGTCCATCCACCTTGTTTCTTTTTCTCTCCTCTCTTTCACTTCCTCCCTCCCTTGTTCCATCCCAAGCAATTTATCTAGGTATTTTCCTAAGCAAAGATTGATCTCTCCCTCAAAGGAATTTTGGTGCCAGCTGTTAAGGTAATTGGTCTTTACTTTACTGCACTTGATTGGCTGATTGGTATAAGAAATCAATTACAGACTTGTTTTGAAGATCATTACACAATTCCTTGATATTGAAGGAGTAACATGAAGCAAAGACTGACAATTTTTATGGCCAGACTGGAAGATGGGACATTATATTATGTACTCAGGACATTTCCTGATACTAAATAACAGGACTAAATCCAAAAGTAAATATGTACACTGAAAGTAACTAGGGCACTAATTCTTTGCTCTAAAATTTGCCAATAAATAAGCATTATTTTTTAACTGTATTTCAGGATAACCAAAAAGCCATATTTGGTGAGCAAAGGTTTTTGCTTATTTTTTTCATTTGTTTTTAAATGAATTTTATATAAATGTGAAATAAGTGATGGGATTTTTTTAAATCACCATTCTGTAATTGCTAGCGAAACAACTGAATCAGGCAATAATCACCAATACATGAAACCACTGAAAAAAGGTTGAGGGGAAACTTAAAATGGAAAGCTCAGGTTATCACTATCTGATCCTCTGATCAATTTCAGAGTGGAACAAACAACCATTTTGTGCTTTTTGACTTGTGATTTGTAAGCCAGCATATACATGACAGGTATTTTCATGATTGTATTTGGGGAGACATGAAGTATTTCAAACTTTGTATTCATTATTATAAAATCATAAACATGCTGTTTATGTTTTCTTTCACTTTATAGGTGAGTTCATAATTATTTTTATTCAAAAATGTTTATTGAGTACCTTTTCCATTATAGGCATTGTGCTAGGTTTTGTGGACCAAAGGTGAAAGGAATCAAACCCCATTTTCAAGGAGTTTACAGTCGCATGAATGAACAAAGGCTCCCAATCAACATCAGAGGAGGCCAATGCAACTGAGTAGGCTATAGAAGTTGCCACCTGTTCCCTTGGATCTGACAGGGCAGGCTTCACAGAGGAGTGGACAGCAGATATAAGTGTGAGCATCTCACCAAGCTGAAAATGGAGAAAATGCCATTATACAGGAGTAACAAGTACCAAAAACAGGAGAACATGCAGTACAATAAGGAAATATCCAGTGGTCTGGTTTGATTAAAATATGGGGTGTATGATGTGGCGAGAAGGTGTTGGGTTTTCAGGATGTAAGGCTTAAAAATGATGGAGTGGAGGCTAGATTATGAAGTACTTTGTATGTTACATTAAAGATTTAAAGTTTTATATGAAAAATCCTGGGTTGCCACTGTATTATTAGTATTAGTATTAGTATTAGTATTAGTATTAGTATTAGTATTAGTATTAGTATTTTAAGCAGAGTGACAGACACTGTTGGTGGGACTATAAATTGGTGCAGCCTCTATGGAAAACAGTATGGTGATTCATCAAAAAACTAAAAATAGATATACCATGCACACCCAGCAATTCCATTTCTGGGTATTTATTCAAAGAAAATGAAACCACTAATTTGAAAAGATACATGTACCACTATTTTTATTGCAGCATTATTTACAATAGCCAAGATATGGAAGAAACCTAGGTGTCCATCAATAACTGAATGGATAAAGAAGATGTCTGTGTGTGTGTGTGTGTGTGTGTAGTGAAATATGCAGCAATGAAAATAATGAAATCTCACCATTTGCAACAACATGGATGGATCTAGAGAGTATTATGCTAAGTGAAATAAGCCAGTCAGAGAAAGACAAATACCATATGGTTTTACTTCTATGTAGAATCTAAAACAAAACAAAATAAACAAATAAAACAAAAACAGAGTCATGGCAAGAGACCAAAGCAATGCTTACCAGATGGAAGGAGTGGAGGGATGGGTGAAAAGGAGAAGGGGAATATAATTAATAATATTGTGATAAGTTTACAGGGTGATAGATGATTACTATAATTAGTGTGGTGATCACATTGTAAGATATAAAAATGTCAAATCACTGTATTGTACACCTGAAACTAAAATCCTATCTAATAAAAGAGTAATACGCAAATTAACCATCACTCCATGACAAATATGGCGGCTGGGGCGAGACGCTGGCAGCGTCACCCCAGCAATGTGAGCCCAGAAGGCAAGCGCAACCCACAGGCAGCACCCAGCGACCCAGGAGCAGGCAAGTGCGGCCCACAGGCAGCACCCAGCAGGGCCTCCTTGCCCATCGCCATGGTGTGGAGCAGGCAGGCCCCGCAGAAAGCAGAGAACCACGAGGAGCGGGCCTAAGCCATCAGTAGGACATCCCCTGAGGGGTCCCAGATTAGAGAGGGTGCAGATTGGGCTAAGGGACCCCTCCCTGCCCCCCGTTGCACGAATTTCATGCAACAGACCTCTAGTAATCGATATAAGATTGTATACCACCTATACCTAAATAAAAAATGAATTAAAAAATAAGAAGAGTGAAATATTAAATTTGCTCAAGATAAAGATCACTCAGAAATCTTATGGAAGAGAAGTCGAAGAAGGACATGGTTAGAGGCAAGGATAGTTAGGTACCTGCTGCAATTGTGAAGATGACATTGCAAGGCAGCGAGAGCAGGGCCAAACAGGAAGGGATGAAAAAGCTAATGTCCAAGTTTGAAACACAGACGATGGAGTGTTCCCATTCAGTGTGTAGCAGCTGAAAAACAAGGTGTAAAGAAAACATCTCTCCTAAAGATTTCTCATCTATTTGGTATGTTCCAACTAAGCAATAAGGATTCCCTAGAAAATTATTAAAATCTCATAGCCAAGAAATGTCATTATTTCACAACAACAACAGAAAAAGAGAACCGAAGTCTAGCAGGTTCTTCTCTGGTCTCAGAACCAAACATTCAGAGTTTATTTACATAAAAAATAAGGATTGGTTATTTCCACTCATCCAGCATGAGGAAAGAAGAGAAGGAATACTGATGCCCAGAGATGTGGTGAGCAATGTTGGGATGAGCCCTGCATTCTAATGGCATCTTTTAACCACGCTCGTGTACAGCAGCCCACTTGTACCAGCTGTTGATGCTTCTACTTGCATCCCTTTCAGCCTGTGCATTTACATACCCTGTACCACCAAGCTTCCTTTTTAGAATAGTATTTGGTCCTGTAAGTTATACAACATTCTGAAGTACATATCTTTAACACCAAGGACAAAGACCAAATGGCTGGAAACTATTTCTTGCACCCTGTGGTTTATTTATATCTCCACCTGACTCTTGAATCTCTATGCAGTGTTTAAATCTGGATAATGTAACAGCACCACCACTCCTGATTCCATGAGCTTAGAGAACATGCGATCTAACAACAAAGACAACATACACACTTGCATTTCCTATAGGTACCTTGACAATAAATACTTTATCCATCCCTACGCCAAAATACATTAAAATGTTTTTTTCTTGTTTTTCCTCAGCACATTTCTTTGTGGAACTAAAAGGTATATAATAAATAAGGGAAGAGAAAGAAAGTTAGGTGGAAAAGACTTGTAGTAAAAGCGTCAAGTGAGGCAGAGAAATAAAGAGAAAAGACTATGGAGTCTCCCCTTGAATACAAATAAGGATGCTTGAAGGTCAATGTCTATAAAGAAACAATTCCAAAGAAGAGACTTATCAATGAGTCACTGCAATGGAAAATAATTGTGGAAAGTCAGCAGGAATAAATAAAATGGTTATTATCTTAAAAGGAGATGAATAAAGTGAAAGGAATTTCAAAGTATTTACTCTGTGTGGAATGGCATAAAGGACAAAGGATTTAGGGCCACAGAGGCCCGGATTTCAAACTTCCACTCTTCCACTTACCAGTAGAGTGACTTTAAGCAAGACATGTAGTTCTCCAAACCTTTAGTGTTTCATCTTTTACACAGAAATAAGAGTATATAACTTAAGCCTGTGGCAGGAATAGATGTTTGGAAAGCATTTGCATGCCATTAGTACGCAATGGTAGTTATCATGCAATGAGCACTAATGGTGACTGAGTTGCCCCAGTTACTCAGTAAGATGCAAACAAGTTGTCTTTGCAGGAGCTATTGCAGGACAGGCAGAGGAAACTGAAAAAACTAAATGGAAAGGTTCTAAATTGGATTAAAGCATAGAAACAAAGAGAAAGGTTATGTTTAGGATAAAAAAGAAAAGTGTGCCATCTGGTTGGTAACAACAAAGTCAGTCCTGTTTTATGGGGGAAAATGAGCATTATTTGTCCAAGGCTACATACAAAAACCCCTTTCTCCAGTTGTTCAGGACAATGTCAGATGCTGATGCAGATAATTTCTTGATCATGACCTGCTTGACATTTCTGGAGAAATTAAACTACCCAAGCCATTTTCACTCATCTATCTTTTCTCCTTACTCAATAAATGTTAGGTGAATGAGTGAATCGATCAATGGATTCATCGATCAATAGATTTCTAGATTAGAAACCTAATGTACCACCCACCTTAACGCATGGAATAAAATAGTGTTACTCTTTACCAATAACTGCACACAAAAAATCACAGGCTGGTGTTTCTCAACAAGCTACTCCGAATTAAGTGAGTTCTATTTTACTTTGGCCTGTTATTTAAATATGCCATAAGCACATGCTGCAGGAGTGTCCAAAAGGTGAATAACTTTCACTCTGTGTCTAATGGTTACCTTTCATTATCTAAAGCTATTCCAGCAGTGGAGATAATCGCCCAGCCCTTGGTGACTTGGAACCTCTCCAGGAATTGATTTACATTAGCACAGCTTTGCCTGCCTCTCATCGCCTGCTTCTCCTTAACCCTCCCCTATGCTGTGGCTGGAAGACACTGCCCTGATTACCAACCCACTTCCCCATTTCTCTTGGTATAAATCTGATCCCAACCTTCAGATTGCCTCTACTCCTTCCCCACAAGACATGTAAAATGTCTCTATCATTAGAAGGCTCTTCACAATGACAAATTTGGTTACACTGAATGTCAGATCACAATATGCCATCCTGTCCACTCCCACCCGTGTTTTACTATGGTTACTATCTAATGTAATATAATCCAAATGATCTTAAAATAGCTCCCTGTTGTCCAGAATTAATCAAGACACTGTGTGATTGCATGACAGGTGGTCTGCATGTTTGATATCACCAAAGGCATTCCTAAACTCAGGCTCCCTACTGCCATGCATTAATCCATAATGGCAGTACTGGAGCCAACTCTGACACTTACTAGCTGAGTCAATGTAGGGAAGTCACTGGGGCAATTTATGCCTCAGTTTCTTCATTTATAAAATAGACATAATAATAGCACCTACCTCTGAAGATTGTGCTGAGAGTTAAGTGAGTTAATACATATAAGCATTACTTAGAACAGGATTTGGCACATAATAAATGACTCTAGAAGAAAACAGCTGTGAGGATTTTGATTTCTATCTAGTTATAGAGCCACATTTGGATGTAGGGCTACTGCCAGTCATGCTTAATCAATTCTTTGACTCTGAAATGAAGCTCACTTGGAAAGATGCGTGGATCAACCCATGTCATCCACAACCTTTAAAAAAGTGTGGCAAGGTGAGGAAAACACATATTCCCCGCAGAATCTGTTATCTGCTAGGAAAGTGATATGTCACCAGGGATCATTGGCATTTTTTCTTTTCATTCACATTGGTGGAGCTTGAACTCCCAGACCACAGGCCATTTTGTCCCTTGGTATCGAAGTCATAGACCAAAGCTGTGATACTATTTATTATTGGAGGTGAGCTTTGCATGAACCTTAGGTTTTGGTTCCCAAAGCCACCTATCTGACTATATGAGTCACTTGCGGTGTTTGCTAATCATACAGGTCCTGAGCCCCATCTCTGAACATTCTGATTCAGGAAGTCTTGGGGTGGGGCTTGACAGTCGGGCAATTCTGAGCATAGTCCACAATGATAACTTTTTTTTTTTCACTGAAGAAAAACAGCCACTCTCTCTGGGAATATTTAACATATTTTCTTCTCCAATTACACTAATGTGTCTTGGAGTTACCTAGTCTGTTGAATTCTTTATCATGTTCCACAGGGACCACACTTCCAAACCTTCATCTTCAAACACATGTGGCATTTAACAGAAAGTCTAGATATTTTACAGATTGTAGTGGATCTCACAGCTGCCATTTCTTCCTAATCTCATTGTTGCAGGTGTTGGCAGAATTAACCCAGATCTGTGTGTCCTATCTTCTTGTCCACAGAATGGATATGAACTTAGTTTGGGCAAATGTGGTTAGGTATTTTTGAAGGCTTATTAGAAAGTTCTCTCTCTCTCTCTCTCTCTCTCTCTCTCTCTCTCTCTCCCTCTCTCTCTCTCTCTTCTCTCTGTCCCATCAAAAATGATGATATGAATAATAAACATTTAACACCAGTCTGGATGCTGTTGACAGTGGCTTTGAAACTATGAGGGAAACCAACTTTAGAATGAAGCTAATTCTATGAAAAATCAAACTCAGTGACAGACAGAACTCGCATTCCAAGTGACATTATTCAGCAATTGGATCAAGTATCACCTGAAGCCCACATTAACATTGCATATTTTATATAGATAAACCAAAATATATTCTCTATTGTTGAAGCTGGTTCCAGTTGTATTTTCTAGTCTTTTAAACCCAAAGCATCTTTACTGATTCACAGCCCATAACAATTAGTTCAAAGCTTCATAATATTGGTCTTGCTCTCAACATCATGTCAATCAAAAAGCCCTTATAGCGAGGAACACTAGCCCATTCTATTCTTATAACTTAGTCTCAGATCCACAAGTCTGATCTTCCCAACTGCTTAAGTATGTCTCAGAGACAGTCAGGGTACCATACTCTCTTAGTTTTCCTCCTCCCTCACTGGTTATTACTTCTCAGGCTTCTTTGTCAGTTCTTCCTCTTCTCTCTGACCCCAGGGTTCAGTTCTTAGACTGATTTTCTCCTCTTTTCTCACTCACTTCCCCAGAAATCACATGCAGCACCATTTATGTGTGATGACTCCTACACATATAACTCCAGCCTAGACCCCTTTCATGAACTCCAGACTCATTCATCAAATTGCCTACTTAATGTGTATGCTTAGATGTCTAATCAAATCCAGTGTTATGAAACTTCTGAACACCTGATTTCCTTCTTTACCCACAGAAATATGCTCTACCTGAAGCCTTTCCCCATCTCAGTTGATAGCAATTCCAGCTTTCAAGTTGCTTAGGTCAAAAGCTTTGGAGGTATCCTTGACTTCTATCTTTTTCTTATATTTTACACCCAAACTGTCAGTGAATTCTATTGGTCCTACCCTCAAAATTTATACAGAATTCAACCACTTCTCAGCACCTCCACTGCCACCATTGTGGGATGAGCCGATGGAGAATCCTTCCTGAGCTCATGTTGCCCGTCAGCGGAGTCCTCTATGTTCTAGGAACAGGCCTGTCCAGAACAGATTATTTTAGCAATCCTTCAGTATTCCCTAGAATCAGCCCATCCAAAGGGGACTTTGGGGTAAATTCGGCAATGAATTTGAGAACGTAGCAGCGGGGGCAGTCAGAGCTCAGAGAAGTACCCTTTTTTATGGCCACCAAACCATTTTTATTTTTGCCTTTTCATTTGTTCAAGCATTATAGTCCTTACCTGGTTTGTTGCTTCAGTCATACATTAGCTCTGGGGCCTATGGACCTGGGTGAGGAATTCCTTTTTCAGTCCCCAGCCTGGCCAACTCTCTCCTTGACCAGTGAAGCTTGAGGGAAAGTTGAAAGCAACAAGGTTTAACACTCTTCTATATATGAGAAATAGGGGCACATTGTAGTGGGCAAAAGACTGAACTAGATGTTAGCTAACCTGCCCCATCTCCTACTTTACTGGCCTAATCCAGATAAATAAATGAGCCTATATGAGTTCCAGCTCCCTCAACTATAAAATGAAGATTAAAAATACTTTTTTTAGCCCTGACTGGTTTGGCTCAGTGGATAGAGTGTCGGCCTGTGGACTGAAAGGTCCCAGGTTCAATTCCAGTCAAGGGCATGTACCTTGGTTGCAGGCACATCCCCAGTAGGAGGTGTGCAGGAGGCAGCTGATTGATGTTTCTAACTCTCTATCTCTCTCCCTTTCTCTCTGTAAGAAATCAATAAAATATATAAAAAATACTTTTTTAAAAAGGCAAGAATAATAAAATGACATTTTGGCAAGTTACTGATGCCTCAGTTTCCTCATCTGTAAAGTATATAAAACACTCCTTCCTTCAAAATTATTATAAAGACTTAATGATAGAATTAAATGATGTAACTATTACATAAAGAAAAAAAAGACATCTACATGAACAAATGGATTGCTACCAAGATAGAAATAGCTACTATAATAAAAAAAATTTACACAAATGTAACAATTACTCTATTCAAAATACTACATAAGTAGAAGAAAGAATTCTTGCCCTAACGATAGGGTTAAAAATATTGTTAGAGTTCACATCTTCATTCTTAATTTCTCTCCTGAAATTATATAGTATCTTGTATTATAATTTAAGCCTATCTGAGAGATGTTAAAATAATATATTTATCTGTTTCACTTTGGAGAAGAATTCATATTCCTCTATTTATGTGTATATCAATGTATGTGTGTACCACGTTTACCTGAACTAAATTTAAACTGAAAAAGGCTACCTACGCTCTGACTGGTTTGGCTCAGTGGATAGAACGTCAGCCTATGGACTGAGGGGTCCCGGGTTTGATTCCGGTCAAGGGCATGTACCTTGGTTGCAGGCACATCCCCAATAGGGGGTGTGCAGGAGGCAGCTGATCGATGTTTCTCTCTCATCGATGTTTCTAACTCTCTATCCCTCTTCCTTCCTCTCTGTAAAAAATCAATAAAATATCTTTTTTAAAAAAGGCTATCTACAATGAAATTTTGCAAAGACTACATAAATGTTCAGTATTGTTATTTCTAAATTATCACCACCAGAGTCCATCAGTTGTTCTTAACTGCAGTACGCATACACGTAAGACTGCATGCGTGTGTGAATTTCAACTTGTCCAGGAAAGCAGAACATTGCTGTTTGTAAGACAGGAAATCATGCAGAACTGACTTTCGAGGTCATCCATATAGTCTTTATATTTTTGTGGATTTTTTTACATTATAAAAATATTTTATTGAGCTATAGTTCTCATATGAAGAAAATTTACCCTTTTGAAAAGTGTGCAACACAAATTATGACTGTTCATATTTGGCACCTTATTTCAAAATATGTATTTATGAAATTAAATGTAACCATTGAGATATTTTTGAAGGTTTCTAAGACACTGAGTGGACTCTCAGGATTTTTATATATGGGAACACAATTTTAAAAGTAGCAAATGGTCACATAACTAAATATTGACAGAATCTAAATTTCCCACTTCCATCCAGTATGGTTCATCTCATAGCTTGGTAGAATTAAATCATTAGAAAATCAAAAGACACTTTATTTGCTAATTATCCTATATAATAAAGAGGTAATATGCAAATTAACCTTCATGCCCTCACAAGATGGCTACCTACCACCAGGCCGACAGAGGGGTTAGTGAGGCATGACCAAAAGACTGAACAAGCAGGCTGCGTGGGGTGACCAGGCTGGCAGGGGGGTTAGTAAGGGATGACCAAATGACTGAACATCAGGCTGTGTGGGGTAACCAGGCCTTCAGGGGGTTAGTGAGGGGTGACCAGGCTGGCAGGGGGGGCAGTTGGGGGCGACTAGGCCAGCAGGGGGTCAGTTGGTAACAACCAGGCCAGCAGGGGGGACAGTTAGGGGTGACCAGGCTGGCAGAGGGGGGCAGTTGGGGGCGATCAGGCTATCAGGGAACCAGTTAGGGGTGACCAGGCAGGCAGGCAGGTGAGCTATTAGGAGTCAGAATTCCAGGATTGTGAGAGGGATGTCCGACTGCTGGTTTAAACCGGCAGTCAGACGTCCCCCAAGGGTTCCCGGATTGGAGAGGGTGCAGGCTGGGCTGAGGGGACTCCCCCCCCCCCCCGTGCACAAATATCATGCACCAGACCTCTAGTTTGTTTATAATTTGCTTTGTTCCAAAAAGTGATATGTGATAAATCTAAGAGATAGGATCACTCTGGTTGTGCCCTTAGATTAGTATGTTTGGTATTTATGTGCAAGTTATCTTGTTGAGAGAAATAATTTATGTTTTAAAATGTTTTTATGTTACAAAATAACATCTCAAAAAAATGTAAACTTGACTATTTACAAAAACATTTCCTTTATACATGATTATTCACAGAAATTGGCCAGATGCAGAATTGGAACTCTACTCTAGGAAAGTATATCTATCAATCAGTGTGTAATTAGAGAAACTGAAGCCACCTTAGGGATTTTGATTAGATAGATACTCAATACAGAGAATTAAACACTCACACACTATTGAAAGGCCTGAAGGAATGAATGTGAGAGGTCCATTTTCAGAAATTCTAGAAGTGAGGTGACCATGGAGAAACTGCAGCCCATAATCTGAGCTATCAAATCACCAAAATGGGCGATTCCTAAAGGAGAAGCCGCAAAGTCAAAGAAAACCATCGCTGGTTATACCTTGGTTAACTACTCACAGCTCTCTACTGAGTTGAGCACAAATCAACACAAAAGGAAATTGTGAGGTGGTGATGGGTATACTCTTAGCCACTTTGCTTAGGAAATCAAATGGCAATGCTAATAGACTCCTTTCGAGTGGAGGAAATTCTGCATTCTCTAGGATTATGACCTCACTTTCCATGAATGCCTTTGGAAGTTCTACATCCTGTGGAAAACCATACAACCCGATGTGACCTTGGCAATAAATGAGCTTGTATTGTATTAAGTGGAAAATCCCAAGTCTTAATCAGATCAGAGCCAGATGATCTTGTTGTCTCATCGTGATCATTTGGATTCAATTTATTTGCCTCCCGTCAACATGTGCTCACTATTTCCAAAGCCAGTTTATGTCAACCTCACTCCTGGATCCTTTCTCAGTCTGTTTTCCCCCCATCTCATAATCCCTTTGCTATCTCTATACCTGGACCTTTTTGCCTTACTACAAGCTTGCTGCCTGCTCCAATGTGCATAGGACTTAAAAAATGCTGATGGCTCAATATTTTGTGTATGCTGTGCAAATTTATGTGTGACAAACCCATCAGGGACGGCAGGCAGGAGATGTGATAAAAATTCTTGTTCCTTGAATCTACTAAAGCGGAAGAAGTACCAGAATGTGGCAAATAAGAGAAGCCGCAATAGTTAATTATCATGACACACAGCTCATCTGTAATTAATCCTTTTCTTCAGCAGGATCCTGCAACTGTGGCATTAAAAAAAAAACAGGTCAGATGATGCTTTAATTAAGGCTGTACAGTGTTGCTGCTTCTACAGCAACAAGAACTGTTTTTTGTCTATAGGTGTGTGTGAAGCACTACAAATATTTTCTTAACATCTTTACAAAGTGCTGTTTAAGCATCTTTTCTAACATTATGTCTGGAGACAGACTGATTACAATTCAAAGGAGCTTTTCTGTTCTCCTCACACCCATCTTAGGAGCCACTACAACAATCTAAATGTCATGCCAGTGGGAGGAAACACTCTCACCAAGGAGCTAGAAATGAAACACGAGGTGCCATTGCAATTGGGAATGGCACTGTCTTGAAATTTACAACCCTCCTAACCAGCTGCCCAGGCTCAGATCAAGGGCCTGTAATGTATGCCTACATGACAAAATCTGACTTGTAGTGAACCCACTACTGCTACCCAGAAATATTGATCCCCAGCTGCGCTATTCAGTGGTGGAATGTATGTTGTGATGAGATAATGCAAAAGGAAAATTTCACAGTCACTCAATTGTGTCTGAGATTCTTTTACAAATTATTCAGTTGACTAAGGCTGGCAGTATGTCCTAGCTAGATCCCATATTTTAAAAAAAAAAGGCTTGTTCTATGTTACAAAGGTATTGCTACTGCCCATCAGATGTACTCTGTGATAAACAGCTAGTGCTCACCATTATCTGCAGACCCGCTGAAGTGAGATAGGGTCATGTGACTTGTTCTCACAATAAAACCTGAGAAAAAGCAATATGTGTCATCTCCATGCCAAGGCCCTTTACATCTTCATTATGAAACAGTATGGTGTTTCCTCAAAAAATTAAATATGGAATTAAATATGGAACTGCCATTTGACCCAGTGCTCCCACTTCTGGGAATACACCCCAAGGAACCTGAAATGCCAATCAGAAAGAGTGTATGCACCACTATGTTCATAGCAGCACAATTTAAAATAGCTAAGATCTGAAAACAGTCCAAGTGCTCATCAGTAGATGAGTGGATAAAAAAGCTGTGGTACATTTATACCATGGAATACTATGCAGCTGTTAAAAAACGGTCTCTTACCCTTTGAGACAGCATGGAGGAACCTGGAGAGTATTATGCCAAGTGAAATAAGCCAATTAGAGAAACATATGTATCAAATGAACTCTCTCATATGTGGAATCTAGTGAACAAAATAAATTGTTGAACAAAATAGATACAGGGATGTAGAAGCATGGAACAGACTATGGAATCCAGGAAGGAAGGTAGAGGTGGGTGAGTGGGTGGGGAGAGATCAACCAAAGAACTTGTATGTGTATATGTATAACCCATGGACACAGACAATAGGGTTGTGGAGGCCTGGGGCAGGGGGAGGGTGGGCTATAAGGGGTCAATGGGAGATAAAAGGGGACATTTGTAATACTTTCAACAATAAAGATTTTTTAAAAATAATAAATAAAATAAATTTTCATTATGTTAAGCCACTGTGATTGGAGAGTTTTTGTTAACAGCGCTTCACCTATTCTGATACGTGCACTGTATTATTTACTACTATGTATTTGTGTTATTCCCGTCTCCCCGCTGTAATTAGTAATATATATTTGCAAGACACCTGGCTAAATTCTAGGATCTGGTGAGACTTTTGTGGCATAGTTTGTGTGAATAACACTTTTTTTACACTATGGCAAACTAATTACATTGTTCTTAAAAACCTTAGATTTCTCTTGACCTACGTAATCAACTTGCACAATCTAACCAAGAAGTGACCAATACCAGTCATTAAGCAATCTATTTCTAAATCCTAGGAGAAATGACTAACGCGGCATTGTAGACTCGACACATTCACAGGTATATGCTGCTCCATCCAGCATTATGAAGTAGCCTGAAAAAGCTCCCTGGTGTTTGGAGGCTCAGGAGATGTCACTGTGGGCCTTCCACCCGACATTGCCTACAGGCAGTGAACAGTCATTCTCCCATTTTAAATTGTATAATTATAAAATGCATATTGATATCTACCTGCTTTATTTGGTGAGATGAGATACTTATAAACCATAAAGCATTTGGTAAGCAATGGGGGAGGGATCCTGTGTAAAGTTTGCTTAGTTTAGACAGTAAGCAAAGGATTTTGCCTACTGCTTAACCCAAGAATATGATGCTGTTCTCTTAGTGAAGGTCTCTGTGGTTCTGATGAATGACTCTCTGGGATCATATTTTTGAGGCTCTCAAACAGGTCTGGCTGCTTCTGTACACAAAACAAAATAAATTAATTGTAAACATCAGCTTTCTGGAGAGATATGGGTAGGGGGTGAGGCATTGAAGGGATGAGAAGGATAAGACATGAAAGCCTTGATCTTTTCTACCTTATCTCCAAAAATCTAAATTTAGCCAAAGTAATCCTTGACAGATTATTTCCATTTTTGTACCCTTCTATTACATGTGGTAATATCGCCTAAATGCTGTTGCTTTCCTTCAACCTAATTGGAGCTCTGGGACATAAAAGTTTAAGCGAGCCTCTTTCAGTTCTTTTTCTTCAGATGTCATATACAGGAGACTGCACTGCTATTTGAGTCACCAGAGAGCAGAAGCCAGAGGTAGTCCTTCTCTATACTAACTGCCCCTCTACTTTCTATACCAAAAGTGAGACGAGAGGAGAGGAGAGGAGAGGAGAGGAGAGGAGAGGAGAGGAGAGGAGAGGAGAGGAGGGGAGGGGAGGGGAGGGGAGGGGAGGGGAGGGGAGGGGAGGGGAGGGGAGGGGAGGGGAGGGGAGAGGAAAGGAATTTAGTTGGTTCCAACAATTATATAGTTTTGATATTTTTCCTTCTTTTTTTTTAATATATTCTATTGATTTTTTACAGAGAGGAAGGTAGAGAGATAGAGAGTTAGAAACATCGATGAGAGAGAAACATCGATCAGCTGCCTCCTGCACATCTTCTACTGGGGATGTGCCCGCAACCCAGGAGAGGAGAGGAGAGGAGAGGAGAGGAGAGGAGAGGAGAGGAGAAGAATTTAGCTGGTTCCAACAATTATATAGTTTTGATATTTTTCCTTCTTTTCAATATTAACAATGATAAAGCCATTTTCTAAACTGGAATTAGTTATGCAACTATTCTGTGCTTTCTTTGTTTAAAAATTCTTACTAGCTGCTAGTAGGACATCAGAATAAAAGTAGCATCAGGTGTGTATTATTATACCCAGCTGAACAGGTGTAGCACTTGTATTTAATACCATATGTTATGCTTAACCCTTACTTCCCTGTAATAAGGGTGGTTCTTGTGTCAACATTTCATGATGCTCTTGCTAGGAGCCCTTGCCAATTAGTAATAAAGAATGCATGAATCCACAAAGATCTCAAAAGAATGCATGAAACCACAGAAATCTCAAAAATCTCATTCTAGGCAATGGCATCTTAAATTCCCTTTCATCAAAAAGTGGTCCAAGAGACCAGATTATCTTTGTTCTGTCCATCATGGGGTGGTAGGGGGGCTTGGAGCTGTAAAATAGGTAAAGTGGTGGAGGGAAAAGAAAAAGCAGGAGATCCAAATGCAGTCATCCACATTTTAGACAATTACCCCCTAGATACTAAAATCACCAATGTCATCCACCAATCAACAAACACTTCCATTGTAGAAGATACTACTGAAAAATATGGCACAAACGCTGCACACTTAGAGCTGAATGTATGGTTGGAAAGATGTTATTAACATGAAGAAATGATTTTAGGACATGTAACTCTAACGGCAGCCAGAATTCACAAAGGTGAGACATCGCTGTGGGCCAGCATAGAGAAGTTGAGTTAGGCCTTTAAAGAGTAATTTGTATTTTGGTGTGAAGAAAGTAGTGGCTTAGAGTTCTTTCAAGCCTTTCTCTATGTCATGTGATTACTCAGACTAGAGCCCAGAATTTAAAGTCCCCACATTGGACATAAGGATATAGCTCCTCATATCAGAAATATGTGCTGTTCAGGGCCAACTTGTTAATATGTCTTAGATTTGTTTAGAAAATAAATGATATGTGGGAAAAAGATGGCAAAAAGAGTTTTATATTGTGGCTTCTAAAGGATAAAGACAAGCCCTGACCCATGTGGCTCGGTTGGTTGGAGCGTCATCCTGTACACCAAAAGGTGGTGGTTGATTACTGGTTGGGGCACATCCCTATGTTGTGGGTTCGACCTCCTGTCAGAGTGTGTACAGGAGGCAACCAATCGATGTTTCTCTCTCTCTCCCTCCCTCTCTCTAAAATTATTTATATATAATGATGTATGTGTGACAAGGACAAAAAAAGAGGGCTCAGCCATCATATCTGTACAATATGCCAGATAGAAAGAGAAGGTCCAGTTGTTGGACACCTGCTACATGATAGACCACATCTGAGCACTTTGTTTGAAATGCCTAGTTAATTCCCCTCATAACAACCATCCAAGGTAATTATACAGCTCGGATGTATGTAATCCAGAATACCAGACTCCAAAGTATAAGCCCCTTATAGAATTCCATGCCATCTTGTCTGGACAGTCTATCTATACTGGAGCTGCCTGGTAGAGCTGCACAGCAGAGTAAATTAACTGAAGGTACAGTTTAGTCCAGCTTTAATTTGGCCCAGCTGGAGATACAGGGAAATGCCAATAATATAAGTGAACAATTTGCCCCAAACCATAAAATTATATTAGTCCCATTAACTCCACTAAACTCTGAGATTCAGTATCCACACATACATGCACCGATATACACAGGGAGGCACAAACTCATACACTCCACATACATACTACCACATGCCACCATCACCACACCACACCACAAAATCCTGTCTAATAAAAACAGAATATGCAAATTGACCGTCACTTCGCACCAAAGATGGCGGCGCCCACCACCAATAAGGAGGGAATATGCAAATTGATGTGACAAAGATGGCAGCGGCTGGGCTGGAGCGAAGGTGGGAGGCAGCTCCAGGGCCCGGTCCCAGGTGTCTGAGGGAAGCCAGTGCCAGCAGCCATGGGAAGGAAGGCCTATTTCTTGCACGAATTCTTCGAATCTTCATGCATCAGGCCTCTAGTGCACATATAAGCAGACACACCTATTGATTCTCACTTTCCTCCCAAAACAGTGTCAACTGCAGGCACATCGCCAAAGGCAAAGATGCATTGCTGAGTCGGGATCTAGTGCCTCAGAGAATCACTACTTAATTGGCACCACCAACCTTTTAATTCTGTAGATGTGGTGCCCACAAAAAAATTACCAGGCCTCCCATGGCTGTTTATACAAACATAAAATGATAAAATACAGTCAAACATCACAAAGACCGAGAGAACCTGGGCCATTGGACCCAGGCTGCAGGTCCTCCCCTCACTCCCACTCTGGGTGCTGTGTCCTCTCCTGGGCATCGTTCCCATGAACACTTACATTTCCCTGGCCTCTGGCAAGACATGAGGTAGTAATCAGAGGCCCTGAAAATGGCCCATCCTTGAAGGCAAGAGCAGTCATAGAAGGATTTGGGGGGATTTGATAAGAGAACCATGGACCAGTGAATTTATATGTGCTGGTCAGACCTGAGATCAAGCAAACTGTACCTCAAACCTCAGACCAAGCTGGCAGGATATTGACTGATCATGTGGAATTGGGTCCTGCCCAACACACCACAAAATAAAAAGTGTATGTACTTCTGGTTCCTTCAGACTTTTGATCCTTTCACCCTTGGTCTCAAAAAGTTTTCTTTGTTTATAAAAACAGATGCTAAAAAAACACACACACACACAAAATAAAACAGGAGCTAAATCTAAGTGTGAGCCTCAGGCACAACCTTTTTACAGATTATTTGCTCTATCAGGTGTGATCTCACTACTTCTGTGGGAAACTCCCTTTGCCCCTCTCCTGAGGGCACTTGCACACTCTCTTGCTTCCACCTTCAAGGATTCATTTGCAGAGATGCTTTTGTCACCTGTTGGAATTTAAGATCTAAAAGCTCTCAGATATTTGAAGAGGACAGTTAGGGGCAGGAAAGAGAAAACTTATGCATGTCTGGCTGGGGACAGGCTATGGGAATATGGGATCCTGATTCCCTGAAGCTTGGCCTGGATCTCCTGTCACCGGGACTTGCTAAGTCTCTGATCACTGAGGAAAGTGGAAGTATTTCCACCTTCTGTGGCCATTCATAAAGGCTTGGGAGGAATTCTGAATCATTTCCTGTTGAGAATTATAACACTAATATAGAAAAAGGGAAAATTAGCATTTAAAATATTCTCACAACAAAATCAGAATTTTGGTTTTGGTGTTTCCAAATTTCTATCTACTCTAACATTAATTGTAAACTAAATAAAGATTGTTTTAGAATGTTTTACCCCTGAGTGATGAGTTTTTCCCTTTCTGCCCTCCTACTTATTCTATGTGTGTATGTTGGGGCAGGGGGAGATGGGGAAATGCAGGTGGGGAGTGGTCATGCTCAGGTTGAGAAAAAATTAAATGGCCTAATGAATTACTCTTTGTTAGTAATTTCTAAGGTCTCTGCCAGGTAATATCCATTTTCATAGACATTTTCTAGAGGTGATGCCTTTTCCAAAATAAATGATGCTAAAGATGTACTATAGTGGGCCAGCTGGGGAGAAATTTGGGGACTCCAGTATACTTCAAATCCTTCCGTATAGATGGCAGCATATTGCCTCTGAATCAGTCAACTGTGGGGAAAATCTTCATTAATCTCTGTGTTGAAAGCGTTTGGGTTTTTTTGTTTGTTTGTTTGTTTTAAATCACTGAGTATTTAAATTATTCATTCCACTGAATGTTAAGTAAGAGGAAATCTACCCACTTTTTTATGGTTTTTGTTTCTGATTTGCATCAAAGGCTGTAAAATTCAAGCCCTCCAGACTCTAACTGAGGCTATGCCTGGTGCTGGCTCATCTCCTGGGTAATGTGATCCAATCTGGGCAGTGGTTGTTTACAACTGTTCCTTTGTGGCTCACTCAAAGAGAGATGATGGACCCAGATCATTAAAACGGGCAATCAGCAGGCTCCAGGAAGAAGGCAACATGGCCTTTTTGTTGGTTTGAATGCCCACATTGAAACAGGAAGATTTCACCTGGTGCAGCACCCCCTCCTCCAAAGATAGCATCTCCGCCTCCCTGCTCAGCTCAAGTGCCCGTAGACGGGATTAGACTGGAATGTGCCACCACAGAAAGGCATGACCACACAGAATTTGCAGATTTAAACAGGTGAAATGTTGTGAGCAGTAAGTAAACTGATACTATGTGATGACAAGCACTGCCTCCCAGACTTGATCCTCCAGTTGGGGAAACATGACTCACTCACATGAAACAACCAGAGGACAATGCAAGAAAACCTAAAATCAGGTGCTAGGTTGTGTGGCAATAGGCCATACACTGTTACAGAAGCTTACGGACAGCTTGGATTAGTAAAGATTTCAGGTAAAATGTTATCTCCAATAAGGGTTTAATCTCCAAAATTTATAGAGAACTCATACAACTTAACAAAAGGAAGATAAACAATCCAATCAAAAAATGGGCAAAGGACCTAAATAGACACTTTTCGAAAGAGGGCATACAGAAGGCCAAGAGACAGATGAAAACATGCTCAAAGTCACTAATCGTCTGAGAGATGCCAATCAAAACAACAATGAGGTACCATCTCACACCTGTCAGAATGGCTATCATCAACAAATCAACAAATGACAAGTGCTGGCGAGGATGCGGAGAAAAAGGAACCCTCTTGCACTGCTAGTGAGAGTGCAAACTGGTACAGCCACTGTGGAAAACAGTGTGGAGTTTCCTCAACAAACTAAAAATGGAACTCCCATTTGACCCAGTAATCCCACTTCTAGGACTATATCCCAAAAAACCAGAAACACCAATCAAAAAGGATATATGCACCCCTATGTTCACAGCAGCACAATTTACAATAGCTAAGATTTGGAAACAGCCTAAGTGCCCATTAGCAGATGAGTGGATTAGAAAACTGTGGTACATCTACACAATGGAATACTATGCTGCTATAAAAAGGAAGGAATTCTTACCATTTGCAACAGCATGGATGGAACTGTAGAGCATTATGTTAATCAAAATAAGCCAGTCAGAGAAAGATAACTATCACATGATCTCACTCATTTGTGGAATATAATGAACATCATAAACTGATGAACAAAAATAGATACAGAGACAAAGAAGCATTGAACAGACTGTCAAACTTCAGTGGGAAGGCAGGGGAGGGCTGGAGATGGGGTAAGAGATCAACCAAATGACTTGTATCCATGCATATAGGCATGGCCAGTGGACACAGACACTGGGGGAGTGAGGGCATGTGCCGGGGAGGTGGGGGAACCCAGGGGGAGGTCAATGTGGGGAAAGGGAGACATATGTTCTACTATTTGTAATACTTTAAACAATTAAAAAAATAAAGAAAAAATATTTGAGGTAAATTTTGCTTTTTAAATGGACAGAGTCTCAGGAAGGAGGCAGAAGGCTAGCTTGGATTGGACTAAGGGAAGCCAATACTTGGAGACTCTATTTTCATTCATTCAATTGACTCAACAAATAAATGAGGAGCCACTAAATGACGGGCTCTGAAAGGTGCTGCATATACTGTACAGAGCAAAACATAGAAACCATGGGAAACAACCAGAGAAATGATAGAAATTTAGGTGTATGAAGAAATGATAGGTGGAAAACACCCTTTCCGACCTCAGAAGTTTGTATGCCCACTCTACGAAAAGAAGATTGCTGGTAAAAAAGAGCATTTTCCTACTTGTAAACAAGCAATAAAACAACTACAAGCCACGGTGGTATGTTCTTCTTCGGCATCTTGCATGTTTTTATTCCAGTCAAGAGATCACTTCTTTATTTCTAAATGGTATTTACTAAGTAAATAATCACACTGCCCTTGAATTCAAATCTGATCTAAATTCCACACAATTCTGTTATGAAAAAATTTGAGGGGAAGAGTTGAAATTGTATTAAATATGAAGCACTTTCTTTATAGTTGTACTGGAAAGAGTTCAAGAATTAGAGTTAAAAATTAGCTTCAAGTTCCATTGGTACCACTTCCTGGCTGTGATCTTAGGCAAATTATGAATTATTTCAAAAAGTATTTGTTTCCTTACCTGTAAAAAGATCTAAATGGCAGGGTTAATGTGAGACCCAAATAAAATATTATGGACCTGTGTGTCATAAACTATTAACCATTATGTCAGTAGTAACTATTATTATTTTTGTTGTCTTTGTAATAGAAAAATGTATATTATGTCATACTGTGGATTTTTAAGTTTAGTTTTGGTAAGTTTTTTTTTTAATCTCTTTCATTGCCCAGCACAATGCTTGGCACATAGCAAATAATAAATGTTTGTCAAATGAAAGAAAGAATAAAAAGATAATGCTTCTGATCATCTTAATAGAATCTGCGCTCTGAGTGTAAGGAACATTTATTGCAGCTGGTTGAGTGAGCTTCACCATGCACGGCCTGGAATAGTTTTTGTTTCCTTTTTCTCTGGAACGAGCCACTGGCCCTTCCTGGTATCAAACTCATGTCCTTGGCATCTCAGACTGCAGTGTGTTCTAACCAAAAAAGCAAATCAGCTCAGACAACAGAGGAAAAGATGACAGTGTTTACTGAACCCAGTCCTACAGGCTAGGATTTGTGCAGGCATAAGAGGCCCATTTTCTAAATGGTGAGTGGATCTAAGAGAATGGAAATGCATGATCTGTGTCCGTTTTAAAGGAAAGAGCTTCCGCCCATCTAAACAGTGAGCTAAGGAACCACAGAACAGCGCTTCCTTCTAGAATCCCTTGTAACCACACTTTCAGACATGTCAAGCCCCTCCCCTCCCCAGATTTTCACCTCTGGGTAATGCAAACAGACATGTGGGTAAGTCAGCAACAACCCTCAAGGAAGCAGTACGTTTTGAAACTTCTTCCATTTGTTTCCCTTCCTGCCCATCCCCTGATTGCCTGAGCTTGTCACCTGGAATACAGAAAGGCGGTCTAACGCTGTATTTATTAGCAATTCCTTTCCCTTATGTTTAATTTATTGTTACATTTTTAAATGTACAAACAGTTATACCAGTTTTATACACAAAACCCCAGGTACCATTTTTTGTATCTGTCACAATTCCAGAAGCCTGTGGAGAGATGGTTGAATTGATGTCCTATGCTGCCATCTAGTGCTTTGGTTAAGACACGGGCTTGTTCATTTCTCTGGAAATGAGGAAACAAAGGCGGCTCAAGGCGCCCAAATTCTGGAACAGCCACTGATGTGCATTATTAAACAGATGCATCAGTGACACTTGGACCATATTCCCTGGAACCAAGCACCTTAACTTGTTTTCACACAACGGCAGCTTACATCCCCGAGCTTGACTGGCAACGCTCTGGCCTTCTACCCTGGAGGCACCTGATTTAAATCCAAACTGACTGGGCAACAAAATGCCCCTCTGAGCAGCTCCACAGCTCCCATCTGGCCAAGGTCCTGTTGGCGTGTCTCAGCCTCCAGGAGGGAGGGTTGGATTGGAATGCCTTGCTTATTACTTCAGTTTTGGGAGAAGGTACAAAGGAGTCAGACAGCTTTATTTCTTTAATCATTATCTTTAAAATTGACTAAAACAGCGGCCATTTTCTTTTCAGTGGCCAAAAGTGATGCCTCTGAGTTTCCTCTTGCTCCTCAGCTCACGCGATTGGTATCACCAGTTCAATCCGTTTTTGGAATCCTCCCTTTATCTTTTCCCGGATCTTAAAAATATCTTTCTTCTCCTCAATTAATCCATCAGTGGTCTCTATTGCACACATGCTAGACTAAAAGCTCCATATTAGGCACTGGTTAGTGGGTAAATGAATGAAAAGAAAATAGCCTTTCCATCTGTGTTTCCACTTCCACCTCTGGCCTCCAAGAGGCTTTATCGTCCCTCTCTTTCTAGACTTTAACCCTTTCCTCTCTAATGCTTCTTTATCTTGTCCTTTAACTGTGTACAATATTCCCTTCTAGTTATAATAATACTAGAGGCCTGGTGCACAAAATTTGTGCACTCGGGGATGGCAGCCAGGATTGTGAGAGGGCACAGGCCAGGCCAAGGGACACCACCGGTGCATAATTGGGGCTGGGTAGAGTCAGCTGGGTAGGGACTGCAGGAGGGCTCCAGGGCGTGTCTTGCCCATCTCGTTCAGTCCTGATCAGCCGGACCCAAGCAGCAAGCTAACCTACTGATTGGAGCATCTGCCCCCTGGTGGTCAGTGCACATTATAGCACCTGGTCAACTGGTCAACTGTCTGCCCCCTGGTGGTCAGTGCACGTCATAGTGAGTGGTTGAACGGCCTTAGCATATCATTAGCATATTATGCTTTGATTGGTTGAACGGATGCCCGGACAACTGGACACTTAGCATATTAGGCTTTTATTATATAGGATAGAGACTTCACTTGATCCCTCTGTACTTTCCTGCTACCAACAAATGTCTACTTTATGTGCTTCTATCTTTTTATATCTTATCTCAATGTCATGAAGAGTTCACTAACTCGTATCTTGTTGTTCAAATATGAAATTGACTGCCCGACAGATGTGGCAGTGCCTTTCCAACAAGGTGGAGTGCATATCTCTCTGTTAGGGCCGCAGATCCTGAAAGCAATTTCTGAAATGGAGACAAAGCCACAATAGATGACCTCTAATTTCCTTCTAATTTGGATCCTGTCCTTTTAAAACTCCACTTTTCCTCCAGCCACTCCCCACTTAACTTGTCTGTAAATTCATAGCCTTCTGAAAAAATAAGTTAGCCTTTTCATAAAGTCAAATGGTCGAATTCTGTTTCCCCTCCTTGAATGCATTATGGCACCCTGACTGCACCCCTTTTTGGAGCACTCCTCTATCTTCTCAGTTTATTCTTTTTTTCATTGTTTTCCATTTTCATTGATTTCCTGTCTTCCTTTCTGGGGACTTTATCAGAATTGAATTTCATCCATATGTATGTTTGTGAATTTACAAACATATTGACTTACTTCCACTGTGTCTTACACAATGCTCATGGTGATGATGATGATTGCTCACATGACTTTACCTACCACTTCAAAAAAGACTAGTGGCTCAGTGCACAGATTTGTGCACATTAAAAGGAAATTAATTAGAAGAAATATTTTAATATTGCTATTTGCCCTTTCTCTATAAGTGTCAGAGATGAAAGAAAATAAGTAAATGTATATGAAAATAATATATAAATTGATTAATAAATAATAACAACATGATATAACAACAACAAAGACATGATATGAAAACAACAAAATATGATATAAAAACAATAAAAACATGACATAAAAACAACACTGATGCAAATAATGACTGATAAAGTGATTAAACTTATTCTAATATCTCCCTGTACACCACATTAAGAGTAAAAGCACTTTCAGAGTGCTTGACTAATTTCCCTTGTGATAAAGTATTTACAACTTTAACTTTAACGTCACATGCTCTTCTAACTCGAGAGAAAGCAACATATAACTGAGCATGTCCGAAAACGGGTTCAGGTAGGAATAGTCCTACTCTGTCTAGAGTTTGTCCTTGTGATTTATTAATAATCATTGTAAATGCTGGCATCACAGGAAACTGTTTTTGAATTAATTTAAATGGGAGGCCAGTATCAGACTGGAACAAATCAATTCTTGGAATCAGAACAACCTCACCTTCCACAGATCCTGTTAATACTTCAGCTTTGATTATGTTATGTCGCAACTTTTTGATAATAAATCTAGTACCATTACAAACACCCCATTTACTATTAAGATTTCTTAGTAGCATGATGATTGCACCTACTTTCAATTTTAATTTATGACACGGCATTCCTGAAGGAGTAATACTCATAAGAAATTCTATGGAAAAATTTTCCTTTTCGGCATCATCCGTTGAATTGATGGAATCATCACTCAAATAGGTGTGAAAAGCTTCATCGAGTATATTCAGAATGTCAACAAAAACAACCAAATTCACAATCGATAATGGCAGATCAAAACACATGCATGTGATTGGTGCCAGTGCTTTATATGTATTGTGCATGTGCAAGTCAATGTTTATTTTTAAATTGCCAGTGTGCGCCACATGTACTGGCCGGTTGGTCAGTCGGTAGGACGGTCGGACAGATGGACAGTTGGTCAATTAGCCTTTTATATATATATAGACTAGGGGCCTAGTGCATGAATTCATGCACCTTGAAAGGAATTGTGGGCCACAAGGCTGCGGTGGGCACAGAGGTGGGTCTTAGCCCATCCTCCGTGCCCCTGCCTGGCCCCTCCCACTGCGCCCCCTGTCCTCAGTCTGCCAGCAGCCCTGTTCCCACCGCTGCTGCTCCCACGTGCTGATGGCGCCAGACCCGCTCGCACCTGCTGACAGCATAGAGTGATTGGGGCCGGCGCCAGCAGCAGGTCCAAGCGGGGCCGGCGCTGTCAGTGGGTGCGAGCAGTGGCTGCCGCCCCAATTGCCCCTCAGGGGCAGGGGGAGGTGGAAAAGCCATCAGGGCAATCGGGACCAGCAGCCACCGCTCACATCCGCTGATGGCACCCAGCAATCAAGACCAGTGCCAGGAGCCAGCAGCAGGTGCGAGCGGAGGCTCTGGCGCTGGCTGTGGGTGCGAGCAGGGCTGGCACCAGCAGTGTTGCAATCGGAGGCTGCAGGCCTCAATCACCCCTCAGGAGCAAGGGGAGGTGGAGAAGCCCTGAGGGGTGATCAGGGCCGCCAGCCGCTGCTCACACCCGTTGATGGTGCCGAATGATTGGGGGCCAGCACCAGCAGCAGGTGTGAGCAACAGGTGGGACTGAAGTACACAGGAGCAAAGAATTTTAAGTAACCACCAGATGCTCGCTCCGATGACAGCAACCGGCGCTCCGCCTTGGTCTGACACCCCTACTCACTTGCTCCACATGCCCAATCTTCAACTCAGCTCAGTACCTTAGGTTTATTTTGGGTTTATCTTTCTTTTACCCCCAATATTTAACCTTTTCCCAAGTCTTGGAAATTCCTTCTTGATTTCTTTCAAATATGCATCTTCATTTATACTTCTGCAGTCATTGCACGAGTTTAAATCCTCATTGCCTTATACCTGGGTTGTAGACTAACTTCAGGGCAGCCTTTCTGGCTTCCAATTTCACTCCTGTACCAGTTCATCTCACAAAAAGGCTCGGATCGTCTTTCAATCACTTGGCTGTCGTGTAACTCACCTGTTCAAACACCATTATAGCTTCTTGTTGCCTCTCAATACTACATCAGATTTCTATAGCCCCCCACATTTTCCCAAATAAGACCATTTCCCAATTATATTATATTTTCTTCAAACAACCTCTCCCTGTACAGGTCCTGAGTCCCAGTCAAACTTGTTTCTTTGACTTCCCTTGCACAGGAATATTTTGCACACAGGAGTTCCCCTGGGATGCCTCATTCACTCCTGCCTTATTAACCTTTCAAATGCACTTGCTCTGATCACAATCTAAGATGGATCACACCTGTCTCTGATCTCTCCTCTACTCTGAGATCCTCAGTGTTCTCACCTTCAGGGAAATATAGATGCTCATAAAAAGCTTGCCGGCAGGACATGACTGATTTGCTCATCACCCCAGTAGCTAGTCCCTGCTCTCTGACACAGGTGCATGGTGTTATGCCAAAGCAGGAGAGACGCATGATGTCTGATCTGTGGGTTTGTTGCTGAGGCTGGATACTCATATTTTCATATTA
The DNA here is from genome assembly GCF_000147115.1 of Myotis lucifugus. NCBI lineage: Eukaryota > Metazoa > Chordata > Mammalia > Chiroptera > Vespertilionidae > Myotis > Myotis lucifugus. Next base: position 8,823,118 of record NW_005871070.1, on the reverse strand, counting down.
AGGAGTTTCCTGGAATAGGCCCCCTCTATCATACACTAGATGAATAATGAAGATAAAGAGGACAAGCCAAGAATTTTAGAGATCGTGATTTGATGCACCCACTTTGACATAATCATTTTGATGTAGCTGTTTTGATATCAAAGTGGTACGTTCAATGTGTCAAATTACTGTTTTCTTTGTGGTGTCATTACTAATTAATATGTGAAACCAACATCCCCGATTCTTACTACAGCTTTAGCTTTCACCATAATGCGTATTTAAAAACACGAAAAGCCAGAAGTTAAAATACTGTATCAAAGCCATGTTCCTATGCTGAAAAGTTCCCAGCATAAAAATGGCTGCCTGTGCCAAAGCAACCAGGTGAGCTGGCGGTATGAGAGCTAACAACAGAGTTCTCAGGGGAAGGCACTGGCATGTCCATAGGTCTCAAGCTCATAGGACAAGCGCCCAAGAGCAATGATGGCCAGTAGGTGTGGTTCCCAATGAAGAAGTCATTAGGAGTAGACTTGTAAGCCACTGGCCCCGCTAGCAGGAAGTGCTCTTCATGAGCATAAAATGGATGGGTAATTGGGCCCCTAAGCAAGTGCTTAAGTTGCCTAATGCTCCTGCAGCTATCACAGGCCAAACCCTGAGATGACTGTTTATTATTTCCTCTTACCTGCAGAGCTAGAAGCAGAGTTGTAATGGGAAAGAGCATGGCTGAGAGGCTCCCAACAGTATGATCTTCAGTTTTATGAGAGAGTGGCTGATATTTCTTCCAGGGAAAGTTCCTTGCCGACAGCTAGTTTATTTTTCACCCTGGGGTATCCTGTACCCCATAATTGCTTAGTGTTAACTGTTCACACATCAGTGATTTGGCCCTAGCGATTCAGAAAAGGTTGCTGTAGTTTGAAGAGATAGAGCTCCCTTTGCTCTGACAGAAAATATAGTGTGTGGGGGTGAGGAGGGAAACTTGTGTGTCAAAAGTATCATTTTCTTGTTCATTTACTTGTTTGTTTGTTTACTGTCTATCGTCCTAAGCCCACCTCCTTGGAATATAGGCCCCATGAGAACCAGAACATTGCTTATATCGATTGAGGTTGTCCCTGTGCTTTGCCCAGTGATTGGCACATACTACATACTTATTAAATAAAGGATGTCCCCCCAAAAATGTATATGCACTTTAACAGTTGATAGTTTAATGTTTCTTTCTTTTCAGATTTAACCCATTGGAATTAATAATTATTCAAAGCATGTATACATGTTTGGGGGACACCCTGCATTTACCAAGTATATAAACATAATTAACTTTTTCATTAAGAAAATAGGGTACCTTTGGACTAACAGTTTCAAACAGGAGTGGTTTGGTCCACTCCCAAACAGCTTTGTGATTAGCTACGTGCTTCTCTGGGCCTTTTACTGCTCAGAATCCCTGCCTGGGAAGAAATGCCAAAGCTCCGTTTTTTAAATATGTAGATCCCTGACATTTGGTTGCTTCATGAATTTTGCATTGCATAATGACAAGTGTTTAATTTTATAAACTGCTCCTGTAATAGATCGTTTTCAAGGAGACGCATAATCTGGAAATGCAGTGTAAGTGCTGCTGCCGAATTAGACAAATGTCTTCCCCGAGCCAGCGATCCTTTCTGTAGTAAATGTTTTCAAGCATTGACGGGTTGGAAGCAATGGAAATAGTCTCAACACCCAGCTGGCTGACTGACTCAGGAATGAGATGGTCCACAGATCCTTCTCTCTCCCAGGCTGGTGTGTACCAACCCTCAGCATATCTGCAAGGGAAGGAAACACAAACAATTCATTTGTTTCCTGAGGCCCAAATGGCCTCGGTAGGTCTGATTTCTAGTTCTTTCTCCATTGCCACGAAAATGGAAGGGAGAGAGATAGGGAAAAGAAATAATAATTTCTAGGTTCTAAAATAGAGATTTTAGTGTTCCGTGGTCTACCTCAAGCATCTATGCATTGCCATCAGGCCGCTAGATCAGCTCATGCTGGTTTGACATTGTCATAGGAAGAGAAGCCACACGAATGTGTCAAGTTGTGGATAATCCATACTTCATGCCCCACATTTCTGTCACTGTTTGTCTTCAGGAAACTCACCCTTTCTGTTCCATGGTTTCCTTGTCCAAAAAAATATGCTCAATAGTGTTCCCCTTTTAAGATAATGCTTATTTAAGAAAATTGACATTAGTCTTCAAAAGTGAGTGGTTGTATAAGCTATATGGACAACAGAATTAGACTGGCTTCATAAATTATAACAAAGATTATTCATTACGAGTGTTTCAAGCAAGATCTTCCTTATTATGAAGGCACTGTGTACATTCAATAAAAGCAACAAAAGCATTAAAAAGAAAAAGAAAATTAGCTGTGTCACGGATTGAGGATGCAAATTCATATGAAACATGGGATCAATATACAAAACCGAAAAAAGGTTACACCAAAAAAGACTTTCAGTCAGTTATCCACAGTCAATCGTCAGGGAGGTCTGTTAGTCAACAAGGCAGCTCCATGTGGCAGACAGAACAGGGGACAAGAATCAAAAGACCTGAGTCTAGGTCACATTTATGAAGTGAATATTCCATCTCAGGGATTGGATACGTTTTATACCAGCTAAGAAACTTGCCCAAGTTCACACAGCTGGGGTTCAAACCCCAGAAGTCAGATTCTAGTGTCACACTCTTAACCATTATACTACACTGCCACCTAGTGAAATAATTTCTGGCAGTCACACCCAGTTTCCACACCTAAGTTTGGGTTGAACTAGATAAGCTCTAAAGTGTTTTCCAGAGAGATATTTTACTTTCTTTGGCAGAATATATCAATATATATTTCTGGCAAAATATGTATATAATCTCTCCATATTTTCCAGCTCTGCCCCCTCCCGGTTGAAAGCCCATATTGCCAGCCCAATGCCTTGCATGATAAGTGCTCGATAAATGGAACTGGCCAGTAACACTTTGGACTCATGCCTTTTGATGCCTTGCTGATTGTGCCAACAGCAAGCTCGTGCCATCCAGACTTTACTGACCTTCCTTACTTCTAAGCAATCCTTCTTCTCCTGTTTTGTTTATTCCTTGCCCCAATACCCATAGCAATTGTTGCAAACATTATCTATTCCCTTCCAGTACCCACCCTCGAGTGCATCCCCTCTCCACCCCTCACCTCTGGAAGCTCCTTCTGGGGTTCCACTTTTTCTGAGGACTTGGTGTTCCCAGGACCCTTCTTTTTTAACCTAACAAAAATGTCTTTAAATTTTCTCTATTCCTTTTCTCCTCCTTGCCTATTTAAAAGAGAAGTAGTATCTGCCTTTCTTTTCAAAACACTTCCTCTGCCTACTCCATCTGATGGGAACTTGTTCTCTAATTTCTCCTTGCTCTTATTTTTTTATCTCTTAATCTTCTCCCAGGTGTCTAGGAACATACTCAAGTTAGGGAGCTGAAGCAGGCCTGGACATGAACTATCATAGCTGAACATCTCCTATGTGCCAGAAATTGCACTGACAATTTGCATATAATGTTTCATTTGGCCTTTCCAGCAACCTCAATGGTTTATTTTGTTTTTTTATTTTATTTTATGATGGAAAATAATGCTTAAAAATATTGCATGACTTGACCAAGGTCATGTAGAAAATAATTAAGTACTGCCAGGATTTCTAGCAAGTTTGACTCCAACTTGGATGTTCTATCTCGCTTGCTTCTTAATATAAATAAATAAACCCTTTCCTGCAAATCTGATGCTTTAAGCTTTCCTTTTTGTCTTTCACTGCCAAGCTTTAAATACAGCAAGTGTTTATTAATTACTAGTTGTGTATAAGTGACCAAGCTATGGGCTTCCTCCTGTGGGAAGACAAAGAGAATTGCACAGCCCTTATCTCCCAGAGCTTACACCCTAACGAGTATCACGCACATAATTATAATAAAATGAGGCAGAAAGAAGTGCTAAATAAAGTTATCAGAATCTTCTGATAATACAGATAAAGAACATGAACTCTAAAGAAGGGTCAGAGCAGAGAATCTCATAAAATATTAATGTGGGAGAAGTCCTTGAAGCATTCAAGCCACTTCCTATTGACCTTCAATTCTACCTTGGGAATGTGTCTTCTCCCCATTCTTTCCTTTCTCTTCTCTCACTTCCAACCTATATACAACCATAGCCTCAGAGATTGTCTCCCTAACTCCAGAACGTCCCATTCCAATCCAGCCTGCAAAAGATCCTTTCTGCTGGGTTGCCCTTTATATGCCCAACTCAGATTTATTACTCTCTGAAGAAATACAGGGTGTCCCCAAAAATGTATACAGCTACAGCTCAGTTTTGAAAATGAAATGTAATTACTCAATGTGTGTATATACATTTTCGGGAATTACCCTATATGTTCTGTGGCTCCCTGCTGCCCAATGAATAGGAATAAATTCATTAATTTGGTCCTCAACAATCATAGGGCCACCCTACAGAGTTGTTATAGAGATCAAATGTGGTAACATATGGAGGAAAGGTGTGAAAACCATAAAACATCCTAAAGATAGGCTGTTATTAATATTATCATATACCTTATACATGGGCCAGTATCTGTTTCCTGAACTCACCCTTGCCCTTAGCTCATGTCACCCCTGTTCCTATAATGCCCTCTCTCCTCATTTCTAATTCTAAAATTCTATACAATACATCTCTCAGGGCCTAGCCATAAAAGCTACAGTCTTAAGGAAACATTTTCTGACCTCTTAATAAAAATTTCTTCTGACTTCTCTGAACATCCAAAGTTTTACTTCCAACTTTTCCAGTGCACCGGTCACAGCAAGCCAAGTGTCCTCGATAGTTGAATGTATGTCATAGCTTCCCTACTCACTGTAAGCCAAAGACCACTCATCTTCTAAGGTTCATGTGACTAACACAGTGTTTTATGCAATGTAAGTATTCAAATATCTGTTGAATACAAGACTATAAAATGGGAAGTTATGTTACTCAGTATTAAAGTAGTTTTAACAGAAGTAAAGGGGGAATTTTTCACATAGCCCTTGCAGGGTCTAACACAGGGCATGAAGGTGCAGAAGACACATACCTATGCAAATATCACCATGGTGGTGACCATGATGGGGAGAAAAAAAAACCCAAAACTGATCCACCCCCAGTCCTGTGTCTGCTCTTTCAATCCTTATTTTGCAATATCAATGAGTCACTGGAAAAACTAAACAACAATCATTAGTTTTGCCATCTTCCCCCCCAGAAATTCAGAATTCAGAAATGGGGGTTATTTTAAAAATCAAAATGAGTAGCTGAAAGTCTCAGCTGAAAGCACGCATTTCTCTATTACTCTCCCTCAATTCTCTCCCTCCTTCTGCATTGTGTATCTCAAATGCCTAGGAGAGCTGGTTTAAGTGACATCTCATTATAAAAAGTTAAGTTGAATAATGCTGCAAGGAGAAGGTTGGGCCCATGGAGATCTGCGGCGACCCTGGTCAAAACCAAGCACCCCCTTCGTCTGTAGTCCACAGAGCTCAGTCTGGTTGGCCTCTTTAAGCTGGCTGTGACTCAAAAATCAGGCCAGAAGTCAGAGGATCTCAGAGCTCTGACCCATGCAAACAGAACAGTGCCAAAAGCCTTTAGTCAGTCCCAGGTGTGCAGACTGCAGACACGCACTCACCTCTCACCAACCCCGCACCCCTCCCCCCGCCCCCGCTGGCATGATGTTATGGATTCTGCCTTTACTGCTGCCCTAACTGCATGGGGTTTGGGGAGCAGCTGACTCCTCTCCCGCTGTCACTTGGAATTCACACAAGGGCGGAAAACTGTGGCTGATCAGGCTATGCAGTGGGGTCATCAATTGTAGCCAGACTTTCTAGATTGGTCTCAGCTTTATTATGTTATCATCTTCTCTCAGAAATTCATAGTGGTTTTCATATGTCCCAATCCCACTTACTCTACTTCCCGGCTAATCTCCAGCAAATTACTCATCCTATATAATAAAACCCTAATATGCAAATCAACCGAACAGCAGAACAACTGGTCGCTATGACGCACACCGACCACCAGGGGGCAGACGCTCAATGCAGGAGCTGCCCCCCCCCCCATCTCCCCGCCTGCCGGTCACCCCACAGATGGCCCTGATCGCCGGTCAGGCCTAGGGACCCTACCCTATATATTGGGAACAGTCTTTTAAATTTATAAATTAAAACCTGGCAAGGCTACTCTAACACTGAAAAAACAGGATGATGCAGCGATGACATGCATGGACTCTGGCTTGCACATCTTCTGGTCAGCCCTGATTCAGACACTTATAACTGTGTGGCAAAGCCAATTACTTAACTTCTCTCTTCTTCAGTTTTTCCACCCATTAGATGGGGAAAATGGTACTGTTGCCTCAGAAAGATCATGCTATGTACTACTTTTTATAATCAGGGCAAAAAAATATAGCTGCCCATACAACAGCAAGATGCCTTTCACCTGTATGAAAAGTATGGTCACTGGTGCATGCAGCATCCCAGATTGAGAGAGGGATGTTTGACTGCCAGTTTAGACCCAACATCCCCTGTGGGGTCCCAGATTGCAAGAGGGTGCAGGCTGGGCTGAGGGATCCTTCCCCTCCCTCCCCCCATTCCCCATGCATGAATTTTGTGCACTGGGCCTCTAGTATCTATAGAATGTTCTATCTTTTACCTCTGCAGAAGCTGGTAAGAGAGTGAGGGATAGTGTGCAGTCCTCTTATTTTTCTCCATATTTTTTAAAGTAAAATTAGATCTCAAAGATAGACAAAACTCTACACCTGGAACAGAGTCAATGTAAAGAAGTAAAACATTTGTCTAGGCTTTTTTTCTTTACCTGACTGCCTCCCATTATCCATACTCAAAAAAAATTGCCCATCAGCTTCTTGCCAGAGCCCTGGTACAGGCAGGGATTGGCACAAGAGCAGTACCAGAGCAACTTTCTGGGCCCATGTTTGCAACTTGGAGGCAATTCCATACATAGCCTTTTTTGTTGCAAAAGGCTTAAGTTTTTGCCAGACATGTAAGGGAGGAAACGAAGCCATTTCACTGAATCCAAGATCAGTGTTCCTAACATTGATGATGGATGTGCCAACTTCCTGAGATCCCTGCCCTCAAAAATACTCCATCCTAGATTTTTGGTTCCTGGGTCATGCACACTTCTTGAGCCCCTTCTGTCCCAAGACACTTCTGGGAAACTTGATGGCAATTGTTTTGCCTAAACCATGAAGAAGAGTCCCTGAAGACAAACTGTGACCATCCATCTTTCTTCCATCAGCCATCCCACCACTGACTCTCCCAACGTGGGACTGTTCCAACCTACCGCAGGCCTCGAGGGTCTGACTCTGCCTCCTCCCTCCTGCCTAAGCATTTCCTTCCACATGGAACACCTGAGCCATAACCCATGGAGACCAGGCAGTTCTGGGCTTTGTGATCTCTACATTAGAGAATTTATGGAGTTGCAATTCACTCCTTAAGACTCTGGTGTCCAATATGGGGAGGAGAAGACTGGAATTATCAACTTGGGCCCAGAGCACTTTTCCTATTGGATACCTGAGTAGAATATTTTGCCACAGTGTCTAAAGCCCCACATGCCACGCAGCCTGGCAGCACCAAATGAGGATGCTCTGTCTTGGTTGTATGTAAAATAATCCCACCACCCCTGGGGGCACATAGAATGTTTTTCCTTACTATTTATTTGCTTGTTTATATCTACTGCTCCCTACTTTGAAAAGGATGTTAGGTAAACTAAAAAAAAAAATATATATATATATAGTAAATTATGTTAAAACAATAAGGGTGGGTAGAAAAATAAATCTAGGATAAATATTCACACAGAGAAATGCAGGTTATAAAGTATGCACAGCTCCTAGAAGTGGGATACAAATTTGGCCATGAGCTTGTGAGCAGCCAAACAAAGAAAAATATATGATTGGTAGTGTCTATGATATAAAAATAAAACAGTTGTTATAAAGAAGCCAAGCCTTTCCTAATACAGAGGTACTATGATCAGAGAGAGGAATCTCTCTCTCTCTCTCTCTCTCTCTCTCTCTCTCTCTCTCTCTCTCTCCTACATAAAGAGAACATGTACTTTGTAGCAACATTCCTATGACCAATATAGCAAATTTCATGTCACCTTGTCTCCCAACTTCCCTCAATCAAAGAATGACTCAGCAGCAAAGCACAGCTCACTAAATGCAGCTGTCCAAAATCATTCTTGAATAACAAAAATAAACTGACAAATAAAATTCAAAAAATAATTTCCTGAGAGAGGGAAATAAAATGCTTAAACTATCCAGCTATCCAGCTTTCTTGTGATTTGAATTTATCTTAAGGGTAAATATTTAAATATCTGGAGAAATGACTAATCTGGAAATCCTTCAAGCCATTCTGTGTGACTATTTCTTTCAGCTAGGAGTTTGGTAAGAGTCAGACAACAGGAAACTTAAGGTTATGTTTTCAGCACGAACCTGAAAAACCAATAGTTAAGAGCAGAGCCATAAACTTTGGCTCTCAACTAAACACAGGGAATAATCAGATCACCTTACTAAAGAAGAAGAAGGAGGAGGAGAAAGAGGAAGAAGAAGAGGAGAGAGAACAGGAGGGAAAGGAGAGAAAAAGGAGGAGAAAGGAGGATTGGAAGGGAGAAGAAAGAGGGGAGACTATTTTCTAGGATACACGGTAGACTAGATGGCCATAAGGAGGTGAGCCAAGCAAGAGCAGGGCTGAGATCAAAATAATGGTGAATTAGATCTCAATATCCTTAAATCCAGAATTATTGAGTAACTAGTGGCCCGGTGCATGAAATTCATGCACGGGGTGGGGTTCCCTCAGTCCAGCCTAAACCCTCTCCAATCAGAGACCCCTTGGGGGATGTCCAACTGCCGGTTTAGGCCCGGCAATTGGACATCCCTCTCGAAATCTGGGACCACTGGCTCCTAACCGCTCACCTGCCTGCCTGACTGATCACCCCTAACTGCCTCTGCCTGCCTGCCTGATTGCCCCTAACTGTCCTCCCCTGCTGGCCTGATCTCATCCCCAACTGCCCTTTCCTGTCGGCTTGATGTCACCCCCAACTGCCCTCCCCTGCCAGCCTGATTGTTCCTAACTGCCTCTGCCTCAGCCCCCACCACCATGGCTTTGTCCAGAAGGAAATCAGACATCCAGAAGATGGCCGGTCAACCCGGTCTAATTAGCATATTACCCTTTTATTAATATAGATTTCAACTCCATCCAAGGAGATAATATTTTTCATTTGTATAGCTATGTTCTAAGAATGGCTGTATTTTAATTATAGGCAAGATGATATTTCAGGACATTTAAGGAAAGATATCTTTAGCTCTTACATCTATCTATTCAGAGGAATTTCACAGTATTTTAGCTTCCTTTAGTATGAAAGGATTGAAGGTACTATGTAAATGTAGGTTGTTATTACAATTTGATGACATTTCCCTCAAGCAAAAACTGTTCACGAAATGCAGAATGAAACACACAGACACTTCTTATTATTTGGGGGTAATTCACAAGCACATGAACCATCTACTTAGTCACAGGAAGATAGAGTAATACTATCAAACATGCAGGCCTAGAAATCTAGTGCCAGTAGCTATCATATCTCCCCCAATGCAGAGGAGAAAATGCAGAACTGACTCCTGCACAACCTCCCCCCCGCCGCCCCCCCTGGCAAAGAATCCTCCCTCCCTCCACACCAACAACAGCACACACACACACACACACACACACACACACACACACACCTCTAAGACCAGAGTGCAAACTCTGTAGGGGCTGACACTTCCCTCTTGGACAGCTATGAATAAAGTCCATGTTGAAATATTAATTCAATCCTTCCAGAAATGTGCTTTGTTTGTGAAACTCCTGAAATGAAATCATACATGCTGCGCACTAGCCACTATCTACCATCCCTACTGATGATGCAAGAGGAAGACAGACCATGAAAATAAAATTAAAAAGAAAAACATTTTAATTTATCAGCTTGGATTTTACTTTGGAAAATAAGAGCTTCAGAGTTTAAATCATTTTACCCTAGATGCCGTATGTCATTGGGAGAGACAAACTGGAATCACAGTCAACAGAGCAAAATAACCAGCCTAGATGAACCATTAGCCACAGTTCATCTGCATAGTAGATCATCAAAGTTGGTAGGAAATGGGCTCTGCCTGTGTAACTATGCAAAGTTACACAAAGACCTGCAATCACACAGGTACAAAGGGAAGTACAGCTCCATTTGAGTTTGCCTCTAAAATTGTAACGTCTTCCCCCAAATCTACTATTTCAAATGCGCTCATCAGTGGTAACTTTTTCTCCCTCTATTTTGAATTGTGTCTATAATAACTGGAACTGGTTTAGTGGTCACCACATTAATCCAAGAGTAAGAAACAAAAAGAATAACTCGTTTGCTATTCCACAATTTTAAATACAAATTAACATCAACAACAACAACAAAAAAGGCTCCTCTAAATCTCCCTTATGGATTTTGATGGTTCAGAAATATGCAGAGCATTTGAAAGCAATAAAAGAAATAACCTAAGAAAATTAGGCAAAATGAATTTGCAATTAGTTTGTGAAATTGCGATAAATGCATTTTGAAAGCAAAGAGTAAAATGTAACTTTGTTCAGTATAATTTGAAATTGGCTTTTGTGCTTAATATAGTTCACTTATAATTAGATGAAGATTTTGTTCTGGTTTGAAACATTCAAAGTTCCATCTTGAGATTGCTATGTACTATGTACACAGAACTTTTCAGCAAGAAAGTCTGCTGCCGCTGCTGCGGCATTTGCTTTGACAGCTTTTATCCTAGTTTTATAGAAATGAAAGAGTGAAAGAACACAGCTGGTTTGAACAATGGGGCATGTTCAACATTAGGCCAAACACTTTAGATATTGCAAAATATTGCAGGCTATATTTATAGCTCTTAGCAGGTTTTTGAAATTCATGCTGATATTGCCTTACTCCTGCTTATTGGACCAAATTGCCTTTTAATGATCAAATTATCTTTTGACCAAAAAAAAAGTGCTTTTGAAGGCGATACACTTAGACTAACCTCTTGGCAATATCAAAACAGTGATGACTTGAAACCCTTCCTAAATTATTTCAAGATGTCTTAAAAATTCAAGATTATTCTAGTTACCGAGAGGGCTTAAAAGATTTTAATGTTGAACTGCCTTATTTTTTCCCTAAAGGGAAGGAATATCCTGTCTCTGTTAACCTCTCTCCCAGTCATGAAATTGTGCACCAACTCATAGGCCAGCACCTTCCAGAAAACTGTCCAATGGAAATCAGGGAACAGGCTTCAGGTAATTGCCCATAATCTATTTAAACATTCTTTTTCTGTGGCAGTTGCTTTAATAGAATTTTCTTGGTTTTCTTAATAGAATTCTGTAACTTTGGGGAGTGCTAGTAGGGGCTCAGCTCATATTCTTTCACATTAATAACATGAGAAGCAGTAAAAAGAAGTGGGCAGTGGTTATAAGTTTAGTGACCATAAGCTGAGGCAGGCAAAGTTGTGTTTTGTTTTGTTTTTAATATATTTTTATTGATTTCAGAGAGGAATGGAGAGGGAGAAGATAGAAACATCAATGATGAGAGAGAATCATTGATTGGCTGCCTCCTGTACACCCCCCGCAATCCCCACTGGGGATCGAGCCTGCAACCCAGGCATGTGCCCTTGACCAGAATTGAACCTGGGAGCCTTCAGTCTGCAGGCCGATGCTCTATCCACTGAGTCGAACAAGTCAGGGCACGGCAGGCTAAGTTTTGCAGGACAATGAGATTTCTGTGGGTTTATCAAATACCTGTAAACTTTAAGGGCTAGCAACAGTGCTACCCTGCCCTTCTAGCCCAAAGTGAGTGTCCTCTAAATTCCCACAGCGTCTGTTTGTTTAACGCTAACCCATTGTCATTTATCATCATTGCTGTTGGTGAGCAATTAACTGGACCTCAGGTATCTATAAACTGAGACATTAGCACACATTTCATGGCGCTGTACATTAGGATTAAAAGTCATATACACATTCATGCACACACACAAATATTCACTTACCAACCAAAGGCTTCATATATATATATTAGCCACCAAGTAAAATGTTTTCTGTACTTATTAAAGAGCAGGGAAGTTAATTGTTCTGAAGTTAATTTTTGAAAATAAAAATCACACAACAAAGTAAATAGTGGAGTCAATATCCAAACAAAGTATTTTCTGATTCTGAAGCCTGTGCTCTTCCTACCGCACTATGTAGCGTCTTGTTATCAGAAGAGCCCTTCTCATGGTTGCAATCCATTGAGCTTGGGCAGTGGCTGCCATAGTAGCTACCTCCCCATGAAATATTTGTCAATCAAAGGATCAAGGGGAGATAATTATTATTGAGTTGGGAATAAAATATTTACATAATATTTTTAAATTGATCCCCAAATATCCTAACTAAAGTCTCCCTGAGTAGTAGGGCTTGGTGAAGCTATGCTTCCTACCCTTGGAAATAGTCAAGCTTTCTCAGACCAGGAAGGGCTCCCAGGACTCAGAGCCTTCCATGGAGAGTGCTCTGCGGTTCTTATACTTGCCTACATATAAGAATCACCTGGGAGCATTTAAAAATCTCTTCCCCAGGCCACTTGAAAAATAATCTCTCTAAGGCTGGGGCCAGGACTCCTAAACCTGTAAACCTCCTTCAGAAGCCCCTGAGGCTGACCTGCAATGCCAGCTGGGTCCCAGGAACTTTTGAAACATCTAGGAGGCAAGCCCTACAGAGACAGAGATTCAAGTTCGCAGATTAATCATCCACCCAATGCACGGAACTTGGAAATGAGTTGTGGTTTTACGAGGCAAACCACAGAAAACTGTTCCACCGTACTTACTCCCAGGAGTCATAGCAGTGAGTCACACAGGAATTGAGTACCACCCATACACGTGGTGGTGGGTGGTAGGTGCTAGAAATGAGCTGTCAGCCGTGCGCTAATAAGAGTATCACTGCTCTCAAGAGAAGACCATCAAGCTGCCTGCTCCCCAAAATACTTGAGTCTCAGACAACAGGGACAATTGTCGTTAGTCTCAAACTCAGTAGTGGGTAGGAAAGCCTTATAAAACACAATGCTGACTTCATGGAGCTCTTAGGCAAGTAAATTGAAGGTTTACATGATCCATTCAAATAAAATTTTTTTAGTACATCTCAAGTTTGCTTTTTTATTTCTATGAAGACTTTAAGACCCATGTCCTCTGCCTTTTTAGTAAGAAGGGTCCTCACTACTATTGTTTCTGATGCTTTGAGACTATTGTTACTATTGCTTTCATCCATAGCATTCTGATTCCTTCCTCCATGATTCCTAATTTACTCTGCCTGGAGCAGAATCACTTGAGTCCTTGTGGAACCCCCAGCCTACTCCCACTCCTTTTTTAAAAAATATATTTTTATTGATTTCAGAGAGGAAGGGAGAAGGAGAGAGAGATAGAAACATCAATGATGAGAGAGAATCATTGATTGGCTGCCTCCTGCACGCCCCCTACTGGGGATCGAGCCAGCAACCCGGGCATGTACCCTTGGCCAGAATCGAACCTGGGACCCTTCAGTCTGCAGGCCGATGCTCTATCCACTGAGCCAACATGGCTAGGGCATACTACTCCCACTCTTTATGTTTGCAAGTATAGTACCTGGAGGGCAGGGTCTTTGTCTTTTCCATTTCAGAATCCTCCAAGGTACCTGGCAAGGTGATCGGCACACAGGAAGCACTTGATAGATGTTCGTTTGTTCTTTGCTTTCTGAAAGTGTTCATAAAAGCAACTTCGTTAGGAAAAAAAATCAGACTACAAATACAGGCATACCTCATTTTATTGTACTTCCCTTTGTTGCACTTCACAGGTGTTGCTTTTTTTAAATATAACTTTACGTTTTATAAAAATATATTTTATTGATTTTTTACAGAGAGGAAGGGAGAGGGATAGAGAGTAAGAAACATCAATGAGAGAGAAACATCAATCAGCTGCCTCCTGCATATCCCCTACCGAGGTACATGCCCTTCACCGGAATCAAACCTGGGACCCTTCAGTCCTCAGGCCGACGCTCTGTCCACTGAGCCAAACCAGTTAGGGCAGGTGTTGCATTTTTTACAAACTGAAAACAAGACCTTCCACCAGCAAAGGGATTATAATTCCCTTTACTGTGATGGTCTGGAACCAAACCTGAAACATATCAAGGTATGCCTGTAGGGATCCAGGAGCAGAAAGTGAATAAAATATAAAATCTTCAGATGTACACAGTAGGCCCTTGGGTGTAGCCCAGTGTTTGTTAGCAACAGAAAGGAGGCAACAGCTAAAAGAACATTTGGGAAGCCTATTGAACTTTAATAATCAGAATCACAATGTTTGGTTGCTGATTGCTTTTTGCTTTTTCTTAAGGTAAATGTTCTCTCTTCCTGGTCTGCAAGTTACATGGGAGCCAGAATATCACTCATAAAACATAATATTATATTTGACACATAGAATATATTAAACAAATTTGATTAGTTTTTTTTTAAAAAAAGGGAATAGATGTAACAAATAGTCTAGGAAATCTTGTTTCTCTTATTTTATATAAATTACAAGATGTCAGGATGTTGATACCTTAGGATAGAGTTCTAGACTACAGTCTATGAAGGCTGAAAGGAGAAAGACTGAAAACATGTAGATTTATGGCTCTCAGCACCACACTTATTCATTCCAGAACTAAGGTCTTTAAATATCATCATGGTTTGCTCATCAGTATTGATGCTGTTGCTCATGATGTAATGATGCATCATTCACTCACTGATTGAGGAATAGCTTAGTTGAATTATTTAAGTGGGGAAAACTGTGCACGCTATTTCTATGTATTTTGTGCACAAAGCATAATAGTATAGCAATCCTACAAACCATGAAATAGAGGCATATTTTCAATAGTGAATGTCTTTTTAATAGAGGTTTTGTGAAAAAGACCCCCTGTGATAACCCATACTAAAATAAAGCTCAACACCACTGTCTTCAAAGTATATCCCTTTTCCTCAAGAGTTTAAAATGAAGAATAGATACACTTTAATACCAACATGCCTTCACAAATGCCATCCTCTTTACCTTCATTGTTTCTTAGCCATTCTCTGCCTTCAAGACTCAGATTACATGCCATCTTCTCTGTTAAATATTATCTGATTTTTATTCTCCACTCAAAAATAATTCATTGTTTTTTGGTGGTTCCATATTGTATTTTATGTACTTTTATTATAGAATTTCATTCATTTACCCATGTATTCTCTCTGTCTGTCTCGCCAATACCCTAATTTCCCTGAGCTATGAAGTAGTTGTTTAATCAGCTGAGCAAGCCAAGAGCCCCAGAAGTACTGTGAGGCTTGCAGTTGTATTGTTAAGGCCTGTACCTTCTCTTGTTGGATTCTTTTTCTCCCTCTGCTCTAAAGTCAACATTTTCCTTCTTCCTCTACTCCTCTCTTGCTACCATTTCTGCTATCCTTTCATCCACCATGCATAAAATTTAGCCCTTTACTTTTTCTACTCAAACATCCCCATCTCCCAAGTTTCTCCAAACAGAAACCTAAGGGTCATCATCAACTTCCCTCTTTCTCTGACCCTTTCACATAGACAAAACAACTAAAAACTGGTTATTATATGCCTTAAATGACTATTGCAGTCATCCTCCTCTCTTGATCTTCACTGGTCCTACTTTCATTTCTCCATCATCTTCTGCCTGGACTATTTCCATAGCATCTTAACTGGTCATGCTGATTGTGGGCTATCCCCACACCAATTTGTTTTCCACTGTATGCCTGAGTTTCTCTCTATAATGCAAATCAGATCATTTCTTTTTCACCACCACCTCTTCTCTCATTAAAAGTTAATGATGTAGCCCTAACCGGTTTGGTTCAGTGGATAAAGCATTGGCCTGCGGACTGAAGGGTCCCAGGTTCGATTCCAGTCAAGGGCATGTACCTTGGTTGCAGGCACATCCCCAGTGGGGAGTGTGTAGGAGGCAGCTGATCAATGTTTCTCTCTCATCGATGTTTCTAACTCTCTATCCCTTTCCCTTCCTCTCTGTAAAAAACCAATAAAATATTTTAAAAAAAGTTAATGATGTCCCATCAGCAGATGAGTGGATTAAAAAACAGTGGTATATCTACACAATGGAATACTACGCCACTATAAAAAAGAAGGGACTTTTACCATTTGCAACTGCATGGATGGAACTGGAGAGCATTATGCCAAGCAAAATAAGCCAGTCGGAGAAAAATAAATATCACATGATCTCACGCATATGTGGGATATAATGATCAACATAATTTGATGAACAAAAATAGATCCAGAGACAAATGGCAGGGGAGGTGGTGGGGGTTAGAGAGCAACCAAAGGACTTGTATGCATGCATATTAGCATAACCAATGGACACAGACACTGGGGCGGTGGGGGTTTGCTGGGGTGGGAATGACTGGCAGGGGGTGCAGGGGGAGGAAGGGGTCAATTGGGGAAAAAGGAGACATATGTAAAACTTTAAACAATTAAATAAATAAATAAATAAATAAATAAATAAATAAATAAATATTTTTGAAAAAGTTAATGATGTCTTTCCATCACCTTCCTAATAAGGTGATGAGAGCATAAAAGACTTTGTGAGCTGGCCTCGCTTTTTGCCAAGCTCTCTAAATTTCACTGCTGCTCACTCTCTCTGCTCACAAATACACACTAGGGGACCAGTGCTACCCTTGGGAAAACATGATTGTGAAAGGTAGAAAGCTAAAGTCTTCTCACCTGTCATAGATTGTGCTGCTTAGAAAATGAATACAAGGGGTAAGAATTCAATCAAGCTCTGTTCAGGGAGAATGATTCTGTTCCTCTTAGACACGGAATTTCCAATCTCTGTAACAGAACAAGGGAAATAAAGAACATCATAAATTAAGTTAGGGCATCTTCTGAAAACATTGCTTCCTCCCAGGGTACTCAGCTGTTATGTAGAATGTTGCTCTGATTTCCAGGACTGAATCCTGTAATTTTAAAACTAGAGGAGACCCTAAAACAATGCAATTCAATCACCTCATTTCACAGATGAGAAAATTCAAGCATTGATAAATGTGTCCAGGCTTACACAACAAGTAAATATCCATTCCTTTAACTCCTCCCAACAGAAATAAAAGAAGATGGATTTTATAATATTAAACGATAGATTCGTTTATGCATTTTTCTGAGGAGCAAACTCATTCATATGCCAGAGCCTCCATTCCAATGTGGTTTCATCTCTAAAACTCACTTTTTATTTTGCATTTTTAATTAGGCACAAGGTGAAATGTCTCTTTATGGAAATCTTGACTCACTTTCACCTGTCATGTGGGTGTATTAAAGTATATGAAGTTATAAAAAGATATGAAATATGAATATAATCCAGTTTAATTATTTCTGTCCTCCAAAGACTATGACTGCAGTGAGACGTCAGTGAAATCTCCAGTGGTTGAACTTCATGCTCAGAAAAATAGTGAATAAAAAGAACAGCTAGCAAAAAGGGAGCTGATAAAAAGTACCAAAAAAGAACATTTATCTCCACCAAAAGAACATGTACCATAACAGAATAACCGAAGCTTCTTATATAGATAGCATCAGTGAGTCAAAGATGATGATAATATTTGACAAAGTTAAACCAAGCCAAGTTCAGTGAATTATAGATTACTAGGGTACTTTTTAAGTGCAAAAGCACTTGAAACATTTTTATTTGATTACTTACTTGTACTTCCTTTCTGTTCCTTTCCATTAGCCAGGGCTAAATCTGAGACAACCGACAACTGAGGTACAATTCTTTGAGTAGGCTGGTGTCAGCAGCTCACTGTAACTTTCAAGATGATTAATTATGTCATTATAATAATTTGTACCTCATTTGTGTTTACATTCAAAATTTTTAGCACATTACTACATTTTGATCCTGGCTCTTCTGTGCTAGGAAGCTAAGATTTTCCAAAATTCTGAACAAGCCCATACTGGGGGCAGTCCCTTCTGCATCTCTCAGACTGCTAGGAAGTTGAGTTTATCTGGAGAGGAAAAGAAGGCTTTTTGCCTATTTCCCCTGGCCAAACAATTCTCCCAAGCAAATATTTCTTAGGCATCAGCCTCAATGTCAAAGAATCTTTTCTAGTTTCTACTTCTTAAGTATTTCCCTTTCCTATGCCTCATGCCTATTCTTTCTTCTCTTTCTATTGCATCTTCTGCCCTTGAGATTTTCCACCTGTCCAAGGCATAGGTCTGGAGAGACAGCTTTAATATGCCATCTCATACAAGTCTTCTATGCTAACACAAGTCTCTACTCACAGCACTGTTCCCACATCCTGACCAAGGAAAAAACTTGGCATGTAGCTCTATTTCCAAAGCATACAATTTGGGAAGGGGAAGAGGGTGCCCAACTATTATCTGACTTTGGAGGAAGCCTCATCTATCAGAACTTACTGCTGCCTCCAGGAGGTTGGAGTAAAAGAGGGAATGTATCTATACATATTAAAATGATTTGAAACTCATATTCATACCCACAACTAAGACTCATATTCATACCACTTCCTCTATCATCACCAAGGCAAAAATGACAGTACTTTCATACTTCCCTCCCATGTCCCTCTTCTTAAGTTGTTTAATTGACTACTTTTTCCCTTTAAGGCTTCCCTTCTTGTTTACCTCAGTCATTCCATGTGTATAAAAAATGTTGAAGGTTTGGCAGTAAGTAGCATAACTTACCTGGATCATCTACCTTTTTAAGGATGATCTTGGCAAGTGGACTATCTAGACTGGCTCTCTCTATTCTTCTGTGGCAGCAATATGGCATAGTTCCTCTAGGTTGAGCTAGATGAATACAAACAGGGTCTCAATTTTGTCACTGTGGGCTCAAGCCATTAGGCAGTGTCAGGAAATGGAAGACTCAAGACAAAGAGTCCTAACCCCACCAAGGTCTCAATTCTCCTGAATGACTTGTATTCCAGATATCCAGGCTGTTTTTCTAAATTCACTTTTTACTGTGAAGAATGCTATAAAGCAAAACAATGGCAGTGCATGCCAAGACCCATCTTGTAATAGGAACTTCTTATATTTACAATTAACCACAGTATAAATGGATATTTATTTTTATTAAATAGATAACCCATATTTTTAATAAAAAATTAAAGTAAATGTGCTTCTGATTCCTCACTTCTGAAATTGGAAAAATAGTATTTGCCCAATAGTATTTCCCCAATAGGATTGTTTTGAAGGTTAAATAATATATTTAAAGTGCTAGTGCTTAGCATTGGATTTGGTATATAAAACATACAGGTTAAATATGTATCATTATTGGATCAGGGTTCTTGGTAGTATTTGTTGTCTACACATAGCACAAAGAATGGGTCTCATAAAATTCAGAATAGACATATTGATGACTTTTCATTGGGTATCAAAATAGCTAGGTGATTTACCTAATTTTTAATTTCCAGTGAGTTGATGTGATACCCAAAATAACTTGA
Source organism: Myotis lucifugus (assembly GCF_000147115.1). Lineage (NCBI taxonomy): Eukaryota > Metazoa > Chordata > Mammalia > Chiroptera > Vespertilionidae > Myotis > Myotis lucifugus. The sequence goes on along the minus strand of NW_005871070.1, from coordinate 8,803,654 downwards.
CCTACTTTCAGCCTTCCTGTTGAAAGTGACAGCAGAAAACTTAGAGTTGGGTCCCTTTGGCATTAAGGTACTCATAAATATTAAAGAACTGTAACCCAATCATGCCATCACATCTCAGCTTGTGAGTCTGTGGGATTATTAGCTCAGCTCTCAGGGATACAGAAGTTACTTGGAAATTAAAGGGCTGCACAGTCTCTCCTTCCAATCAGGTTCAGATCTCATATACTAACAAGATGTCAGGCTAGATCTTGTGGCAAATAGGTTTCATCCTGCTTAACTCTGATCAATTGAGAGTGTCCTCCTAAAACATTAAGTTGGGAAGAATTGCAAGGTTGAATAAAGGTTCATCGGGAAAGAGTTCTATGATTAGTGATGTATGACATGGGAAAGAAAATTGGAGTCACTCTTGAGTCTGTTTCATAGCCCTGGATTGGATAACCTCTAAATCTCAAGCAACTAAAAAACTCCACCAACCATTCTTATAAAGAGCCACTAAAATGGAAAATTCCTGGATCATACCATCCTTACAGAAGCACTTTAAATCTCAAGTGCCACCAGAAAGATTTCAAGGCAGTACTAACAAAATTGCCTCTGTGGGCACCTAAAGCAGATGGGTAGGCTACTGAAATCTGGACTTTTTATTCTAAGCTATAGCAAGAAGAGAAGCTAAACGGTCTCCTGGATAAGTCTTATGAGGATAGTTCACCTCTGATTTACAGAATTTATCTCTACCCTCTCACCTTCAGAAATGATGAAGGTGGGTGGGACTGAAAACTCTCCTGGGAAACTGAATGATTAGCTTTAATGTCAAAAAAGGGGTGTAAGGGTCCAGCTGGCATGGCTCAATGGTTAAGCATCGACCTATGAACCAAGAGATGACGGTTTGATTCCCAATCAGGGCACATTCCCGGGTTGCGGGCTTGATCCCCAGAGTGGGGCATGCAAGAGGCAGCTGATCGATGATTCTCTCTCATTATTGATGTTTCTATCTCTCTCTCCCTCTCCCTTCTTCTCTGAAATCAATATTTTTTTAAGATGTAAGGGAACCTTTTATGTTTCAAGGGTTGATAAGGAAGAATTATCTAACAACCGGGGGACAGATCCACATAACAGCCAGGTGTTTTAGGCCCTTGGCAGGAGGGGCTCACTAGATGATCTCTGATGCAATCTGCATGAGATAGTGGGTGCCTTGGTGGACACGTGTACAGGGTTGAAAGAGCTGAGCTCTAAGAGCACTGACTCTTGGATAATCCAAGATGAACCTGGCCATTCTTAACTAAGCGAAGCCATTCTCCCTTCATCCTCCCCCAATACTCCCTCTGAGGACCGTGTTGGCTTAGCCAGTAGGGATCAGCACTACTGTGGAGATACTACAGGACATACTACGCCCATATATGGCACTTTGGCACATTGAATATTTGAAGCTGGAGGAATTTTATAAATTTCTGATCTTCCCTGAAGCAGGTTATAAGACTTTCCTCATGTGAGAAGTGCCCTTCCTATACTCAAAGGAAAAAGAGTATGCTCATCTCCACACAGAAAGAAACACTGAAAAGAATCTGAATGAGTGGGCCTTGCTGTTTCCTCTAGTTTACTACTCTTAGCTCATAGTCTTTTTTGTCCTATCACATTTTCCATATTTCATCAAACCTAATATAAAAATATTCAGGTTTAACCACTTCTTTGGGACTCCACTTCTTTATGAAGGCTCACATATCACATAAACCGTATATGAAATAAATTTGTGTATGCCTTTCTCTTGTTAATATGTCTTTTATTAACAGTGGTCCAGCCAGGAACTCAGAAGGGTAGATGAAAGAAAGATTTTTTTCTACCCTGCAGTGACAGTCATGCTATGTGCAGGAGAGAGAGCATGGTTAAATCCACTGAGAGGAGCTTTGCTTTCATTCAATTTTGGATTCAGAGTTCCTGGGCCTAGTTCTCAGAGCAGTAATATTGTCTGAGAAGGCTTAAGAGAAATTGTTTAGCAACCGTTCAATTTCAATTCAAGCCATGCGCATCCTTGAAGATATTAGTGAAAAAGGGAGATGCCAATAAAGATACTGGATTATTTTAAAACAAAAGTATTCATTTTCACCTGCACTATTAAAACTACTAAATGGAAACTTACAGTGAAAACATCAACCTCTTTCCTCCCTTATTGTCTGCTCTACAAAAATCATCATTTCTTTTCTGTCCAGTGCTGTCATTGAAGGCTTATCAATTCTATGTCTTAGTAGTCTCTCACCAGTTCCTGATGCCTGGACACACTCACTCTCTGCTTCCCTGCCTTCTCCTCACTCTTACACCTCTCTCCTTCTCCCCCTCCCCTTTCCCCTCTCCCTCCCCTCCTTCTCCTTCTCCTTCTCCTTCTTCTCCTTCTCCTCCTTCTCTTGCTCCTGCTCCTGCTTTTTCTGCTGCTTCTCTCTCTCTCTCTCTCTCTCTCTCTCTCTCTCTCTCTCTCTCCCTCCAAAAATGCTCCAATTCTCATAACATTTACTAACAATAAGACGCGTTTTCAGCAAAGCCTGTCTCCCCTCTTCCATTCCTCTCTTGTTGCCACTTCCACCTGCCTTTATTTTGTCCCCTCCTCTTGCATTTTCCTCAGCTTCTATCAAAGCCTGTATACTTAGGATAAATCTGACTAGCTCTCTCATTCAAATGTTTATTTCATCCATAAGGTTTAACATACTGACTCTCCCAAGGATATTTGCATTTTTACAGGTGGCTAAATCTTAAGGAATAAAGCTATAATGGTAAATTTTCAATCATTGGAAAACTAGGGGAGGAAGCCATTCAGATATCAGAGGAATATCCCCAGAGCCCCTAAAACAGCTGTATCTTCAATTCCATAATACAGAGCGCTTTCATTTTTCTAGGAGGTACCTGCTGGAATTACTTGACCCTGATTTGCATCCTACCCTATAATTTTCCGGGGGTGGTGTTCTCTCTTTAGAAACAGAGCTGCTAGTGCCCAGGACTCTGAATAACAATAATTCTCCTGGAACATTCAAAAACTTTCAGTGGCTGAGGGCTGGGGAATGAAGGAGTTAATGATCTTAAGTGCCCATCAAGGCAGAGTTAATGGATCTTAACAGAAACCTGAGCAGGAGACTAACCACCTGCATTCTGACTGACCACTTTTCTGTGGAACCCTGGGTGGTCTGCCTAAGCAGGTTTCCCGTGCCCTGGGGGGCCAGGGGCTCTGAGAAGAATCCAGTCGAATAATGAGCATAAGAATGATTAATAGTGCTTCCTGCCCTCTGTAAGAGATGGGGTGGGCAGCAGGGTGCTGGAAGGAAAGCAAACAGCTGGATATTAGATTGCAATGTGGACAGAAACCACTTACACTTTAGATTCAATATCCTTCTGGTGATTGAGGGATGGAATTGAACCCACTCCTGACTTAGCATGGCAAAGAGTAAGCTGCTATGCCATTTTTATTGAGTGTTTATTAATTTGTTCATTTATCATTAAAGACATTTTAAAACTCAGTAGCATTGTCTTCTCTATTATCTGAAGAGGTATAGTAACTAGCATATTTATAGTTAAAAGAAAATAAATTGCATATATGTGCCTTCTTGCTGGATGTATATATTATATATATCTATATCTATAGATATAGATATATATAATATATGTACATGTGTACATATATATATAATATATAGACTACAAAACACTAATGAATTTATACTATCAAGTAAATTTGCATGGCCCTGTTTCTCAACACAGGGTTTGGAATGGTGTGGAGGGTAATGACAGTGTGGTCTCTCCCTGACTCAAAAATGGTGGTTGAAAGTGTAGGCTTCAAAGTCTGATGGGTTCTTGTTGAAGTCCCAGCAATCGCAGTCACTAGCTTTGCATCCTTTGACCAGTTGCTGTACTGCCCTAATCCTCAGTTTCCTCCCCTGGAAAATGAAGATCATACTATCCACCTCAACAAGCTCTTTCAAGGCTTAAATAAGAATATGGATGACACAATAAATATTCAAAAAGATTGTGTGGGTAATACATATATATACATGTATTTGATATATATTTCACATATTACATATTTATTATTAAATCTCCAGTAAGCTTGATTTATAGAGATTTATGGAAGACCATTGTTATTTGACAGTAATAAAATAAAAACTAATTATTCATGAAGGATAGGATTTTCATTTTCCATAGAAAAGAGCATGTAGAAATTTAAAGAAAGTAATTGTGATGAGAAGTAATAGAGAACTGAACACTATATGCCGGGGTTCTTGATCCAGCATCTAGAAGGGTTCAGGAAATCTGGAGAAGGGCTGTGTGTAAATTAAATAAGAGTCCAGAGATGAAGCATAATTTTGAAAGGCATTTGGGGGTCAGAGGAACCTAGCTAAAGAAACTAAGTTCTCCTTGTCTCAGGACCCCTTGCTTTTTATTAACACAAATTGTCCTAAGGCAAGATCGAGATATACACATCAAAGGCAGGGTTTCCTATATACTGTCCATTGTCAGATGGGAAGAATTTGCCTACAGCTGTTCAGGTGTTTGGCCAATAGGAGGCAATAATATGTAGATTGAAATGCCCTTAGCTGTCTGGCAATCAATTTATGCATCCCTTTCAGGTTTGGGGAAATGCCACCAGCCATTCCCAGATGAATCAGCCCTGCTGACATGCTGGAATTGGCTTCCGGCAACTATTCTTTAGATAAATGGTCAACCACTGAGAACCTCCTATTCATGTCACGTTGGCTGCCTATCATATGGATGACTGGAACTGCCCCATAAAGACTCAAAAATCAAGCATCCTAGCTATGTATTCAGGTATTTACTAAATACTTCCCAATAAGTCCTCCAGAATGAAAGCCCCAGGACAACGGAAAGCCCCATGCCTATCTTGTCCAGTGCTGGATCTCAAAAGCCCACAAGAGTGCCTGGCATATGGTAGGTGCTCAAAAAAATATCATACTATAGACATCTTATATATTTGTTCTGTTCATTGTTTCTTGTCTGTCTACTCCTGCCAAAATGTAAGCTCCACCGGGCAGCGAACATTGCCTTGTTCACCGATGTGTCCCAGTTGCCTGGAATGATGCCTGGGACATTATGTGTGCTTCTTTTTTTTTTTTTTTTTTAGCATGATGACTAAAGGAAGTAAGGAGAGTGATTTAGAAATAGTAAAGTCTCAATAATCCAGGCTGCTCAAGGATCTTCTTCGCCTTTAGTTTTAAACGGAGGTTTCAAGGAAATTGGCTTTCACTGCCCCTTGAATGCAGAGCATTCGGCTAAACAACCAGACCTTTCAGGAGTTCATGAGAAGATGAAGACAAGGCAAAAAGTCAGTTCCATATCCAAGGTTGCAGAGGCTGTTCCACATTCATCGAAACTCACGCTCTCCTACACGGGTTTGTCAAATCCTTTATTTAAATACCTTATTATCTAAGACAATTTTGTACTTACTGTCATGAAGGCTTATGAAACCTGCAAACCTGTCTTGCTGGAACAGGTACAATTTAAGCCAGTGATTGTTCCAAAGGAGAAAGGAAAGGTGAAGAATGGCACCATTGTGAAGATTTGGAGCAGGAAGGCAGACAGCCCTCAGAGCTAACCTCTGTTCTCCAGGGTGTTTGTTTAGGCTCCTTAGACGAAGCATATAGCCTACAGATCGAGGGGGGGAAATTGTAAGTCTTCATGTATAATTTTTGTTGTTATATCTAAACTGATAGTTGAGGGCTAGGAGCTGAAACAATATTTTATAGAAGTATCATGTTGAAGTTTCTGCAGGTTTCAAAATATTTAAATATGTAAATTTCAATGGAGAGATGTTCGGATTTTTTGATAGTCTAATGATTTTAAGCATCTCATTTCTAGTCACACTCTGACAAAAGATGTTCAGATTGCAGTGTGAGATGGTTTCTATGGTTACAGTTGTTTCCTAGCATTTTAGTGACATCTTTTGTGAGCATTGGCTGCTTCACTTATTTGTCACTAATGTATGTGTAGAACTATAGTTAATAGCCTTGGGCGGACAAAATTTTTTTTTCTGAATGGCTGCATTGTTTTTTAGCAGCATTTCTCAATAAGGTGACAATGCATTAGAATACTAATGGTATGTATGGTATTTTAAGATGTCAAGTTTTCAATAAAATGATAATGAAAATTTTGCATTTCATTTAATAGTTAAATATTCATGAATTTTCACAGCATGATGAACTGAGTGAAAAATAAAGAAACTGTATAATGTATAATACTAAACATCATAAATTAAGTTTCTTTTCATAGAAGCTATTCAAGAGTGTTTAATATATGGTTCTTCTTGGATTTAGACCAATCTGAGCTAAATTAAAAGCATCTTAAAAGGAAACTTGTTTAAACCAATTTAACATATTTTAACACAGCATGTTTACACTGTAACAATATAAAGGAAAATGACACATTACAAACAATATATACTTTATATAAAAATTATGATGACTAAGTGGGGAATATAATCATCAGGCAAGAATATTTTAAAGAAAGTAATTGTAAAGTAGGTGCTGGAGGCATGCATAAGAGTTGAGCCAGGTGACATAATCATGAGTAATAGGAAGAAAGTAAGCAGTAGATATTGAGAATCTACAAGTTCTGTCCAATGCTGATCTATTTCAGGCATTAGGCTAATTTCTGGAGGACCTAGGGGTAAACATCATGCCTTCCCTCTGGCCTGGAATGATGCAGTCCTAAATCGAATGTTAGAGTAAGGAAAAACTTTGCCCCAATATTAGGGATTTTTGACTTTTCCTCCAAATTCAAACATAATTTGTTGTCTTGCAGCAACATCCATTCCAATTGCTTCTTACAAAGGATACATCTATAATGAGTATTTGGAGATGCTGTGTATGAAATTGAACTCCCAGAGAGGAAGTGACTAATAGAACTCTAATGCTGTGAGGTGGAAGAGTAAGAAAGAAGCCATTACTTGACTCCTTATCAGAGAGATATTGTCAATTACCCAATAACCCACAACCTCTTCTGCCAACCTCCTGACGAGAATTTTTCAGCTTCACTCCCTGACTGGTCTAGCATTCCATTGATTCTTAGATGGAATTGAGAGAACTGTAAGACTGAGATGCAGAAGGTGGACTTGGCTTCTACGGAAGTGCAAATCAAGAATAGAACCAAAATTAAGTAGATAGAAAATCATAGTCCAATAAGTGCCATTGATCTGAGAATGGGAAATTTAAAACTTTAAATTCTTATGAGTAAAAGCATCATCAGAGCATTGCTTTACCCAGACTGGTAGTTAACTTGGTGATACACCTCTCTCATAGGTATTAATAACACTAATTTATTTGATGCCTAAATAAGTGTAATAATACTTACAGACACATAAATGCAGATGGGAGTTGAGATATTTCTGTTTAAAAGTATTTTATATATGAGAATGTTACTGCAATCTCTATTATTTAACCAGTGTAACATGATTCTTGATCATGCTACATGGGTGATCATTTTATGTATTAAGGAATTGAATTGCCAATAAAAATAAATAAATAAATAATTGTTAAAAGTAAAAAAAAAAAACCACACAAAAATTTCATATAAGGTTTTCTTAATTTTAATAGGTTGCCCAAGCCCAGCTCATTTTAACATACTGGTTTTTATTTATTAAATATTGACCAACTAAATTGTTATTCAATGTTCTGATTCTACCACTTACTAGCTGTAGTCAGTGGAGACAACACCACCTCATGCCTCAGTTTCTTCATCTGTAAGTGGGGATAACTGGAGTATCTACCTTATAATATGTTGTGTAGACTAAATGAGATCAATACATTTATAATACTTTACGTTAAGCTTAACAAATAATAAGCATACATTAAATATTAGCTATCATCATCATCATTAATATTAAAAAAGCTAAATAGAAGACCAGTAGAGAGATGTTGGTTGAGAGATGTTAAAGGCTTTCATAGCACCAATGTTAAGTGAATATAGGTACAAATAGTGTTTTAATGAAGTATCTTAAACTGGCAAAAATGTACTGGGCTAAAACTTAGCAAAGCAAATTAGCTAACTTTCCAGTAACCAGCTCCCTTATCCATGAAAGTAGGTTAGCATTATTGATCTACTCCTGGTCTAAATTGTGTTGACTGTATTAATTTATGAAACAGATGCTTAAAAAGAATTTATAATGCAAAAGGATACACATTGCATGATTCAATTTACATGAAGTACCTGGAATAGTCAAATTCATAAAGACAGAATATAGAACAGTGGTTACCAGGGGCTGAGGAAAGAGAAGAAAGGCAAGTTATTGTTTAACTAGTGGCCCAGTGCATGAATTCGTGCACATTGAAAGGAAATTAATTAGAAGAAAGATTTTAATATCGCTATTTGCCCTTTCTCTATAATAGACGTGTCAACCAAATTCACGATTGACAATGACAGATTGAAACACACGCATGTGATTGGCACCAGTGAGAGCTTTATATCCTGTATAATAAAACCCTAATATGCAAATTGACCAAACAGCAGAACAACAGTGTAATGACTGGTCGCTATGACATGCACTGACCACCAGCGGGCAGATGTTCAATGCAGGAGCTGTCCCCTGGTGGTCAGTGAGCTCCCACAGGGGAAGCACCACTCAGCCAGAAGCTGGGCTTATGGCTGGTGAGCACAGCAGTGGTGTTCAGAGCCTCTCCCACCTCCGCTGCAGGTGGGTGGTAAGAACGAGGGGTCCCGGACTGCAAGAGCCCCAGACTGCGAGAGGGATGTGGACATCCCCCGAGGGGTCCTGGACTGCAAGAGGGCACAGGCCAGGCTGAGGGACGCCCCCCCATGTGCGAATTTCGTGCACTGGGCCTCTAGTATATAGATAAACTTGCTTAATTAGACCTGCTTTCTGACTTAACTAAACTTTTTCCAGCCCAGTGAAGCACCCCGACTTCTCTTTCAGGTAGTTATCAGCAACATGGCAGTAAATATCAATACAAAGCAGATTATTATTATAGATCATGCAGGGAGAACAAAGGGTAAGATATTTAACTGCAGCAGTGTTTGACTATATTCTGCACAGTGAGAAAACCTGAAGTCATTTTCAAGGTCCACCATTTCTTACTTCTTTTCAGTTGGGTCAAGTTTCTAAGCTTTCTAAATCTTCATTTTCCAGCTAATGAAAAGAAAATAGGATTCCACTGAGTCTACTATCTACCTACTGCAGGACTTCTGTGAGGGTCAAATGAGATGAGGCACAGGAAAACACTTCACAGACGTTTGGTTAAAGTGTGAAATGTTTGCACCTGGTTATAAAGCAAGTCGTGTTCCTGGGCTGAAGAAACTGCAAGGAGGCTAGTTGCTAGGGAGAGGAAGCCAGGTGTTGCTATGCGATGTCATTACCCGGAGAGTTGGACACTTAGCATATTAGCCTTTTATATAGAGTTTCAGTTTGGGATGATGAAATTGTTCTGGGGATGGATAGTGGTGATAATTGCACAACAATGTGAAATACAAAAGTGTACACTTGAAAATGGTTAAAATGGTAACTTTTATATGATGTATCATTACCACAACAACAAAAATATAAAAATAAATGGCAAAAAAACATTTGGGGGAAAATTAACAAAAAAAAGGAACTTTATGAAGTTAATTCAATATATTGAAGTAAAAATAATGACCCTTGTCCATAATTTTAGTCACTTAATCAAATAACCTATTATGATGTTAGTCTCAGTTTGTATGATGCCTGAGCCTCTAAGACTTTGTTTGTAAGTACTATTTTATTTTTTAAAATCCCTCACTAATTTTAAGTAAACTCTTTGGGCTTCAGACTTGAGAATAAAACAATTCCATCACATCACTATCAAAAAGTGTCCATTTCAGTGCCTCAGGAAGTCTAGCGAGACCATTGTGATCAGCACTCCTAGCAAGGCGGTCTTCTCCGTTACAATACATCAATGTCTTGCACCAGAATGAGTGAAGGGAGCATTATCGAGACAAACTGCAGCTGATGTATTCTCCCTTATGCATTTCTGGGCTGATGATCAGCCTCATTAAATACCACCCCAAATGTTTGGGAATGCAACTGAAAATGCAAAAGAAGACATTTTCCTCCTGCATAAGCACAGCCAATGCAAACATCACCTGGCATAAGTGTTGCTCTGGTATTTTCTTCTTCATTCTGAGGTGTTTCTTATATGTCTCAGGAGACAGGAGACTAACATCCTTTCTGAAGAGATTACAAACAAGCAAATGTCTTCATTATTAGCTGGGATTAAACTAACAGCAAATTTGAGCTTTGGTTTGGAGGACTTATCCTTTCACCCCAAAGTTACCCTGATTTCAAATAGTCCCATTTCTCTGTTTTATCAAGAAGTAGCAACAGTCTACTGGCACCACTGTTATTATGGCATTTCAATCAACTCGTTTCATTGAGGTTTGCGAAAACACTTTGTTGTAACCCAACGGAAAATCTGCCACGTTTCCATTCAGACATATGGCAGAAAAATAAAGCTTAATAACCAGTAATCAGAGTCCGCCTTCTTTGGGTGGAATCCACTGTGGACAAAAACAATTTATGCTGCCTTGGATGAAAATAGTTCATCGATGTTATTATTCTCCAAGAGATAGTAAAATAACTTTCTCATCTGATATCCCAAAACTAGGGCCAAAAGAGTTCAGATAATGTTGAGATCGATAAAGACACAAAAGCAGAGTCATATAGGAAATACATCTTGAAATTACTATCTTGCGCTTCTTATCACAGTACTAGCCAAAGAATAGCCAGGGCCATTATGAAGGGTAGTATTATAAGTTTTAGTTCAGGGAATCATCGAAATTAAAGACAACAAAAACATAATATGTATCTACCAAGAGTAGTGATTGCAATGATCAAATTTCTGAAGTGTTTTTCCCTTTCAGAAAACAGAACTCTGATTATCCTGCAAGGCTAAATTAATTCAGAATCGTGAACCACCAAAAATTACCTTTTAATGTATTTCGAACTGACATTGGAATGTGAATATATATTTTATAGAAAATTAATAGAAGCAAATTAATGAGGCTCCATCAAACTCCAAACTCAGATGAAATAGAGAAATATTCCTTTCTTCATTATGTATCAGACGCTTTACCTCTTCCCCCATAATCCTCCATGCTCAGAATTTTCTCCTCTTAGTCCCTGCCTTACCAACCCCTCATGTGAAAGCGTCCCTCTATATAAACTACCCTTTCTGCAAGGGGCATGTGTTTTGATATCAAAAGGTTTCTCTGGCTGCCGAGTGAGCCGTGTGAGTTCTTAGGTCAGTAAAACAAAAAGTAGGTAATACTTGATTTCATTGCCAATACAGTGATTCCTAAACTTTGTGGCACATCAGAATGATCCAGAAAGCTTTTTTAAAACCTGATACTTAGGTCATCCCCCATGCCAATAAAATCAGACCATCTGGGATTGGGAGCCAAACAACATTTTTAAAAGATCCCCATGTAATTCCAATGTGCAGAAAAGTTTGGGAAACATTATAGTATATATTGGAAGTCAACATTTGTTATTAATTATATGCCAATAAACCTCTCTTCAAACCAATAATCAAGAGTTGTCACAGCCCTGGAAGGGTGGCTCAGTTGGAGCATCATCCCATACACCAAAATGTTGTGGGTTCAATTTCCTGTCAGGTCACATACCCAGTTTGTGGGTTCAATCCTGGTATGGGTGGATATGGAAGGCAACTGATCCATGTTTCTCCTTCATCTCTCTCTCTCTCTCTCTCTTTCTCTCTCTCTCTCTCTCTCTCTCTCTCTCTCTCTCTCTCTCTCTTTAAAACAATTAAAATATATCCTCAGGTGAGGATTTAAAAAAAAAGCTGTCACTATTTTGCTTTCTTAACATTATTTAATCTTTAATAAGCCTAGGAAAGTCAATTCAAAGTGAAACTGTCAGGATAAATAATAAAAAGCATCTATTTTTATCATTATTAGATCAATACCTGGTCTCACTAAATATTTTCTTATTAAATATGTTACTCTCATGGTTTTACTTTTACTCACATTTTTCCTAACAGGGCTGGCAGAAACTCGACTCATGGGGAATTCCTTCTATGGGATGGGTTGTTCCAGGAAGGTCACATTTCATAAATGTGGATTGGTTTTCCAACATGGCTATGTTCTGTGATATAAGAGAGGACGATTCAAGCCACACCCATTGTAATCTCTTACTTTTTGTCCTCAGTCTCTTAAAAACTTCACTGGAAACATTATGCTAAATCCTTATTTTGCACCTTCCATTAGAAAATAATGCAAATATCTTTCTATTCAGAACTCTTGTTTTTTCATTAATAATTTATATCAGCACAACATTTTAAAATCTATCTCTATCACTCATTAATTTTTCTAAGAAAAGCAATTTCTATATTCTAAAGTAAAGAAATTACTAGATAGTCCATGCTTATTTTGACCACATTTCTTATAATATTGATTAACTGGTCCATTTCCTTTGCTTAATGCTACTGAGCCTTCCAATGTATGTGTATTCAGTCATTTGGCTCCTTCTTCCAGGCATCTTGGGCCAAGACAAATCCTGGACACCATCAACGTTTTTTAAATATATTTTATTAATTTTTTACAGAGAGGAAGGGAGAGGGATAGAGAATCAGAAACATCGATGGGAGAGAAACATCGGTCAGCTGCCTCCTGCACACCCCCTACTGGGGATGTGCCCGCAACCAAGGTACATGCCCTTGACTGGAATCGAACCTGGGACCTTTCAGTCCATAGGCCAATGCTCTATCCACTGAGCCAAACCAGTTAGGGCCCATCAACTTTTTAAAAAATATTTTTGTGTTATAGAGTCTTGATAACATTATCACCTGAATACCTCCTTCTCTCTTCACTTGTCCAATAATTGGCACATTCACAAATAAGAATAAAAACAGAAGGAAAATTAAGTAGCCCTCTTCAAAAATCCCTTTGGTGTCATGAGACCTAATCAACAACAAACATTAATTTTCTTAACATTAAAAGCCAACTGAGTTCATTCTTGTTCACATTGTGATTTCTGAGTACATTTCTTAGAGTCTCCTTAAAATATTTTGGAAGTCTCCTTGAAGGTCAGAATATTATACTTTCTAAGTCCTTATATGATGCCTTATTTCTGAACCTACCTTCCATGATTCTAACTGGAGTTAACAATAAGTCAACAAGTATTTACTAAGGGTAATGCCTGCATTGTGCTAGGCATTATAAAGAATGTAGAAGGAAAGAGCCCAAGAACAGCCCCTGGAATTTGTAACCGGGTTGAGGAGGGGAGATGCTATTGGTTATAAACACAACTATTGTTTTGACCACTAAGAAAAACATGCACCTAATTAAATTTTGACATGTTTGCCTGTATGTTGAGATGCATTGACATTTTAAGATGCATTCTGAAATATTCAAAAAATGTGTATCTTAGTATAAATGCAATATGGAATAACAACTAGGAAATAATACACAAGTGCTAAATACAAGAGATGTATATACAGTGACGAGCAGAGGGCTGCTGCAATACATACCACTGCAACTACTTGGATGGTTTGCAGAATGACTAAAGCCAAATGGAAATGAAAAGTCAAAAGTACTAGTAAAGTCCCTGGAGCTTCATATCATGTCAAGGTGGCAAATTTCCACTTATTCACTTTTATAAGAAAGGCACATTAAATGCCACACTCACACCTGTTCCACTGTCATGTCCTACTTCTCCTACATCCAAAATACTTTTCCCATCCATCCCTGCTTCTCCTTTCACACTCACCACTGTACTAGATCCTCTCACTATCTTCTCTACCAAACTCCCAGCGGTTCTCAACCTGTGGGTCGCGACCCCTGAAAAAACATCCTGCATATCAGATATTTACATTACGATTCATAACAGTAGCAAAATTACAGTTGTGAAGTAGCAACGAAAATAATTTATGGTTGGGAGTCACCACAACATGAGGAACTGTATTAAAGTGTCGTGGCATTAAGAAGGTTGAGAACCACTGCTAGACAGTATTTAAATTAATCATTCCTATCCACAGCTCTGAGTGCAATGAGTCTAACATTGTCACCATGGCCACAATGGCTAATCAATGATGGCTAAACTACTTAGCTTGGCATTGCAGGCCCTAGAAGATCTGACCCCAATATATGTTATTTCCTACTTTCCATTGCAACAGCAGTTCTCTTAACACATTTCTATTTAATTGCTCATCAAATCAATGCTCTTCATTCCCTCTGTAAAACGTGGATGATTAAACACTCCAGGCTAGCAACTTATATGTCCGTGCTCTTCTCCCACCAATTAGCTGTATGCTTGTCCAAACTATGCCAGTCTTACTTGTTCTTGCAGTTGTATGATTTAATTAAATATGAAAACTCATAAAATATGAGTACAGTAAAAAAAATTGTTTCTATGAAAATCATTACATCCTTGAAAAAAACACACCCCAAATTTTTTTAAAAGGTGTTAAATTAGGAATGAAAGACAGTTATAACAGAGTGAGAAAAAAATAGAACTCCAAAAGGATACCTCACTCTAATTGTTCTCAAGTGTCTCCCAGTTTCGCTCCACTGTAAATAAACCAGACTGGCTTATGTGATCAGGCATAAAATGATGTATTATGGGCAGGGACTCTAATCAGACTCATACTGCAAGAAAGTGACTTTGTATATATATGTAGATATAGATATATAGATATATAGATATATAGATATATAGATATCCTATCTAATAAAAGAGAAACATGGTAATTAGCCATACAGCCGCTACCCTTCCCATTGGCTAATCACTGAGATATACAAATTAACTGCCAACCAAGATGGCGGCCAGCAGCCAGGCAGCTGACGCGAACAGGGAGGCTTGCTTGCTCCAGTGACGGAGGAAGCCAGGTTCCCCGCCTGCCTTGCTGGCCTCTCAGCTGCTCTCTAAGAAACATTGTAACAAATATAGAAGCTAAACAAAACCCCAGAAACCTGCTTTAGTCAGCCAGGCTTCAGCCAGCAGGACTGCAACATTGTTTCAAATACAGAAGGTAAACAAAGGCCAGAAACCTGCTTTCAGCAGCCGAGGCCTCATAGCTGGAGCCGAGCCTCAGAGCTAAAGCTGGCCCAGAATAAAAAATAAGAAAAAAAGGACAGGTTGGGAGCTTCAGTCACCCGCCAGCCTGAAAACGGCCCTCAGCCCCTCACCCAGACTGGCCAGGCACCCCAGTGGGGACCCCCACCCTGAAGGGGGTGTGACCAGCTGCAAACAGCCATCATCCTCTCATCCAGGCTGGCCAGGCACCCCAGTGGGGACCCCCACCCTGATCCAGGACACCCTTCAGGGCAAACCAGCCGGCCGCCACCCGTGCACCAGGCCTCTATCCTATATAGTAAAAGGGTAATATGCCTCCCTGCACCGGGATCAGCGTGACAGGGGGCAGCGACCAAGCCCCCTGATCGCCCTGTGGCTCTGTGTGTGACAGGGGGCAGGGCCACAACCTCCCTATCCGCCCTGCTCTGTGCGTGACAGGGGAAGGCACCCCAACCCCCTGATCAGCCCTGCTCTGTGTGTGACAGGGGCGGTGCCCCAACTCCCCTATCGGCCCTACTCTGTGCCTGATAGGGGGGAGCTCCCCAACCCCCTGATTGCCCTGCAGCTCTATGTGTGACAGGGTGCGGCACCCCACTCCCCCCCCCCACAGGCCCTGCTCTGTGTGTGACGGGGTAGAGCCATAACCTCCCCATCGGCCCTGCCCTGAGTGTGAGAGTGGGAGCGCCCCAACCCCCTGATCGGCCCTGCTCTGTGTGTGACAGGGGGCGGTGCCCCAACTCCCCTATTGGCGCCTACTCTGTGAGTGACAGGGGAGAGCTCCTCAACCCCT